>NC_056726.1:1882756880-1883056880 GCF_019279795.1 Protopterus annectens
TTTGACATGGTCTGGTAATGCCTGTTCTTTCAACCATGCATGCCTCCTGATAACTGTGCCAGTCATGGCTGATCTAAAGGAAGCCTCCAGTGCATCATAGCCACATTTTAAAGAATGGTTACTAACCTGCTGTATTTTATGTACCATTTCTTGAACATACTTTTTATCTAAAGATTCTTCAGAGGACAGCTTTTGAGTCAACTGGTCAAGCATAAACTCTTGATATTGAATCATATGAAACTGGCAGTTCAAAGCTCTAGCTGACAAAGTAGCAGAGGTGTAAACTTTTTTACCCCATCTCTCTAAGGACCTGGATTCCCTTTCAGAGGGAGGGTTTTTAGAGGAAGTAGCTGCTACAGCTTTTGGACCCTGGGAGATAGTCTCTGGATCTGCAAAAGGAGCCTTATATAAGTGGTGATGAGTGTCCGGGACCCTGTAGTACCTATCGGGCTTAGCAGGAGCGGAGGTAAAGTATCAGGAGCAGTGCAAGCATCATTAAATGCATCATCAACAACAGGAAGAACTGGAGGTATAGCTAAAGGCCTATGCTGTGGCAAATGTAGAAAGGTCCTAAGCCTTTTTCTAGAGTCTGAGAAATCTTGGCCCTGCCACTGAAATTGTTCCCTCATAGCATGCAAAGTTTCCCCAAAGGAAAATTCCTCAGGAGGAGAGGCTGAAGGGATGGACTCCTCAGCATCAGAGTCTTCGTAAGGAGAATAAGAAGCCTCAGGAGGGTCTGTATGTTCTGAGTCATCAGAGGAATCATCTGCGGATACTGGCTCAGGGGGCTCTGCTCTAGGCCTCTTTTCTGGAGGGAGAGGCCCTATCTGGATGAGGCTGGGCTCCACGAATTAAAGAGATGAGATCCTCAGCCAAAGAAAGCATATGGGAACTGGTGCTGGGCCTGTGAGAGGGGGGCTTGGCAGGCACAGGTTTTGATGCTTTGGCTGCTTTAGCCCTGGCAAAGGCCTTAATAGACATAGCTGGAGGAGGCCTAGCAGCTCCACGTGCAGGGGTAGAAATATCCAGGGGGATGGTGTCTGATAAATCCTGTGAAACCGCAACAGAAGGTTGGATTTCAGAAGCCGTTTCTACCAGGTTAGAAGAGGCCTCGGTAGAAGGCAAGTTATCGGCTGAAGAAAGAACCGCTTGCTCGGCTTCGGCCGAAACCGAGACACTCGTGGTTTGCTTAACCGCGTTTTCGGCCGAAACCGTGGACTGCGAGTGTCGGTCCTTTTCTCTGCGTTTCTTGGTTATTTGCGTAGTCGGAGGATCCGATGGCATAATGTAGGCAAAATCGGAGCCGAAAATCTGTTCAGCAAAGTCCGATCGACGTCTAAGCGTCCGCCGGTTAAAAGAAGCACAGGCTAGACAAGATGCTACGTCGTGGTCTGGGCCTAAACAATGTATGCAATAGGAGTGGAAATCTTTATGAGGTATTTGTTTCCCACAAGATAAACAGTTATTAACTTTCTCTGACATCGGCTGAGGCAAGAAAGAGTCCCCAACGGGGTACTTAGCTTTATAGAAGTCTTCGAAGTAGTATTCGGTAGTAGTAATCTCTGGATCTGACCGACCGGCACTTGCGAACAGCTTCTGCTTGAGCGCGGCAAGAAAGACTGGGGAAAATGGCGTCGGCTGATGCCTTTATACCCGAAAAACTGCTGCAATGACGTCGGGTGAAGTGCGACACCAGCCGAAGCCAGACCCAGACTTTGGAATCCGGCCGACCAAAGGGCTGCCTGACGACAGGACAACCCATTTGTAAAGACTGCAGATGCATCCTTGAAGGACATCAGATGCAGAAAGCTGCTTACCATTAAAATAGCAACAACCTGAAATAGCCTTAGGAATCCAGGCTGAGATCACTTGCTTATAAACAGCCAAACCCAATTTCCTGGAATGAAAGAAACAGAGTTGCTCAGATAGGTTTACACCCTTAATCTTACCTAGGTAACATCTGAGCTGTCTATGGAGACTCAAAATATGAATAATTCTTTCACTATCATTCTGTGGAAAAGGGTAAAAAGAAGGATGCTGATTAGTTTCATTTACAGACAAATCACTTACAACTTTGAGCATAGAAAGACTGGTACAAAGAGAAACAGTCTCTGTGAAAAGCCAAAAAAGGTGGAATTGACATGAGTGCCTGAAGTTCAGAAACCCTCTTGGCAGAAGTAAGGGCTACGAACAACACAATTTTCAAGTACAATTCTGTAAAGAACAGACTGCAGGCTCAAAAGGAGTCTTGAATCAATTTTTCAAGAACAAAATTAAGGTCCCAAGAAGAAGGAAGAAGCATTCTTGGAGGCCTACTATGAAGGATAACTTTCAAAAATTGTTTTAACTTCAAATCTAAAAGCAAGGGGTAGATTAAAAGATAGACAAGTAGGGATGGCAAATGAGCTTTAACAGACAATTGTGTCAGGACAGAATTGAGCAGCTCACACAACACAGAGTCACAGGAATATCCACTGAAAGAGGGGCTAGGTCATGCCTAAATTACCCAACAGTAAATCTCTTCCATTTAGTATTTTCTACTAGTGGGGTTTCCAGCCTCCTGAAAAACCCAAAGCACTACCTCAGAAAATTGGTATCTAAAAAGAAATCAAAACCTGTCACCCAAAGAGTCAACTGCAGTGTGAGTAACTGAAAATGAATGATAGAGCCCTTGTCCTGTGTGAGAATATCAATCCTGTAAGGTAGACTGTGATGACTGCCCCAGTCAGATGAAATAGAAGGGGAAACCAGTGCTGTCTGCGCCAAAAGGGAGTCACTAGCAAGATTTTAGGCCTGTCCCACATGATCTTGTACAGGAGGAGTTTTGACAAACGAAGAAGAGGGGTGAAGGTACACAGAAACATCCCCTTCCAGGAATGACATGACATCCAATTTCCAAGTCAGAGTACTTGGCACTGTGGAACATAACTAGGCAAGTTGTCTGTTCAGCGGGGAGATGGTTCTACTTGAGGAGTACCTCACTGATGTACAATGTCCAGAAAAACATCCCTATGAAGTACAGCTTTTTCTGTGGATCCACCCTAGACATGCTCAAACTTTCTGCCACTAGGCTATGCTCTGAAGGAATGTAAACTGCCTGAAGGGTCAGTTGATAGCTGACTGCAAGACCTCAAGCCTGAAGAACTAGCCAGCAAAGAAGCTAAGATTTTGTGTCCCCTTACTTATGTACCACATAACTATGGTGTTGTCTATGAAAATTATCAAAAGACGTGGAACCCAAGATTTCATCTCTTTTACGTTTATATGATCCACTTGTTGCTAGGATGATCCACTTGTTGCTAGGATGACCAAACTCCCTGGACTCTTACTGCTGGAAGACACTCTCCAACCTTGATCAGAAGCATCTGTGTACAGGTCCTGAATGGGAAGAGGCACCTGAAAAGGTAGTCTGGGAGTCAGAGAAATTTGCTGAACCCATCCAAGGAACTAGAGTTTGTGGTAAGGCAAGACAGGGATGAGAAGATTCAGAGGATGGCAATGTTGAAGCCAAACAGTTTTGAGATACCACTGAAACTTCCTCGTGGACCCTGACGAAAGGAACCGCAGGAATGGTGGATGCCATTAACCCAAGAGGGTGAAGAAACTCTCTTGCAGAGGAAGAACAGACAAAGTAAACTATCATGGAAAGGACCTTAGGAGGTGGAAACAAAGCCTGAATCTTGCAATCCAAAAAAATACTTGGACTTGAGAAGGGGTAAGAACAGAATTTTTGAGGTTCAGAGTGAACCCCACACTGAGGGGAAGCAGCATAGTGTATTCATGATCCTGAAACAAGAGGTACTAAGAGGGGGCTTGAATCAACAAGTTGTCTAAATAAGGGAAGATCTTAACTTCCCTGAAGTCTGCAGAAGACTAACACTGGTGTCAGACATTTGGTAAAGACTATGGGAAATGCAGAAATTCCAAAAGACAAAGCAGAGAACTAATAATTTTAGGAAGAAACATAGAAATGCAAACGAAAAGAAGGTGAATGGCATGTAAGGGTAGCCATCTTTTAAATCCAAAGACACCAGAAAAGCATAAGAAAGTAATGGGGAAACAGAAACTGGAGAGAGAGCATCTCGAAAGAGGGGAATAGGCCTCCAAACCCCCTACTTTCTTGAAACCAGGAACATTCTGGAAAAAATCTTTTGGCCTGCTGAGAAGTCAGAACTGGCAGAATGGTTCTTTGAACCAAAAGGTCTTCAATCAAAGGAGAGTGAGGAAGTCGATAATTGGGAGTTGGGGAATGCCTGAAAAGGGAGGAAGGGACTTCTAAACCATGAAATTGTAGTTCTGAATGATGGAAAGCACCCACAAGGCCATGGTTATGCAATGCCAGACTGGAAAAGACTAAGTCAATCTGAGGGAGAGAGAAATCTGGCTGAGGGGCAGAAGAGGCTGAATGTCAAATGAAAACAGATTTGTCAGGAAAAGATGTTTTTGATGCTTAGAGCCCTGAGAACACTCATCAGGAAAAACCCTCTTGGAAGACCTCTTAGTCCTGGTAAATTTATCTGCTGCCAGCGCAGAAAAAAGATTCTTAGGGTAATTTCTCTGAAACTTGGAAATGGGAGAAAGGAAGATATGATTAAGATCACATATGATCTTCTCCTCATCCTGCAAGATTTTGAAAAGCTCAGATACACAACAGCTAAAAAGATTCTGGTTATCTAAAGAGTCTAGCAACTTATACTTAATGTCTTCAGGAAGAGACTATCTCCTCATAACCGACCTTGAAGCAGGAGTACTACAGGAGGCATCAGCAGCAGCAGCACCATAAAGTACAGTTTTGTACCTACCATAAATGTAGATGTCCGAACTGGATAGCATCTGCAGTCATAACAACTGGGTTGTCCTGTCGTCAGGCAGCCCTTCAGTCGGCCGGATTCCAAAGTCCGGGTCCGGCTTCGGCTGATGTCGCACTCCACCCGACGTCATCTCTGCTGGTCTTCGGGTATAAAAGCATCAGCCGACGCCATTTTCCTCAGTGTTTCTTGCCCCAGATGCCAGAAGCCCTCTTGCAGGCTAAAATTTGGATAGATGCCAATGTTTCCAAATAGATAGAGGTAAACACAACAATAAGCATGTATGTACATATATACAAACAAATACACCATAAAGACTCCCCCAACAGCTAGCTATTAGGAGGGTAAACACCCTAGGAGTACCACAGAGGGAAGGAGGGAGGGTAATCCTGACTGCAGATGCTATCCAGTTCGGACATCTACATTTATGGTAGGTACAAAACTGTACTATGTCCTTCATGGATGCATCTGCAGTCATAACTAACTGGTAGAATACCATAGCCAACTAGGGAGTAGGATAAAGGTAGATTATGGTGTGTTTAGGATCCCTTGCAGTACAGCAGTGGCAAACCCTGCTCGGGATCTGGAATATAGAGGCAAATTATAATGCTTGGCAAATGTATGCACGGAGGTCCAAGTAGCCACCTCAATAATGTCTTTGGTTGCCACTCCTCGTAAGAAGGCTGTGGTAGTGGCTGTTGCCCTTGTAGAATGAGGTCTTATGTTCTGTGGAATTGGTTTTCCATGGAAGGAGTAACAGAATCGTATGCAATTTCCTATCCATTTGGAGATTGTCTGTTTGGAGATAGCTTTTCCTTCCCTTCCTGTTGCATAGGCTACAAAAAGTTGGTCAGTCTTTCTGCTATTTTTTGTTCTGTCCAAGTAGTAGCGTAGCTGTCTATGTACATCCAAGGTATGCAGTATTCTTTCCCCTCTGTTTTGTGGGTTGGGAAAGAAGGTAGGTAGGTGGATTGCCTGGTTTAAAGACACTCTGGATACCACCTTGGGCATAAATGTAGGATTAGTCCTCATGGAGACACTATCTTGGTGGAAGATTAGGAAGGGTTGCACTGCCATTAAGGCCTGTAGTTCTGAAACCCTCCTTGCTGAAGTAATTGCCAGTAGGAAAGCAGTTTTCCATGACAGGTGTTGTAGGTCTGCTGTTGCTGCTGGTTCAAAGGGTGATAGTGTCAATTTTTCTAGCACAAAGTTCAAATCCCAAGCTGGTAATGGTGGTTTCCTTGGAGGTTTTACATTCTTGATTCCTCTGAGGAACTGCCTGAGCAAAGGGTCTTGAAAAACAGGTGGATCAAAGCTGTATTCTGCTGAAATAGCTGATGCATGTATCTTGATGGAGGAGTAGGACAGGCCTGAATGAAGAAGTTGCCAGATACTCCAGAATGTTAGGCATATCTATGTTTGACACATCTTTTCCTCTTTCTGTACTCCAAATGACAAACCTTTTCCATTTTCCAGCATAGTTCCTTCTTGTTGAAGGACTGCGTGCTTCAAGAATAATGTCTTTAACTCTTTGGGAAAGTTCTGGATTGGCTGCTGCTATGTGATGTTCCATGCAGTTAGTTGCAACGTTTTGGGTTTGGATGTATGATGCTGTAGTTGTTCTGAGTTAACATCAAAGGCATCAGGGTATTGGCCACATATTGTTCGAGACATGCTCCTCAGTAGTGGGTACCAGTGTTGTCTTGGCCAGTTCGAGCTATCAGGATTATCCTTGGGCGTTCTTCCTTGATTTTCAGTAGTACCTTGTGTATCAAAGGAAGAGGTGGGAATGCATATGCTGTTAGGCCTTTCCAGTTGAAGGAGGCGAATCCACTTTCCATGCTAGTGGGTGGAATGTCCTTGTGCAGAATTTTTGAGCTGGTGATTGAGAGGTGATGCGAATAGGTCTATCTGTGGCATTCCCCATTTCTTTGAGATGGTCTTGAAGATGTCGGGTGCAGCTTCCATTCGTGGGCATCGAAGTGGTTCTGCTTAATATGTCTGCTAGAGTATTGTCTTTCCCGGTACAAATATTGCCTGTAACTGGATGTTGTAGCTGAGTGCCAGGGTCCACAGCTCCAAGGTCATTCTGCATAGGGGTATGAATGAGTGCCTCCCTGTTTGTTGATGTACCACATGACTGTGGTGTTGTCTGTCCTTATCATCAACTGGCCCTCCTTGAGAAATGGTTTGAACTTTTGGATTGCCAGTTTTACTGCCAGCATTTCTTTTAGGTTGATGTGCAGGTGAAGTTGATCCTGTGTCCACAATCCTTGCGCATTTGTCCAGCATGTGGGCCCCCATCCTAGGTCTGAAGCGTCTGTTGTGATGGTCTGGCTTGCTTGACATCTGCGAAAGGGTAGGCCTGGGTTTGACTGGCATGCCTGAGCCCACCATAGGAACTCCTGTTTTAAGCATGGAATTAGTGGGATTTCTGTTTCTAGACTGTGTCTGTGTTGGGACCATAAATTCTTTAGGTACCACTGTAGTTTTCTCATATGTAGTCTGGCAAATGGAACCAAGATTATGCATGATGCCATGAAGCCCAAGGCCTGCAGTACTTTTCTTGCTGTTAACTTGTTCAGTTTTGTTAGTGCCAAGAAGTAAAGAGGAAGTTCTTTTGTTTTTCTGTAGTCAGGAATGCCATTTGTTTTACTGTGTCCAATTCAGCCCAAGAATGTCCTTGTTTGGGATGGTATCAGCCTTGACTTTTGTAAATTGACTGTGTATCCCAGTGCTTGTAGCAAGTAAATGACCCTTTGTAAATCTGTTGTCAGCTTGCTTTTGTTGTCCCCTTGTAGCAGGCAGTCGTCCAGGTATGGGTAAATTTGAATTCCTGTAGTCTGCAATGGCGATTACTGATGCCAGGCATTTTGTGAATACTCTGGGCGCAGTAGATAAGCCAAAGGGCAATGCTGAGAATTGATAGTGCTCTGATCCTGCAAGAAATCTGAGGTATCTTCTGCAGATTGGTCGAATGGGGACGTGCAGGTATGCCTCCTTGAGATCTAGAGTTACCAGCCAAGACTCCTTGCCCAGCATGGGAAGAAGCTGCTGTAGGGTCAGCATTTTGAATTTTGGGACAATGATGCATGTATTTAAGGTGGACAGGTCGAGAATTGGTCTCCAACTTTTTTCCTTTCTTGGAACTAGGAATAGTCTGGAATAGAACCCCTTTCCTTGCTCTGCTGTTGGCACTCTTTCCACAGCTCTCATGTTTGCTAACTCCATTATCTGGCATAGAGCCTCTGTTTTTGATTTGGAGGTAGATTTGGCATTCCTCTTTTGACTGGTAAAGTGTGGAAGTGAAACCGGTAACCTTGATCTATGGTTTGTAAAATCCACTTGTCTTTTGTTATGCAGTGCCAGTTCCTTGAAAATAAGGTTAACTTTCCGCCTAGAGGAGCTGCTATTTGTTCCCTGGTAGGCGGATTTAGGGTTAAGTCACTGTGGTTGTGCTGATGTAGTGGCAGTGGCTGTGTCTGTGCCTCTGTTGTTACCTTGCCACTGTCGTCCTCTGTAGGCACCTCCTCTGGATTGGTTTCTGCCTCTGGAGCGTCTATTCCTGCCCCTTTGAAATTTTGTGGAGTCAGGAAAGGACCAATTTTTGGCAGGCCAGTTCCTGCTAAACCTTGGGGTTGAACCTGCAAGAAATCTTTAACAGTTTGAACAGATTTTGCCTTTTCTTCCATTTTCTTCATAACCTGCTGGGCAGGTGTACCAAACAAACTTGTCTTGTCCATAGGAGCATCTAGCAGCTTAGCTTTAACATGATCCGGTAAAGCTTGTTCCTTTAGCCATGCATGCCTTCTTATCACTGTGCCTGTCATGGCTGATCTAAATGAAGCCTCCAGTGCATCATAGCCACATTTTAAGGAATGGTTGCTAACCTGTTGTATGTTATTTACCATCTCTAATACATATTTCTTATCAAGAGATTCATCAGTGGTTAGTCTTTTAGTTAACTGATCAAGCATAAACTCTTGGTATTGTATCATGTGAAACTGACAGTTTAAAGCTCTAGCTGAGAGAGTAGCTGAAGTGTAGACCTTTTTACCCCATCTGTCTAATGACCTTGCTTCCCTTTCAGAAGGAATAGGGTTTTAGCTATGGTCGCTACTGCCTTGGGACCCTGGGATATAGTTTCTGGGTCTGCAAGTGGGGCCTTGTAAAGGTGGTGATGAGTATCTGGCACCCTGTAAAATCTGTCTGGTTTGGCAGGGGCTGGGGTAAAGAATCTGGAGGAGCAAACATCATTGAAAGCATCATCCACCACAGAGAGAACAGGAGGTATAGCTAAGGGCCTGTGCTGTGGGAGGTGCAGAAAGGTCCTAAGTCTTTTCTGGAGTCTGAAAAATCCTGTTGCTGCCATTGGAACTGTTCTCGCATGGCATGCAAGGTTTCCCCAAAGGAGAATTCTTCTGGTGGGGAAGCAGCTGGAATGGATTCTTCAGCATCAGAATCTTCAAAATTGGAGAAGGGAGCCTCTGGCTGGTCAGTTATGTCTGATTCATCAGCAGATTCATCAGAGGACACTGGCTCAGGGGGCTCTGCCCTAGGTCTCTTCTCTGGGGGCTGAGAGGCCCTATCTGGGTGAGATTGAGATCCTCTGATTAAAGAAATTAAATCTTCTGCCAAAGTAAGCATTTGGGAACTAGAAGAGGGCATGGATGTGGGGGGTTTAACATGCACTGTTTTAGTAGTCTTGGCTGCTTTAGCCCTGGCGAAGGCCTTAATGGACATGGCTGCTGGAGGCCTAGCAGCACCACGTGCTGGGGTAGAGACATCCAAGGGGATGGTGTCTGATAAGTCAACCACCGTAGTGGGTAAAATTTCTGAGGTCGATTCAAGAGTTGTAGCAGGGGCCTCAGTTGTAGGAATAGGTTCAGCTGTACTTAGATCAGTTTTCTCGGTTTCGGCGAAACCGAGACACTCATGATTTGCTTAACCATGGTTTCGGCGAAACCGCGGACCCGAGTGTCGGTCTTTATCTTTGCGTTTTTGGTAGATTGGGTAGTCGGAGGATCCGGCGGCATAATGTACGCAAAATCAGAACCGAAAAACTGTTCTGCAAACTCCGACCGGCGCCTAAGCGTTGTCGGTTGAAAAGCACAGGCGAACAGGCTGCTACGTCGTGGGCTGGGCCTAAACAAGGCAGACAGTAAGAGTGGAAATCTTTATGAGGTATTTGTTTCCCACAGGTTAAACAATTGTTAACTTTTCTGACATCGGCTGAGGCAAGAAAGAGTCCCCAACGGGTACTTAGCTTTAGAAGTCTTGTAGTATTGTAGAAGTAATCTCTGGATCCGACCGACCGGCACTTGCGAACAGCTTCTGCTTCGGGCGCCACGCGGCAAGAAAGACTGAGGAAAATGGCGTCGGCTGATGCTTTTATACCCGAAGACCAGCAGAGATGACGTCGGGTGGAGTGCGGCATCAGCCGAAGCCGGACCCGGACTTTGGAATCCGGCCGACTGAAGGGCTGCCTGACGACAGGACAACCCAGTTGTTATGACTGCAGATGCATCCATGAAGGACATCTACATTTTATAGACTGATGAGCTACCTAGGAAGCACAGGTCAAAAGAGAAATAGCAGAGAACTTACCTTCTGAATCAGGAAAATTGGAAAGAAAGTACAGTTTTGTACCTACCATAAATGTAGATGTTCGAGTGCTAATACAGCTGCAGTCATAACAGATGGGTTCTCCTGCCGTCAGGCGGGTCCTCGGTCAGCCGAATTCCAAAGTCTAGGTCCGGCGTCAGTTGTCGTCGCTTTCTTTCCTGACGTCAGTGCGACAGGGGTATATAAGACACAGCCGACGCCATTTTCTTCAGTCTTTCTTGCCCCAGATGTCAGGTGCCCCCAGACGGAAGGCAATACATATAAATATATATATATATATATATATATATATATATATATATATATATAAATATATATATATAATATATAATCATGCATTACAATATAATCAAAAATCAGGAGTTGCAAGCAAATACACCATAGAAGGATAACCCAATCAAGTTGTAAGATGAGGAGTTAGCCACTAGGTCTGTACCCAGAGGGGAAGGAGGGAAGGAAACCTGGACTGCAGCTGTATTAGCACTCGAACATCTACATTTATGGTAGGTACAAAAATGTACTATGTTCATTGTGCATACAGCTGCAGTCATAACAGATGGGTAGAATCCCAAAGCTACGCACAGGGTGGTAGGCACTAGGTGGAAATGGGAGGAGCCAGAATGCCCTGCAACACAACAGTAGCAAAGCCTGCTCTAGTCTTGGAGTATAAAGGTAGGTGGTAGTGTTTAGTGAAGGTATGCACAGAACTCCAAGTGGCTGCCTCCAAAATATCTTTGGTAGGGACTCCTCTGAGGAAGGCTGCAGAGGTAGCTGTGGCCCTTGTGGAGTGGGATCTGATGCCTGCAGGTACAGATTTACCATGAAAGGAGTAACAAAATTGTATGCAGTAGCCTATCCCTTTCGAAATTGTCTGCTTGGAAATTGGCTTCCCTTGAGCTCCTACAACATAGGACACAAAGAGTTGTTCTGATTTCCTGAAAGGCTTTGTTCTGTCCAAATAGTAACGTAGCTGTCTATGGATGTCTAAGGAATGTAGCAGCCTTTCCCCTTTGTTTTGAGGATTGGGGTAAAAGGTAGGTAAGTGTATGGCCTGATTTAAAGCTACCCTGGATACTACCTTAGGCATAAATGATGGGTTGGTTCGTAGGGAAACCCTGTCCTGATGGAAGATGAGAAAGGGCTGCACAGCCATGAGAGCTTGTAGTTCCGAAACCCTACGAGCTGAGGTAATGGCCAGAAGGAAAGCTGTTTTTCAGGACAAGTACTGCAAATCTGTTGAGGCAGCTGGTTCAAAGGGAGGCAATGTTAATTTTTCTAGAATGTAATTAAGATCCCAGGCTGGTATTGGTTGTTTCCTTGGAGGTCTTATATTCTTAGCCCCTCTGAGGAACTGTCTTAAGAGTGGGTGAGAGAATAAGGGTGGATCAGTGTTGTATTCTGCAGAAATGGCTGAGGCATGAATTTTGATGGAGGAAAATGAAAATCCACTGTTCAACAGCTCAGCTAGATACTGTAATATCTGAGGCAAATTCAGTTTTCTAGGATCCGGGCCTTTTTTCTCATTCCAAGCGCAAAACCGTTTACATTTTGCGGAGTAAGCCTTTCTAGTAGATGGCCTTCTGGCCTCCAAAATGACATCCTGCACCTCTTTGGGGAGTAGGGTCTGTTGTGGTCTTAAGGAATTTTCCATGCAGCCAGATTGAGTGTTTTCAGCTGACTGTGAAGAGTTTTGTAGCTGTGCTGAGTCAGTAGAAGAAGCATTACAGGTAGGGTCCAGGGAGGAGTATGTGTTAGGCTCCTCAGGAGTGGGTACCAGTGTTGTCTTGGCCAGTCTGGAGCAATCAGTATCATCTTCGGTCTGTCTGCTCTTGCTTTCAAGAGCACCTTGGGCAGAAGAGGCAAAGGTGGGAAGGCGTGAACTGTCCGTGCTGCCCAACTGAAAGAAAGGGCGTCCACTCTCCAGGCCTTTGGATGGAAGGTCCTTGAGCAGAACTTTGTCAATTGATGATTCCTGTGGGTGGCAAAGAGATCTATGTCTGGCCTTCCCCACGCTTGGATTATCTTTGTAAAGACTTGAGGATGCAACTTCCATTCGTGTGGGTCTGTCATATTTCTGCTTAGATTGTCTGCCAGCATGTTTTCCAATCCTGGCAGGTACTGTGCTTGAAGTTCGATTTGCCATTCCAGAGCCAAGTTCCAAAGTGACATGGCTAGCCTGCACAGGGGGTATGAATGTGTTCCTCCTTGTTTGTTTATGTACCACATTACTGTGGTGTTGTCTGTTCTTATCAATAATTGCCCTGGATGCAGGAGGTCCTTGAAAGCTGTAATTGCATTTATCACTGCTAGCATTTCCTTTTGACTGATGTGAAGGTGCTTTTCCTTTTGGGACCATTTGCCCTGAATGCACCTGTCTGTCATGTGTGCCCCCCAGGCGTAGTCTGAGGTGTCTGTTGTGATGACTTGATTTGTTTGAGGCTTGCAGAATGGTAGACCTGTGTTTGTTTGGCATGCTTGGGCCCACCATAGAAATTCCTTTTGTAAACATGGAATTATTGGTATTATTGTTTCCAAACTGTGGCTGTGTTGAGACCAAAGGTTTTTTAGGTACCACTGAAGTTTCCTCATATGCAACTTTGCACATGGGATTAGAAGAATGCAATATGCCATGAATCCCAGAGCCTGCAGGATTTTCCTTGCAGTTAGCCTGGTACAATTTGTTAGTATTTTGAAGTACTGAGTTAATTGCCCCTGTTTTTCTGGCGTCAGATAGGCCATCTGGGTGTTTGTGTCCAAGTTGGCACCCAGGAAAGTTATTTTCTGAGATGGTGTTAGCCTGGATTTCTCTTTGTTGACTGTGTATCCCAGAGAATTCAATAACCGTGTTACATAAGCCAGATGTTCCAGAAGTATGTGTTTGCTGTCCACTTGGATCAGGCAATCGTCCAAATAAGGGTAAATTTGTATCCCTTGAAGTCTGCAGTAGGCAATTACTGATGCCAGGCATTTTGTGAATACTCTGGGCGCAGTAGATAAGCCAAAGGGCAATGCAGAGAATTGATAATGGATTGAACCTGCAAGAAATCTGAGGTATCTTCTGCAGCTTTATCTGATTGGGACATGCAGGTATGCCTCCTTGAGGTCCAATGTTACCAGCCAAGACTCCTTGCCCAGCATGGGAAGAAGCTGCTGTAAGGTGAGCATCTTGAATTTTGGTACGAGCAGAAATGTGTTTAGGATGGATAAGTCCAAAATGGGTCTCCAGTCGGTTCCTTTCCTTGGTACCAGGAATAGTCTGGAATAAAAACCTTGACCTTGTTCGTGAGTAGGTACCTCTTGAATAGCTTTCATGTCCATGAGCTTTGAAATTTGTATTTGAGCCTCTGCCCTTTGACTGTGTGGCAAGTTTGGCATGCCTCTCATTTTTGGAAGAGTGTGAAAATGAAATCTGTAGCCTCTGTTTATAATGTCCAGGATCCATTTGTCTGTTGTGATAATATGCCAATTTTTTGTAAATAATGCCAGCTTTCCTCCCAGTGGTGCTGCCAGCTGAGACTTGCTTGGCATGAAAAGGGGAAAGTCATTGGGTTTGTTTCCTGTATTGTTGTGTACTGTCTTCGCCACCTCTTGGTGCTGGAGTTTGCCATTGTCTGCCTCTATATGATCCTTGTGATTGTCCTCTGTCCCTTGTGCGCCTGTATCTACCTCTTTGGGGCTTGTCCGTGGCTAGAAAGGACCAGTTTCTCGAAGGCCAATTTCTGCTAAAACGTGGTGGTTGAACCTGTAGGAAAGCTTTGACAGTTTGCATAGATTTAGCTTTTTCTTCCATTTTCCGTAGTATCTCCTCAGCATTAGTACCAAATAATACATCCTTTTGTAAAGGAGCATCTAGTAGTTTAGCTTTAACATGATCAGGCAAGCTTTGTTCCCTAAGCCAGGCATGTCTACGAATGACTGATCCTGTAACAGCAGCTCTACTTGAGGCCTCTAGAGCATCATAGCCACATTGTAAGGTGTGTTTACCCACTTGTTCTGCACTATGCATCATATCCTGCAACTCCTTCAAATCTGGTTGTTCAGGTTGTGACATTTTATTCCTTAATTGTGATAACAGAAACTGCTGATATTTAAGCATATGGAACTGACAATTTAAGGCCCTCATGGCTAGGGTGGCCGAGGTATATACCTTTTTTCCCCACCTTTCTAAGGATCTAGACTCTCTTTCGGAAGGTAGCGGATTCTTAGTAGTAGAGGCCTTCATTCCCTTGGGGCCTTGAGAAATGGTTTCAGGGTCAGCATTATGGCTTTTGTAAAGAAATTGATGAGAGTTGGGAACTCTGTAGTACCTATCAGGCTTGACTGGGGCAGGAGGCAGGGAATCCGGATTAAGGCAAGCCTCCGAGTAAGCATCATCAAGTATGTCCAAGACAGGAGGTATCGCCAGAGGTCTGTGGTGAGGTAGCAAAAGAAATTCCCTAAGTCTTTTCTTGGAATCAGAAAAGTCTTGGCCTTCCCAATGGAAGTATTCCCTCAAGGTATGCAAGGTTTCCCCAAAAGAAAAATCCTCTGGGGGAGATACAGAAGGAATGGACTGCTCTGCATCAGAATCTTCAAAAGGGGGGTACGAATGTTGTTCTTCATCAGAATGTTCTGAAATAATGGAGCCCTGGTCAGAAGAGGGAGAATCTTCCTCCACTCTGGGTCTCTTGTCCGGAGGGGGTTGGGAACCCCTGATAAGAGTAATTAAATCCTCAGCCATTTTTAGCATCTGCTTTTTAGGCATGGTCTCTTGGGATGCATGGCTGATTTGGACTTAGTAAAGGCCTTTATGGAAAAAGAAGATGAGGGTCTAAAGACACCATGGGTGGAAGTGGACCTGTCCACATTAGGAGGCTCAACACTCACAGTGGCTTCGGTAGCTGTAGTCTGGGTATGGGCCGAGGCACCTGCGGTCTCGGTTACAGAAGACACCGCCAGAGAAGTGTCGTCGGTAGTCAGGGGCTGCGTAGGCGCCTCGCTGAGAACCGGACCACGTGTAGCCAGTTTTGGCGTGGTGTCGGTGGAGACCGCGGACCTCGCGTGTCGGTCTTTGTCCTTGGGTTTTTTGGACAAAACGGTAGTCGGAGTCTCCGACGACATTTTATAATCAAAAGCTTTACCAAAAAAGTGCTGGGCGAACTCCGCCCGACGCTTAATAGTGCGTTTATTGAAAGTAGCGCAAAACCGACAGCCCGAGACGTTGTGGTCTGGGCCTAAACAAGGTATACAGAGGGAATGGAAATCCTTATGCGGTATTTGCTTCCCACAAGAAATACAATTGTTAACTTTGTCTGACATAGGTCTGAGGCAAGAAATGTTTCCCCAATGGGGTACTTAGCTTTAAAGAATACTTCGGTTTCCAAATATTCGTAATTTCAGGAGCTGGCCGACCGGCACTTGCGAACTGCTTCTGCTTCGGGCACCGCGCGGCAAAAAAGACTGAAGAAAATGGCGTCGGCTGTGTCTTATATACCCCTGTCGCACTGACGTCAGGAAAGAAAGCGACGACAACCGACGCCGGACCTAGACTTTGGAATTTGGCTGACCGAGGACCGGCCCGACGGCAGGAGAACCCACCTGTTATGACTGCAGCTGTATGCATGATGAACATCACCCTCAACTGAGAAAAAAGAGCCAGAGCATATCTAGTCATATGGATCTGGTAGTTTATATTTCTGAAAGCTAATGTGGCAGAGGTATAAACATTTTTTTCCATACTTGTCCATAGCATGACTGTCCTTGTCACAGGGTAAAAGCTTGTAACAGGACAGCAATTTAAATGGCTTGTTAGTGGCCAGGGAAATCACTACTAGGTCAGAAGAAGGACTTTTATACAGACATTTCTGGGCTTCAGGCACTTTATAGAACCTGTTAGGCTTTTTTGGAGCAGGGGGCAGAGAGTCAGAAGTAAAGAAAGTACAGTTTTGTACCTACCATAAATGTAGATGTTCGAGTGCTAATACAGCTGCAGTCATAACAGATGGGTTCTCCTGCTGTCAGGCGGGTCCTCGGTCAGCCGAATTCCAAATTATAGGTCCGGCGTCGGTTGTCGTCGCTTCTTCCCTGACGTCAGTGTGACAGGGGTATAAAGGAACCAGCCAACACCATTTTCTTCAGTTTTTCTTGCCCCAGATGTCAGGTGCCCCCAGAAGGAAGGCAATAATAAAATTGTGTGATAATGCAGTGCTATATAATCAAAATACAGTAGTTGCAAGCAAATACATCATAAATGAAAACCCCAATCAGGTTGTATGAGGATGTGTTAGCCTATATGCCTGTCCCAAGAGGGGAAGGAGGGAGGGAAACCTGGACTGCAGATGTATTAGCACTCGAACATCTACATTTATGGTAGGTACAAAACTGTACTATGTTCATCGTGCATACAGCTGCAGTCATAACAGATGGGTAGAATCCCAAAGCTAAGAAAGGGGTGGTAGGCACTAGTTGGAACTAGGAGGAGCCAAAATGCCCTGCAAGACTGCAGTGGCAAAGCCTGCTCTAGATTTGGAGTATAATGGTAGGTTGTAGTGCTTGGAGAAGGTATGCACAGAACTCCAAGTGGCTGCTTCCAAAATATCCTTGGTAGGAACTCCAATGAGGAAGGCTGCAGAGGTGGCTGTGACCCTGGTGGAATGAGTTCTAATGCCTGTAGGAACAGTTTTGCCATGAAAGGAATAGCAAAAGCGTATGCAGTGGGCTATCCATTTTGAGATAGTCTGTTTGGAAATTGGTTTCCCTTGAGCTCCTACCGCATAGGCCACAAAGAGCTGTTCTGATTTTCTGAAAGGCTTTGTTCTGTCCAAATAATAATGCAGCTGTCTGTGGATGTCCAAGGAATGTAGTAATCTCTCCCCTTTGTTTTGAGGATTAGGATAAAAAGTAGGTAAATGTATGGCCTGATTTAAAGCTACCCTGGATACCACTTTAGGCATAAAGGATGGGTTGGTTCGTAAGGAAACTCTGTCCTGATGGAAGATGATACAAGGCTGGACAGCCATGAGAGCCTGTAGTTCTGAAACTCTATGAGCTGAGGTGATAGCCAGAAGGAAAGCTGTTTTCCAGGACAAATATTGCAAATCTGATGAGGCAGCTGGCTCAAAAGGAGGCAAGGTCAATTTTTCCAGAATGAAATTAAGATCCCAAGCAGGTATTGGTTGTTTCCTTGGAGGCCTTAAATTCTTAGCCCCTCTGAGGAACTGTCTTAAGAGAGGGTGAGAGAATAAAGGTGGATCAGTGTTGTATTCTGCAGAAATGGCTGAGGCATGTATTTTGATGGAGGAGAAAGAAAGTCCACTGCTTAGCAGTTCAGCCAAATATTGTAGTATTTGAGGTAAATTCAGTTTTCCAGGATCCTGGCCCTTTTTCTCATTCCAGACACAAAAACGTTTCCATTTTGCGAAGTAAGCTTTTCTAGTTGATGGCCTTCTGGCCTCCAAAATGACATCCTGCACCTCCTTGGAGAGTAGGGCCTGTTGAGATGCTAAGGAATCTTCCATGCGGCTAGATTGAGTGTTTTTAGCTGGCTGTGAAGAGTTTTGAAACTGTGCTGAGTCAGAAGAAGAGGCATTAGAGGCAGGATCCATGGTGGGGAATGCGTCATGCTCCTCAGAAGTGGGTACCAGTGTTGCCTTGGCCAGTCCGGAGCAATGAGAATCATCTTTGGTCTGTCTGCTTTGGTCTTTAATAGAACTTTGGGCAGCAGACGAAGAGGAGTGAAGGCATAAACTGTCATTGATGTCCAACTGAAAGAAAGAGCGTCCACTCTCTAGGCCTTTGGATGGAAGATCCTTGAGCAGAATTTTGTCAATTGATGATTCTTGTTGGAGGCAGAGAGATCTATGTCTGGCCTTCCCCATTCTTGGATTATTTCTGTAAAAACTTTTGGATGCAATTTCCATTCGTATGGATCTGTCATATTCCTGCTTAGGTTGTCTGCCAGCGTGTTTTCCTTGCCTGGCAAGCACTGTGCTTGTAGTTCCATTTGTAAGTCCATGGCCATGTTCCAAAGTGACATGGCCAGTCTGCATAGGGGGTAAGAATGTGTTCCTCCATTTTTGTTTATGTACCACATGACTGTGGTGTTGTCCGTTCTTTAATTGACCTGGTTGTAGAAGGTCCTTGAAAGCTTTCATAGCATTTATTACTGCTAGCATTTCTTTTTGATTGATGTGAAGGTGCTTTTCTTTTTGGGACCATTTGCCCTGAATGCACCGATCTGTCATGTGCGCCCCCCAGGCGTAGTCCGAGGCGTCTGTTGTGATGACTTGATTTGCTTGAGGCTTGCTGAATGGAAGACCTGTGTTTGTTTGACATGCTTGAGCCCACCACAGAAATTCCTTTTGCAGACATGGAATTAGTAGTATTATTGTTTCCAAACTGTGGCTGTGTTGAGACCATATGTTTTTTAAGTACTATTGTAGTTTCCTCATATGCAGCTTTGCACATGGGATTAGTAAGATGCAAGATGCCATGAATCCCAGAGCCTGCAGGATTTTCCTTGCAGTTAGCCTGGTGGAATTTGCTAGTGTTTTGAAGTATTGTATTAGTTGCCCCTGCTTCTCTGGTGTGAGGTAGGCCATCTGGGTGTCCAAATTGGCACCCAGGAAAATTATCTTCCGAGAGGGTATTAGCCTTGATTTCTTTTGTTGACTGTGTATCCCAGAGATTTCAATAACATTATTACATAAGCCAGATGTTTCAGAAGAATGTGCTTGCTGTCCGCTTGGATCAGGCAGTCATCCAAATAGGGATATATTTGTATCCCTTGAAGTCTGCAGTAGGCAATTACTGATGCCAGGCATTTCGTGAATACTCTGGGCAGTAGATAAGCCAAAGGGCAATGCAGAGAATTGATAATGGGTTGAACCTGCAAGAAATCTGAGGTACCTTCTGCAATTTTGTCTGATTGGGACATGCAGGTATGCCTCCTTGAGGTCCAATGTTACCAGCCAAGACTCCTTGCCCAGCATGGGAAGAAGTTGCTGTAGAGTGAGCATCTTGAATTTTGGTACGAGTAGAAATGTGTTTAGAATGGATAGATCCAAAATAGGTCTCCAATCTTTTCCCTTCCTTGGCACCAGAAATAGCCTGGAATAAAAACCTTGACCTTTATTCGTGCGTAGGTACCTCTTGAATAGCTTTCATGTTTATGAGATCTGTAATTTGCTTTTGTGCCTCTGCCCTTTGATTGTGTGGCAGGTTTGGCATGCCTCTCATTTTTGGAAGGGTGTAAAAATGGAATTTGTAGCCTCTGTTTATAATGTCCAAGATCCATTTGTCCTTTGTGACAACATGCCAATTTTTTGAAAATAATGCCAGCTTTCCTCCTAAGCGGGCTGCCATTTGAAACCTGGTTGGCATGCAAAGGGGAAAGTCATTGGGTTTGCTTTCTGAAAGATTGCGAGTTGTCCTCACCACCTCTTTGTGTAGGAGCTTGCCATTGTCTGCCTCTATACGAGCCTTGGGATTGTCCTCTGCCCCTCAGGCGCCTGTATCTGCCTCTTTGGGATCTGTCCGTGGCAGGAAAGGACCAGTTTTTGGAAGGCCAATTTCTACTAAAACGTGGGGGTTGAACCTGTATTCTTTCACAGTTTGCATTGATTTAGCCTTTTCCTCCATTTTCCTTAATACCTCCTCAGCACCAAATAGTACATCCTTTTGAAGAGGGGCGTCTAGTAATTTAGCTTTGACATGATCAGGCAAGGCTTGTTCCTTGAGCCAGGCATGCCTACGTATGACTGATCCTGTAACAGCAGCTCTACATGAGGCCTCTAGAGCATCAAAACCACATTGTAAGGTATGCTTACCCACTTGTTCTGCACTATGCATCAAATCCTGCAACTCCTTCATGTCTGGTTGTTCAGGTTGTGACATTTTACTCTTTAATTGTGATAACAAAAACTGTTGGTATTTTAGCATATGAAACTGACAGTTTAAGGCCCTCATGGATAAGGTAGCCGAGGTATATACCTTTTTTCCCCACCTGTCTAAGGATCTGGAATCTCTCTCGGAAGGCAATGGATTTTTGGCAATGGAGGCCTTAACCCCCTTGGGGCCCTGTGAGATGGTTTCTGGGTCAGCAGCATGGCTTTTGTAAAGAAATTGGTGTGAGTCAGGAACCCTGTAGTACCTGTCAGGCTTAACTGGAGCTGGAGGTAGAGAGTCCGGGTTAAGGCAGGCCTCCGAGTAAACATCATCTAGGATGTCCAAGACAGGAGGTATAGCCAGAGGCCTATGCTGAGGAAACAAGAGAAATTCCCTGAGCCTTTTCTTGGAATCTGAATAATCCTGGCCTTCCCAGTGGAAGTGTTCCTTTAAGGTATGCAAAGTTTCCCCAAATGAGTAATCCTCAGGGGGGGATACAGAAGGGATGGACTCCTCTGCATCAGAGTCTTCAAAAGGGGAGTAAGAATGTTCCTCATCATCAGAGTGCTCTGAAATAATGGAGCCCTGATCAGAGGAGGGGGAATCTTCTTCCACTCTGGGCCTTTTGTCCGGTGGGGGCTGAGAGCCTCTGATTAGAGTAATTAAATCCTCAGCCATTTTAAGCATCTGTTTCTTAGGCATGGGGCCTGGAGATGGGCCCTGTGTAGCTGGTCTCTTAGGGTGCCTGGTTGCTTTAGACTTTGTGAAAGCCTTGATGGAGAAAGAAGAGGAAGGTCTTGAGTGGAGGTGGACCTGTCCACATTCTGAGTTTCAATGCCAAGAATGGCTTCGGTATCTGTAGTCGGGGTGTGGGCCGAGGAGCCTGTGACCTCGGGCACAGGAGACACCGTCAAAGAAGTGTTGTCGGTAATCAGGGGCTGCGTAGGCACCTCACTGAGAACCGGACCACATGTAGTCGGCTTTGGCGTGGTGTCGGTAGAGGCCGCGGACCTCGTGTGTCGGTCCTTGTCTTTGCGTTTTTTAGACAAAACCGGAGTCGGAGTATCCGACGACATAGTATAGTTAAATGCTTTTCCAAAATAATGCTGGGAGAACTCCGCCCGACGCTTAATAGTGCGTTTGTTGAATGTAGCACAAAAGCGACAGACCGAGACGTCGTGGTCTGGGCCTAAACAAGGTATACAGAGGGAATGGAAATCCTTATGCGGTATTTGCTTCCCACAAGAAATACAGTTATTAACTTTGTCTGACATCGGTCTGAGGCAAGAAAAGTTTCCCCAACGGGGTACTTAGCTTTTAAGAAGACTTCGGTTTCCAAATTTCGTAATTTCAGGAGCTGGCCGACAGGCACTTGCGAACTGCTTCTGCTTCGGGCACCGCGCGGCAAGAAAGACTGGAGAAAATGGCGTCGGCTGGTTCCTTTATACCCCTGTCGCACTGACGTCAGGAAGACGACAACAGACGCCGGATCTAGACTTTGGAATTCGGCCGACCGAGGACCCATCTGTTATGACTGCAGCTGTATGCACGATGAACATCGGATACAGTGTCATATCCACTTTGAAATGGTCTGCTTTGAAATAGCCATTCCCTGTGATCCTGCAGCATATGCTACAAACAATTGCTCAGTTTTTCTGTAAGCTTTTGTTTTGTCCAAGCAGAAACGTAACTGTCTGTGTATGTCCAATGAATGCAGAAGTCTCTCCCCTTTATTCTGGGGATTTGGATAAAAAGTTGGTAAGTGAATAGATTGGTTAAGAGCCAGACTGGATACTACCTTTGGCATAAATGAAGGGTTTGCTCTTAAAGAAACCCTGTCTTGGTGGAAAATGATGAAAGGCTCCACTGCCATTAGTGCCTGTAACTCTGAGACTCTTCATGCTGAGGTTATTGCCAGAAGCAGAGCAGTTTTCCATGAGACATATTTTAATTCTGCTGAATTGGCTGGCTCAAAAGGAGGTAAAGTTAGTTTTTCCAAGACAAAATTGAGGTCCCAAGTTGGTGTTGGTGCTCTCCAGGGCGGTCTTATGTTTTTAGCCCCTCTGAGGTACTGTTTTAGCAATGGATGAGAGAAAATAGGAGGATCTGTGTTGTAATGAGCCGAGAAGGCAGAGGCGTGGATCTTAATGGATGAAAAAGATAGTCCTTTGTCCAGCATCTCAGTTAAGTATTGTAATATCTGAGGAATATTTGGGACAAGAGGGTTAAAGCTTTGAGCCTGGTTCCAGGCACAGAATCTCTTCCACTTTTCTGAATAAGGTTTCCTGGTGCTAGGCCTCCTGGCCTCCAAAATGACATCCATAACAGCTAAAGAGACAGGTGTTGTCTGTTTGACTAAGGAATCTGCCATGCAGCCAGGTTTAAGGTTTTGAGCTGACTGTGCAGGATCTGATTGTTTTGTTGAGTCAGAAGGTGTGGAGTTTGAGGTAAAATCCATGGTGGTCCTTGAGCTAAGTTCTTTAAGATTGGGTTACCAGTGCTGGTGTGGCCAGTCTGGGGCAATCAGGATCATCTGTGGTTTTTCTTGCCTGGCTTTTAGGAGTACCTTTGAAAGGAGAGGCAGTGGTGGGAAGGCATAAACTTTTAGGCTTTTCCAGCTGAACGAGAGAGCATTCACTTTCCATGCTTGTGTGTGATAAGTCCTTGTGCAGAATTTTTGTAGTTGGCAATTCATTGGGGAGGCAAAAAGATCCAAGTCTGGGCACCCCCATTTTTGCGTTATCATGCTGAATACTTGTGGATTTAATTTCCACTCGTGAGGATCCATGATGTTTCTGCTTAAGTCGTCTGCCAGAGTATTTTTCTTTCCTGGCAGGAATTGTGCTTGCAGATGAACTTGATAGGTTAGAGCTGTGTTTCACAAGGTCATGGCTTGTCTGCATAGGGGATAAGAATGAGTGCCCCCCTTGCTTGTTTATGTACCACATAACTGTGGTGTTGTCTGTCTTTAATAATAGTTGTCCTGGATGCAGAAGGTCCTTGAAAGCTGTTAGGGCATTTTGCACAGCTAACATCTCTTTTTGATTGATGTGAAGATGCATTTGGTCTGCGGCCCACTTGCCCTGTATACATTTTCCTGCCATGTGTGCTCCCCAGGCGTAATCCGAAGCATCTATTGTTAGTGTCTGCCTGGCTGTGGGTAGAATGAAAGGCTGTCCCTTGTTGAGGTGACATGCCTGTGCCCACCATCGAAACTCCTGTTGTAGGCAGGGAATTAGTGGTATTACTGCTTCCAAACTGTGACAGTGTTGAGTCCAAACACTTTTTAGGTACCATTGTAATTTCCTCATATGCAGTCTGGCATATGGAATTAGTAGTATGCAGTATGCCATGAACCCCAAGGCCTGCAGAATTTTTCTTGCAGGGAGCTGGGTTTTTGTTGCCATCAATTGAAAGTACTGAGTCAGTTGTCCTTGCTTGTCTGGCGTGAGATAAGCCATCTGGACCGTTGAATTTAAGCTGGCACCCAGGAATATTATCTCTTGTGAGGGCACTAGTTTTGACTTCTTTTCGTTTACTGTGTACCCCAGGCAAATTAGCAACCTTTTTACAAATGCCAGATGCTTTAGAAGTATGTCCTTGCTCTCTGCTTGAATAAGGCAGTCGTCCAAGTATGGATATATTTGAATTCCTTTTTGTCTGCAAAATGCAATTACTGGTGCCAGGCACTTTGTGAAGACCATGGGCGCAGTAGATAAGCCAAAGGGCAGTGCAGAGAATTGGTAATGCATTGAACCAGCTATGAATCTGAGGTATCTTCTGAAAATTTGTCTGATAGGGACATGCAGGTATGCCTCTTTGAGGTCCAAAGTAACAAGCCAAGCCTTCTTGCCCAGCATGGGTAGAAGCTGCTGTAGTGTCAACATTTTGAATTTCGGAACATCCAGGTAAGTATTGAGAGTAGAAAGGTCTAGTATGGGTTTGTCCTTTCTGGGGACCAGGAAAAGTCTTGAGTAAAATCCTTGTCCTTGTTCCTGTTGTGGCATCTTTTGAATAGCTCTCATGTTCATGAGGGCTGTAATTTGTTTTTGTGCCTCTGCCCATTGATTTTGTGGTAGGTCTGGCATTCCTTTTAGCCTTAGTAGAGTGTGAAAGTGGAACCTGTAACCTTGAGACACAATATTCAGAACTCATTTGTCTTGGGTGATTATATGCCAATTTTGAGAAAAAAGTGCTAGTTTTCCCCCTAAAGGAGCTGCCAAAAGGTAAGTGCTTGGCATTTGAAGGGGGAAGTCATTGGGGCTGTTTCCTATAAGGTTGTGACTTGTCTTCACCTCCTTTTGGGGTTGAAGCACCCCACTGTCATGGTCTGTAAGAGCCTTGGGGCTGAGATCTGCCTCTTGGGTGTCTGTATCTGCCTCTTTGTGGTCTGTCTGACACTGGAAAGGACCAATTCTTTGAAGGCCAATTTCTGATAAATCGAAGTGGCTGTACCTGTAAGATTTTGCCTTATCCTCCATTTTCTTTAATACCTCTTCTGCCTTAACACCACATAAAATATCCTGCTGTAAAGGAGCATCCAATAATTTTGCCTTAACATGATCAGGTAAACTTTGTTCTTTTAACCAAGCATGCCTTTGAATCACAGATCCTGTAACTGCTGCTCTACAAGAAGCCTCTAATGAATCAAAACCACATTGCAGAGTATGTTTTCCCACTTGTTCAGCTGCATGCAATAAATCCTGCATTTCCTTATAGTCAAGATGTTCTGAACTTGTAAGCATTTTCTGTTTTAGCAGAGACATTAAATATTGTTGGTATTTAAGCATGTGAAACTGGCAATTTAACTGCCAAAGTTGCAGAAGTCTAAACTTTTTTCCCCCCATCTGTCTAAAGCTCTAGAATCCCTGTCAGAGGGAACTGAATTTTTAGCCGTGGAAGCCTTTACCCCTTTGGGACCCTGGGAAATAGTTTCTGGGTCAGCAACAGGATTTTATAAAGAAATTTGGAGAGTCAGGGACTCTATAGTACCTGTCTGGCTTGACTGAAGCAGGGGGCAAAGAATCAGGATTTAAACTGGATTCAGAGAACACATCATCCACAATGTCTAACACTGGCGGAATAGCAAGGGGCCTGTGCTGAGGCAATAAAAGAAAGTCTCTGAGCCTTTTCTTGGATTCTGAGTAATCCTGGCCCTCCCAATGGAAATGCTCCCTCATGGTATGTAAAGTTTCCCCAAA
The DNA here is from genome assembly GCF_019279795.1 of Protopterus annectens. Lineage (NCBI taxonomy): Eukaryota > Metazoa > Chordata > Ceratodontiformes > Protopteridae > Protopterus > Protopterus annectens. The sequence continues at coordinate 1,882,782,379 of NC_056726.1, forward strand.
AGAGTAATCCTCAGGAGTAGAGGCTGAAGGAATTGATTCTTCAGCATCAGAGTCCTCATAGGGGGGTAAAGAGTATCCCTGGTCTGAAGAGGAATCAGAAGAAATGGAAACCTGGTCAGAGGAATCATAGTCTGTATCGTGCCTAGGCCTTTTATCAGGAGGGGGATGGGAACCCCTGATCAGAGTAATTAAGTCTTCGGCCATTTTGAGCATCTGTTTTTTAGGCATGGAGGCCTGTCTAGGTGAATGCTGTACTTGCTTCTTTGTCTTTAATGGAGTTTTAGACTTGGCTGTAGTTTTTATGGTAAGCTGTGAAGGTCTGAAAACACCCTCAGAAGCCGATGCCTGCTCAGTGGCTCCGGACCCATCTGAAGGGTTAGTTTCCATAGGCCCAACACCTTGAGTATCCAGAGGCCTAGACATCTCCACGTGAGAGTCGGAGGCGGCCTGTGGATCTGAGGTAGCGGGTGTCAGGGGCTGCGAAAGTGCCTCACTGAGAACCGGCGACTGGCCTAGAAGAGGCTTCATCATCAGTTTTGGGCCTCAGATGCCTGTCCTTATCCTTGTCTTTGCATTTTTTGTGTATTCCGGTCGTCGGTTGTTCCGACGGCATGGTATAATTAAACCTTCGGCCAAAGTAATGGCGAGCAAAATTAAACAGACGTTTAATAGTGCGTTTGTTAAATCTAGCACAAAACCGACAACTAGTGACGTCATGGTCTGGGCCTAGGCATGGAATACAGTAAGAATGAAAATCCTTATGAGGTATTTGCTTCCCACAAGAAATACAATTATTAACTTTTACTGACATCGGTCTGAGGCAAGAAAAAGTTTCCCCAATGGGGTACTTAGCTTTATTGAAGACTTTGGTTCTGAAATTTGAATTGAAAATCTCAGGAGTCGGCCGACCGGCACTTGCGAACTGCTTTTGCTTCAGGCACCGTGCAGCAAGAAAGACTGAAGAAAATGGCGTCGGCTGCATCTTATATACCCCTGGCGCACTGACGTCAGGGAAGAGGTGACAGCAACCGACGCTGGACCAAAACTTTGGAACTCCGGCCGACTGCGGGACCACCTGACGGCAGGATAACTCAAGTGTAATGACTGCAGCAGTGAAACACGATGAACATCTCCCTGATATAGCAGTAGAAGAGTGCCATTGTTTAGCCCTTTGAGGGGCAGAAGCCTGCCCTCTGGAAGATCTGAAACCCCTAGGCCTAGAGCGACCCTGCTTGCCAGAATCAGGGAAAGACCAATTCTTGTAAAGATAATGCCTACTAAACCAAGGAGGCTGAACCTGAAGGAAATCTTTTACAGCTTTCATAGATTTTGCCTTATCCTCCAACTTTTTCAGTACCTCCTCAGCCTTATTACCAAAAAGATTGTCCTTGTGCAAAGGAACATCCAGCAATTTAGACTTAACTGGTACAGAAAGAGGCTGCTCTCTGAGACAAGCATGCCTTCTAATTACGGAACCAGTGGCTGCTGCTCTGCAGGAAACCTCCAAAGTGTCAAAACCACAATGAAGTGAATACTTATTAACTAAAGTGTCAGAATTCAGTAAGTCTTGTAAGTCTTTGTTTTCCGTCATGGAAGGAATATCGCCAAGTTTAGCCTTAACAGCCTCCAACGTATGCTGCTGATACTTCAGCATGTGAAAAAGACAATTCACGGATCTAATGGCAAGAGTTGCAGAAGTATAGACTTTTTTACCCCACCTGTCCAAGGCCCTAGAGTCCTCATCAGAAGGCACAGAGTTTCTAGCAATAGTAGCCTTAACACCCTTGGGGCCTTGAGAAATAATTTCTAGATCAGCAGTAGGGTTTCTGAAAAGGAATTGATGAGATTCAGGAAACCTGTAATATCTATCCGGTTTTCTGGGGGCAGGAAGAACAGAATTAGGAGTTAAAGAATTTTCCATGAAAACATCATCCACAACTTCCAAAACTGGAGGTATAGCCAGAGGCTTATGCTGTTGCAAATCTAAAAATTCCCTGATTCTTTTCTTAAACTGTGGAAAATCCTGACATTCCCATTTAAAATGCTCTTTAAGAGTATTCAAAGTATCTCCAAAGGAAAAATCTTCTGGATGGGAGGCAGAAGGGATAGAATCCTCAACATCAGAATCCTCAAAGGCAGAAAAAAGTTGAGAATTTCCTTCTTCACCAGCAGACATACTGGAAATCTCAGAATCTGAGATAGAAAAAGCATCAGGAGATAATTCCCTAGCCCTCTTTGAAGGGGGGGGGGGTTGAGAGCCCCTAATCAGGGAAAGAAGATCACCAGCCATCTTTACCAACTGGGACTGAGGTACAAGGAGGGTAGGCCGATGCCTGTTTGTGAGAAGGTTTGCGGCTGGAAGGTTTACTAGCAATCCGGAGGGACTCAGGAGGCCTAGCAACTGCAGAAGTTTGTGCTAAGGTAGTCGGTCTGGTTCTGGTTTCATGTCAAAAAGAAGAGGCGTCAGAAGCCGGTGCCTACAAAGCAGCTCTGGACCCATCTGAGGCGGAGACAGGCGGAGGGTATGAAGATGAAATAGCAGCCTGCGACATGGAGGACTCTGTAAAGGTCTCGGCAGAGGCTTGCGGCTGAAAATCTGCAGACGGCAGGGGCTGCGAAAGCACCTCACTGACTACCGCTGTGCTGACGACCAATTTCACCGGTGCATCAGTAGATTTAACCCTTGGCCTGTCGCGGTCCTTGTCTTTGCATTTCCTAGGAAGATCCAAAATCGGGAGACCAGAAGACTCCATACTGACAAACTTAGGCCAGACTCCAAAATGCTTATACAAAATCTTAGCTCTACGGCTTATGGTACGTGGGTTAAAGGAAACACAGAGATCGCAAGTAGGGACGTCATGCTCAAGGCCCAAATAAGTTATACAATAGGAATGGAAATCACGGTGTGGAATCTGTTTTCCAAAGGCAAGACAGTTATTAACTTTATCTGACATTCGTTAAAGCAAGTAAAGAGGATCCCCAAAAGGGTACTTATCTGAAGGCGTCCAACTTGGTAGTAGTAAAATGAAGCGAAGGTAAATGGCCGACCGGCACTAGTGTGAATTGCTTCTGCTTCAGGCTCCGTGGCAAGAAAGACTGAGGAAATGACGTCGGCTGCCTCCCTTTATACCTGACGTACTGACATCAGTTTTACAACCAGCGTCAGCCGACATCCTACATCAAGGACTCTGGTATTCGGGCAGATTGAGGGCTACCGGGAGCCGGATAACATATATGTGAGGACTGCAACAGTGAACCATGAAGAACATCGCCACGGTCAGTTGTTTGTCAGATGCCAAAATCTGTCATATCACACACGTACTCAAGTCTCTCAGCAACAGGTACTGTTATGACTCTGTCACAGTCCATGTTGGCAAGAACGACTTGAGACATACTTCCCTGGACTATATGAAGAGGGACATAACTGAGCTCGCTGAATACATGTCCAAGGCAAGTATGTCCCTAGCCTTAAGCAGCATTCTACTGTCACCCAGAATGATGCCTCAATACAAACAAAAGATAACTGACTTTAACAATTGGCTTAGTTTCTGGTGTCATTCTAGGGGGATCCAGTGCCTGACAGCCTGGGAAGATGTGATAGACGGACCACGATGCTTTGCTAGAGATGACCTGCGTCTGTCTCACTTGGCTTCAAGCAAAGGCCTTTGCCTCCAACATAGTGCCTTTTTTAGGAAACGTCATGAAGTTGATACTACCAACATAAAAATCTCAGCAAAATTCAAATTAAAGGTCATGTTGTTAAATGCTAGGAGTCTAAACATGAAACTGCACTCATTGCAAGCATTCTTAACCCTGGAAGATGCTGACATTTGTGCAGTCACAGAAACCTGGTTCAAAGCTGCGAAGAGCACCACAGCTTTACCTGGTTACTCATCTTATCATACATTCAGACCCCAAAATTTGAGCAGCAAAGCAAAAGGAGGTGGAGTTTCAATATATATTAAAGACACACACACACCTCCAGGCTGGTCAAACAGGATGATACACAGGAGACGCTCCAGGTGCATTTAACCATTGACAGGACCCCTATTCAAATTATAGCTAGCTACAGGCCCCCAAATTTGACTCAAGATGCCCACTCCACCTATTGACACCTCTTAAAATCTATCAAGATTCAACCCTTTACCCTGATCCTGGGTGACTATAATTATCCAACCATAGACTGGAAAAGCTACTCATGCCAGAATACAAATGCCCAGAGATTCCTCAATTTTATCAATGCAAATGTTTTGGAACAGCTAGCTGATACCCCCACAAGATGTGATAATATGTTGGTCTTGGTATTGACCAACATCAGTAACAACTGCAGCACCCCTACGGTATCATTCTCCATGGTAAGAGCCTACCATAAAGCAGTCATTTTCGAAGTCACCAACTCCCCCCGACCCCCCTCTAGCTAGGGTCAAACAAAAAAACTTCTCCAAAGCTGATTACAACTTCCTGAGGGATGGTATAAACAGATTCACAGCCCCCGCCCCCATTGGAGGAACTGGCACCAATGTCCAAATCTACACCAAAACACTATACAAGCATTTATACAGATGCATGGAATCAGGAATACATGACAGGACACAATTATCCTCCGTAAGGAAGAGTAAACCTGTCTGTTGGACATCTGCAATAAATAAACTAGATAACAAAAGGCAAAAATTGCTGTCCAGGACCAAGAAGAAGCAGGTGCCCAACTAGAAGCAATCGCTCCTTAGCCTGAACAAGCAAATAAGAGCACTACTGAAATGCTCTAAAGCCAATTTCGAGTCCAAATTGGCCACATCTACTAAAGACAATCATAAGACCTTCTCCACATATGTCCGCAATCTCAAAGGAAGCACCCAGATGTGTTCAGAACTGGTGGCCACGGACACCACATATACAAACACTGTAGATATAACCAATCTACTGACTGACAGATTCAGCAAAAACTTTTCCCCTCCAACCCCCCCCCCCATCAGTAAATCAGAACATCCCCAGTACCTGCCCCCCACCCCTTATCTCTAGGGAACAGGTCATCACTGCCCTCTCAAAGGCAAAAAATATAGCCTACATTGGACCTGATAACATTCCATGCTGCATCCTACATGAACTTGCTGCACCATTACGCACCCTACTCAACCAAAGCCTGAGTACTGGCTTTGTCCCAGCCAACTGGAGGACAGCCACTGTCATCCGCTTTACACAAAGGTGGAGCATCCACCGATCCAGGAAATTATAGACCCATCAGCCTAACTAGTCTAATCTGCAAGGCCATGGAAGAGATCATGGACCTCATTAACAGGGATATTAGCAACCTCCAAACACTCAACCCCACACAGTTTGGCTTCGTCAAGGGGAGGTCATGTCTGCTAAATCTGGTCAACTTCCTTGAGATAGTCAATAAAGCCACAGACGAGGGGAAGACTGTGCACACTGCATACCTTGACCTAGCCAAAGCCTTCGAAACTATGCCCCACTCGGGCACAGTAGATAAACTCTCTCAGCTACGCATCAATCCATATGTTACTAGATGGGTTGCAAACTGGCTCACTGATAGAACCCACCTAATCAAAACAGGGGAAGCTACCTCAAGCAACAGACCCGTAACGAGTGGCGTACCCCAGGGATCGGTCTTGGGGCCTCTGTTTTTCGGGATACACTTCTCTGAGGTGCAGGCCAAAACCAGTGGGCTATGGCTGACCATGTTTGCAGATGACTGCAAGCTGGGCGCAGTCAAATTCCCCAAGTGATGTGGATGTCCTCCAAGAGGGTCTCACCCAAACAAATGACAGGTGCCAGAAACATGGCCTTAAGCTGAATGGCAAAAAAAATGCATCATTATCCCCTTTGGGGAGAGTGAAGTCCCAACATATCACATTAATAGCATCTTAAGTACACAATTAGTAGTGAGGGATTTGGGCACCATGGTTGATAGCAACCTGACTTTTGACCACCATGCTGCTTCCACTGTACGGAAAGCTTTCTCCATGGCCCACCTCATAAGTAAGGGTGTCTCATCCAGGGACAAAGAAGTCATAAGATCCCTGTATTCTTCCCTTATAAGGCCAATTATTGAGTACAATGCCCCCTTTGGCATATACCTCGCAAAGCACATGCAGCAGCTGGAGAGACCACAGAGGTTCCTCATCCGAAGAATCCAGGGCCTCAAACACCTACCTTACACAGATAGGCTAAAAGCCCTGGCCCTCTACTCAGTTTCATACAGACTCCTCAGAGGTGACATCTGTCTGACATAAAAGCAATCTCAGACCCCGCCTTGATGGGACTGCTGCAAATCCGCAAGTCAAGCTCCACTCGAGCAACCAATACGCACAACCTCAATCTGGTCTGTGATATCACTAGGACTTGTTGGTGGGACATATTTGCGTCACAGAGACTCCCCATCTGTGTAATAAACTCCCTCTTCACGTCAACCAGAGTACCTCATTATCCCTTTTTAAGCGCAACCTGAATAACTGGATGAGAAACAAAAAATACACTCCTGAGATTCCACCTGTGTCCCGGCTGGACAGGGGCTCTGGGTGCTGACTTGTCTAAACATGGGCTAAACTCTTGGCTAGGCGTATAATGGCCTCAAGGCCAATAGCCTAGTAACCTCCTTTGATCCTAAATAATACAGCCTCCATGGGACCCGATAACATCCGAGGCTGCATCCTACATGAATTCAGGCATGAACTTGCAGCACCATTAGGTACCCTATTCAACCAAAGCCTGAGTACCGGCTTTGTCCTAGCTGAGTGGAGGACGGCCACTGTCACCCCTTTACACAAAGGTGGAGCATCCACCGATCAAGGATATTATAGACCCATCACCCTAACTAGCCTGATTTGCAAGGCCATGGAACGGATTATCATGGACCTCATTAACAGGGACATTAGCAACCTCCAAACACTCAACCCCACACAGCTTGGATTTGTCAAGGGGAGGTCATGTCTGTTAAATCTGGTCGACATCTTTGAGAAAGTCAACAAACCCATGGACTAGGAGAAGATGGTGCACACCACCTACCTTGACCTGGCCAAAGCAATCAACACTATTCAACACTCGGGCATAGTAGATAAACTCTCTCAACTAGGCATCAATCCATATGTTACCAGATGGGTAGCAAACTGGCTCACTGACAGAACCCACCTAATCAAAATAGGGAAAGCCACCTCAAGCAGTAGACCCGTAACAAGTGGCATACCCCAGGGTTCAGTCTTGGTGCCTCTGTTATTCAGGATATACTTCTCTCAGGTGCAGGCCAAAACCAGTGGGCTATGGCTGACCAAGTCTGCAGATGACTGCAAGCTGGGCACAGTCATCAATTACCCAAGTGATGTGGACGTCCTCCAAGAGGGTCTCACCCAAACAAATGACTAGCTGCAGAAACATGGCCTCAGGTTGAATGCCAAAAAATGCATCATCACCCCCTTTGGGGAGAGTGATGTCCCCACATATTATCACATTAATAATAACATCCTAAGTACACAATCAATAGTGAGGGATTTGGGCACCTAGGTTGATAGAAACCTGACTTTTGACCACCATGTTGCTTTTGTTGTACGGAAAGCTTTCTACATGGCCTACCTCATAAGTACGTTTTTCTCATCCATGGACAAAGAGGTCATAAGATCCCTGTATTTTTTCCTTATAAGGCCAGTTATTGAGTACAACATTCCCTTTGGCATGTACCTCGCAAAGCACATGAAGCAACTAGAGAGATCACAGAGGTTCCTCATCAGGAGGATCCAGGGCCTCAAACATCTACCCTACACAGATAGGCTAAAAGCCCTGTCCCTGTACTCAGTTTCATACAGACTCCTCAGAGGTGACCTCTGTCTGGCATACAAAGCAATCTCAGACCCAGCCTTAATGGACTGCTGCACATCCGCATGTCAAGCTCCACTCGAGCAACCAGTACACGTGACCTCAACCTGGTCTGTGATATTAACAGGACTTGGTGGCGTGACAGATATGTGTCCCAGAGACCCCCCCCCCATCTGTGGAATAGAGTCCCTCTCCATGTCAAACAGAGTACCTCATTATCCCTTTTTAAGCGCAACCTGAATAACTGAATGGGAAATAGAAAATACACCCCTGGGACTCCATCTGTATCCCTGCTGGACAGGGGCTTTGAGTGCTGACTTGTCTAACCATGAGCTAAACTCTTGGCTGGGCTTATAAGGGCCTCAGGGCCAACAGCTAGTAACCTCCTATGATCCTATGAAAGCATTTAGGGGGTTTCCCATCTGGGAGAGTTATATTGATCAGACAAAACCAATTAGCACTTGAAGTAAAGTTTTCTCTGTTTTTTTTAATGTAATGGGATACTAATACAAAAGGTGTTTTTTTTTCCTTCCTTCTTTTTTTTGCTCAGTTTTAAGATATGTAGGCAATACAATGTCAAGAATAAGGGGGGTCTAGTTAAGAAAGCATGACAAAAGAAAAATCAGTGTACTTTTTCCCATGCTTACATATGGAAATGACTGGGTTAAAACCCTAGACTTTATCCAGTAACAAGTTTAATACAAAGCAAGTAAATAGAAAAGAATATTAAACATTATTAGTTTTTTTTCCTGGTAAACAAGGTATCCTTAGCAGGTTTGTGTCTGGTTTGCATGTCACTAGAAGACAATCTGATAAAGAGAAATGGCTTGGAGAAAGTGTTTACTGAAAGGCTTCAAGTGTTTTCTCAGCTGGGAGAGCTATAAAGATATGACAAAACCAGATAATACTTAGAAAAGCACAGGCAGTGCCATGCATCTTAGCACGACCAACTTTTATTTTTGGTTAACTCTAGAGGATTACACTGGCATGCAACTATATTCTACCTAAAACTTCTACAATGGAGCTTGAGAAAATTCTGGGCAAAATAATCAGCTTTCAGTAAAGAATATCACTTCTAGGTGGGGGCTGGAATTTGGTTTGCAACAGTGAAAATGTGTCTTGGGGGGGGGTCTAGAAAGGAAACTATAATAAATGAGGATAGATTTTTGAAAAAAATTATGAAGATGTTTGGTATGGAATATGTGAATTCAGTACTACAAATTTGGAGTGAATTTACATATTATTCTGTAAGATACAAAAACTGAGCTAAGCTAGACAGAATTTATATCGCACAGGCACATGTGCATTTAATTGAATGTCTTGAAATGCACCCAATCACTATTTCGGATTGTGCCAATATTAACTAAATAAAAATGTAAGGTAATGAAATAAAAATGAGTAACTGACACTTTCCCACCTAGCTGCTAAAAAGAGAGAAATTTCAGGAATGGGTTTTGGAAATAATTCAGGAGCTATTACAGAAGATAGATTTTTTTCTGAAAATACAGCTAGGGAGTGGGATAAAATTAAAGTGGAGTTTAAAGCTAGTCTAGAAATAAGGGAAAGGGAGATATGGTTAAGAAGTAATAAGAATTATTTAGAGAGACTGACAAATGTTAATATATTGCAAAACGTGGAATCTCTCAGAACAAAAAGGAAGCAATCACAGAATGATAAACAGAAAATAAGGGATTACTTCAATAATATGCATGAGTTTAGAACGATTACTGTTAAGCAAATGTTTTTTTTGATAATAATTCTAGAGCACAACAACTTTTAGCTTAACGACTAAGGCAACAGAAAGTGGAAAGGGCTTTTACCAAGCTTAAGAAGCCTATAACAAGGAAGATAACAAGAAATCCTGTAGAAGTATTACAAATATTTCGGAAAGTTTATGAAAGTTTGCATAAAGCACAGAAATATGGAAATCAAGAAAAGGTACAAATGGAAATGTTTATGGAAGAAATAAATATGCCAAGGTTAGAGGGAGATGAGGTTCAATTACAATCAGGACAGGAAGAGATGAGATAAAAATGGTTATGTATAACCAAGCTACAGAAAGTCCCCAGGAATAGATGGTATTCCTGTGGAAGTTTGTAAGCTAGGAGGGGAAAACTGAACTGGAAGGCTTTGTTTAACAGTATTTTAAGAACAGGAGAAGTACCAGGATCCTGGAAGAAAGTGGTGGTAGCTATAATACCTAAAGAGGGTAAAGATCCATGGGATCTAGCTTCTTACAGGCCCATTGCAATACTAAACCATGATTATAAAGTGTTTATGTTTATAATGGCTAATATAATGGTAAAAGTGATACCAAAACTGATAGATCAGTGAGGGGAGCTAAATTTCTGACAACATTAACAGAACATAGATGATTCACAGAAAAGCAGACTGTAAGAAAATACCACTGTTACTGGGGTGTCTTGATGCACAAAAAACATATGACAGACTAGACTGAGACTTCATGTGCAGGGCAATGGAAGCATTTGCTTTCCCTGAGGATTGACTGGAGTATATACGAGGGCTCAGAGGTGAAAATTAAAGTGGGTGAGGTCCTCTCTGATGATTTTTGCTTGAATAGAAGGAACCAAGCAGAAGTGTCCTCGCCACTTTGTTATTTGCATTACAGTTAGAACAACTAGCAAAGAAAACAAGGGGCTCAGAAATTCAAGGACATAACTGGTATGACAGTCAAGAAAAGCTGGCTCTGTTTGCAGAAGACATTATTTTATACACGACAAAACCAGAAAAGTACATTACAGTTTTGTGGAACATTTTAAGACAGTTTCAAATATTTTCAGGATACAAAATTAATGAAACTAAAACAAAGGCGATAGCGGTAAATTATATGCCCACACATGAATTGGTCCAACTGTATCCATATTTATGGGGACATGACAAAATTAAGTATTTAGCAGTGTGAGTTAGAAATGACTCTAGTGTGGCAGCTAAGGATATGTGGGAAGAGACTAAACAGAAGATAACACAAAAATTAAGAAACTATTGGCTTTGTTATATGGCTATGGATAGTAAGATAGAAGCAATTAAAATGTTTTTAGTCCCTTTAATTTTATAAAAAAATTGGGACTATTTTTATCAACCAGAGGAAAAGCTGTGGCTAGCAATTGAAAAAGAGCTGAAGGATTTTATCTGGGAGGGGAAGATGGCAAGGATCAAGTGGGATAAATTGATTCTTCCAATGGATCAAGGCGGACTAGGTTTATGCAATTTGAGAGGGGATTTTAGAGCAACACAGTTACGGCTCTTATACATAACACAAGCAGAAAACTAATTTAAAGTTGAAAGGGATGATGATGATACAGGCGGAAGCTCAAGAAACAAGGAGCGACTGGGACTTTGGATGCAGACTCTAAAGGAGAGCAACAACAATCATACAGAATATTATATTAATAAAAGAGCAGGGAGTGTTTTAAGAACTAAACTGACATGGGAATGGAGAAAACAGATTCTGCCAATAGAGATGACTGCAGTTAGGGATGCAGACAATAGGCAAGACGGGGCTGGAATTTATTGGAGAAAACTGGCAAAGGAACCAAGGTATTGGGAGCAAATAACTAGAAAGGGAAAGGTAACAGAATGGGAAGATGCCAATAATTTATCTGGACTGCAGGTTAGAGACTGCCATCCCTATCAAAGATTGATATCAGAATATAAGCAAAGAGAAAGAAATGGGGGGGGGGTCATAAACAAAGGACCAGCACTGGTAGAGTTTTTAATAGAATCTAAAACAAAAGCTGCCATTAAAAAGTGATTAATTAGTAGAGCATATAAAATATTGCATAATAACTATAAGAATCAATCGGAGAATATTAGAAGGGATTGGGAAGAGAGATTGGATAAGCAATTCACAGAGAGACAATGGGAGGATATAGATATATCTCACAAATATGTATCAAAGCCTAGAAGATTTAGGATCTTTGCCTGGAAGTGTTTACATAGGTATTTTTATACTCCAAGTACATAAGTAGACTCCAAAATTTTTTCCTGAGGTGGACAGCAAATGCTGGAGCTAGGTCAGGGAAGAAAGAGGCAGTTGGGAACATGATTTTTGGGAGTGTAAAGAGTTGGAAGACTTTAGAGATTACCTGCGGACCACTCTTGTCGGGGATGATGGGTGAGCAGATTGGACTGACCGGGGACAATATTTTTTTGACTTATGATACAGAATTGGAATTGCCTAGACATAGTAAAGCCTTGCTGAGTCTAGTTATGGTGGCTACCAAAAAAGCAATTACTAGAAAATGGAAATCAAAGTCTAAACCAACTTTACTACAAATAGTGAATATAGCAACAGAGATAAAACAACTGGAATCGGGATCTTTAGAAAAGGGAAGGAGAAAACTACATAGAAAAAATGTGAAGTGTGAGGAACAATATATGCGGAGAAGGAATGAGGTTTAAGAAGCAGGATTTGAATGAGCCATGTCATGCTTAACTGACAATGACTGGATAGATAAGTGATGTATTATGTCTGCAACTACAGTTGTTTTAAAGGTGTCTGTGATGCATAATGTTTACAACTAAAGTGGTGTCATGTTTGTTTTTCGGTCGAGGCCTGGGTTAACAACGACCGCTACCAGTACTGTTAGCCAACTGGGTGCTGGCGGAAATTGGGCTACTGTTGGCCGAAGGAGAAGAGAAGGGGGAAGGCATGCCCGAAGGCAGGAAGAGAGGAGAAAGGTCAGGAGTGTAGAAGTGAGGGTAGGAATTTTGAATGTTGGCAGTATGACTGGTATAGGATGAGAGCTAGCTGATATGATGGAGAGAAGGAAGGTTGATATATTGTGCGTGCAAAAGACCAGATGGAAGGGAAGTAAGGCCAGGTGTATAGGAGGCAGGTTCAAATTGTTCTAGCATGGTGTGGATGGCAGGACAAATGGGGTATGGGTTATCCTAAAGGAACAGTATGCCAAGAGTGTTTTGGAGGTGAAGAGAGTGTCTGATAGAGTGATGTTTATGAAGCTTGAAATTGATGGTGTAATGATGAATGTTGTTAGTGCATATGCTCTACAAGGTGGGTGTGCGATGGATGAGAAAGAAATATTTTGGAGTGAGTTGGATGAAGTGGTGGTGAGTGTGCCCAAGGGTGAGAGACTAGCGATTGGAGCGGACCTCAATGGGCATGTCGGTGAAGTGAACAGAGGGGATGAGGAAGTGATGGGTAGGTATGGTGTTAAGGAGAGGAATGCAGAAGGTCAGATGATTGTGGATTTTGCGAAAAGGATGGACACGGCTGTGGTGAATATGTATTTTAAGAAGAGGGAGGAGCATAGGGTGACATACAAGAGTGGAGACATATGCACACAGGTGGATTATATCCTATGTAGAAGGGCCAGTCTGAAGGAGACTGGAGACTGTAAAGTGGTGACATGGCAAAGTGTAGTTAAGCAGCATAGAATGGTGGTCTGTAGGATGACGGTGATCAAGAAGAGGAGGAGGAGTATGAAAGCAGTGCCAAGGATTAAATGGTGGAAGTTAAAAAACGGTGATTGTGAGGTGGAGTTCAGGGAAGAGTTAAGACAGGCACTGGCAGGCAGTGAAGAGTTACCGAATAGCTGGGTAACTACAGCAGAGCTAGTAAGGGAGACTGCTAGAAAGGTGCTTGGTGTGACATCTGGACAGAGGAGGGAAGACAATGAGACCTGGTGGTGGAATGAGGAAGTACAGGAGAGTATACAGAGGAAGAGGCTGGTGAAGAAGTGGGATTGTCAAAGAGATGAAGAAAGTAGACATGAGTATAAGGAGATGAGGCACATGGCAAACAGAGAGGTGGCGAAGGCTAAGGATAAGGCATATGGAGAGTTGTATGAGAGATTGGACACTAAAGAGGGAGAAAAGGACCTGCACCAATTGGCTAGACAGAGGGACAGAGCTGGGAAAGATGTGCAGCAGGTAAGGGTGATAAAGGATAGTGAGGGAAACGTACTTACAAGTGAGGGGAGTGTGTTGAGTTGATGGAAAGAGTACTTTGAAGGGCTAATGAATGAAGGGAATGAGAGAGAGAGAAGGTTGGATGATGTGGGGATAGTGAATCAGGAAGTGAAACAGATTAGCAAGGAGGAAGTAAGGACAGCTATGAAGAGGATGAAGAACGGAAAGGCTGTTGGCCCAGATGACATACCAGTGGAAGCATGGAGGTGCTTAGGTGAAATGGCAGTTGAATTTTTAACCAGATTGTTTCATGAAATTTTGGAAAGTCAGAGCATGCCTGAGAAGTGGAGAAAAAGTGTTTTGGTACCTATCTATAAGAATAAGGGTGATGTGCAGAGCTGCAGTAACTACAGAGGGATAAAATTGATCAGTCACAGCTTGAAGTTACGGTAAAGAGTTGTGGAAGCTAGGTTAAGAAGGGAGGTGATGATTAGTGATCAGCGGTATGGTTTCATGCCAGGAAAGAGCACTACAGATGCAATATTTGGTATGACAGTTGTTGGAGAAATACAGAGAAGGTCAGAAGGAGTTGCATTGTGTCTTTGTGGACTTAGAGAAAGCATATGACAGGGTGCCTAGAGAGGAGTTGTGGTATTGTATGAGGAAGTCGGGAGTGGCAGAGAAGTATGTAAGAGTGGTACAGGATATGTACGAGGGTAGTGTGACATTGGTGAGGACTGCGATGAGAGTGACCGATACGTTTAAGGTGGAGGCGGAATTACATCAAAGATCAGCTCTGAGCCCTTTCTTATTTGCTGTGGTGATGGACAGGTTGACAGATGAGATGAGACAGGAGGCCCCGTGGACTATGATGTTTGCAGATGACATTGTGATATGTAGTGAGAGTAGGGACCAGGTAGAGGAGACCCTGGAGAGGTGGAAATATGCTTTAGAGAGGAGAGGAATGAAGGTCAGCAGGGCTAAAACAGAATATATGTGTGTAAATGTGAGGGAGGGTAGAGGAATGGTGAGGATGCAGGGAGTAGAGTTGGTAAATGTGGATGAGTTTAAGTACTTGGGAACAACAGTTCATAGTAATGGTGAGTGTGGAAGAGAGGTGAAGAAGAGAGTACAGGCAGGGTGGAATGGGTGGAAAAGAGTGTCAGGAGTCATTTGTGACAGACGGGTACCAGTAAGAGTGAAAGGGAAGGTCTACAAGAGGGTAGTGAGACCAGCTATGTTATATGGGTTGGAGACGGTGGTTTTGACGAAAAGGCAGGAGTCAGAGCTGGATGTGGCAGAGTTAAAGATGTTAAGATTTGCACGGGGTGTGACTAGGATGGACAGGATTAGGAATCAGTATATTAGAGGGTCAGCTCAGGTTGGACAGTTTGCAGACAAAGAAAGAGAGGCGGGATTGCGTTGATTTAGACATGTGCTGAGGAGGGATGCTGGGTATATTGGGAAACGGATGCTAAGGATGGAGCTGCCAGGTAAGAGGAAAAGAGGAAGGCCTAAGATAAGGTTTATGGATGTGGTGAGAGAGGACATGCTGGTGGTTGGTGTGACAGTGCAAGATGCAGAGGACAGGAAGAAATGGAAACAGATGATCTGCTGTGGTGACCCCTAACGGGAACAGCCGAAAGAAGATGATGATGAAGATTGCCTAGGTCATGTGTGTTAATTTAATAAAGATATGGTTGTTTGTTTAAAAACAGTGTGGCAGTAGCAGTGGCCATACCTCTCAAATGTCCAGATTTTTCATAGTTTTGGTTTGTTCCTCATCAAATCTGTGGTTTTCTGGCAAATCACTGAGGACTGAAGTTACTAAATAATGACATACATTAGCCTTAGACATTTGAGTCACCACCCCCCCAGGTACACACATTCTGGTTTCTACACTTAAAGTCTGTAAAACACTCCACACTAAAGTGTAATTCTAGCCCTTCTAGTCTCGAAAGAAACATTTACCTGTTTATTTTTTCTCCTTCTTCTATGTGATATATCCCTACTACCCTTCTAGTCTGTCTCTGACTCAGCAATATTGACTTACTCTCTCTCAGCCCTCAGACAAGGTATTTCTTAGGGCATCCAACTGGTAAAATTAAAAAGGACTTTCACTCCTTTGAAAAATAAAAAAAGCACTGGTAACAAAAGAAAGACTAATATTACAGATGTGATTTCTGAGCAAAATAAAACAAAAAGCATTGGTGACAAAAAAAGACTAACATTATAGATGTGACTTCTGAGCAACTGACTGGCTCATCCCGCTCCGTTCGCCCTACGGGCTCACTCCACTCCCCTACCCTGCCCCAATTCCCACCCACCCCTACATACTCTGAATTTATAGGTAACCTCCTTTACTAAGACTCTCCCTTCATCCAGTAGCACCATCTACACACACCCTTCAACTTCCCATCACTCCAGCCCAACTACCAGTTCAATATCCACACCCATATCTCCTACTCACACCCTCACCAAATTTAAATACCTCCTCTAACTGCACATCCTCACTCCCACTATGTCTCATTACCCCCAGTCTCATCTCCACTATACCCTCTTGGGATTAATCTCCCTATTCACCTGTCTCTCGATAGCCATCATCAGCACTCTTATCTCTTCACAATCACTCACTGTATCCACCCCAAATCCCTCAGCCTAACCCACAACATCACTATCACCCCCACTCATGCAAGCACATACGCCACCATAAACACCCAAACCCACATATGCCATGTCCCTACCATGTACCACTTCTATCCATCTAAAAATCAACCAGGTCTACAATTTCACTACCTAATCATCCAATACCTAACAACATCACCTGTATAACTACCCAGCAACTACTAGGAGGAGACATTCACCCCAACTCCGGGCCAGCAACCTCTGCTAATAAGCCATGCACCCATCACTATCGAGCTAAGCACAAACCCAAAAACTTACTGATACTAAACATGAATACCCGCAGTATCATGAACAAAATAGAAGACCTTCATGCTGCCATCTCCTTATATAACCCTGATATTACTCTCATCACAGAGACATGGCTTAAACCACATACTAAAGATAATTCCATCACTCCACATGGGTATAACATTCTCAGGGCAGACTGGCTACATAAAAGAGGTGGAGACTTAGCTCTGCTTAAAAGAACCAACCTACAACACCAACCCCTCCAAAACGATTCCCCCAACTTCAACAATGCAGAGACTCTATTTGCAAAGATCTCCCTTAACCAACATAAGCACCTAAACCTACTATGTATCTATATACCCCGGGTGACAACCTAACCACCCTAGAATCCATACTTCACTGGGCCTCATACTCCTGCCCTCAAGAAACTTATCATGCTAGGTGATGTAAACGTTGACTGGAACTCCATCCATTCTTCCACCCCCACCCACCACATTAACCTATATAACTTCACCCAACTTGTAGATACTCCCACATGCATTGATAAGGCCACAAAAAGAGAATCTATAGTTGATTGGATCCTCACAAATCAACCAAATACTGCCCATCAATGTGGCACCCTACCAACCTCTCTGAGCGACCACAGCCCCACTTTTATCCTTAGGCAAAAACTTAAAATAATTAACTCTCCCTCCCTTCTACAAACCCACTCTAACAAAAATTTTCCTACAGACCACTTCATAAGAGCCTTGCAACATTGCAACTGATCTCCCATCAAAACCCTTTCATCAGACAAAGCAGTTGATTACTTCAACTCCACATTCCTAAATATCCTCAACCAACTAGCCACCTTAAAAACTATCAGGATACATAGCAATCCCAACCCTTGGCTCCAAAAAAACACAAAAGCCCTACTGAGAGTCAGGGATAAAGCCTGGAAAACCTGGCGCTACAACAGATCACCCACTGCTAGGCAAACCTCTCACAAGCTCCGAAACAAAGCAAAAAAGCAGGTTAAGCTCGATAAACAAAATTACTGTATCACTCAACAAACAAATACAGTATCAAACCACAAAAATTCTTGGTAACAATAAATAACATCCTACAGCCTTCAAGTAGTACCACTCCCGCACCCAATATAACAGGTACAGACCTGGACATAGCCTCCAGCTTCAATAACTATTTCACCTCCTCAATACTCACACTCTTAAACAACAGCACTTCCTCCAACACCCCACCACCACCTCAGGCCCAAATCAATACCATACCTTTCACACTTAAGTCTGTTCCTACCTCTACTATCCAAAAACTCCTAGCTAGACTCAAACCAACCACCCTTGCAGCCGATAACCTTCCTGCCGAATACCTTAAAATTGCATCCACAGCTATTAGCCTATCCCATTTCACTTTTAATAAATACATCCATCACCGAACACACCGTTCCAAGTCCTGTGGAAAACCTCATATATCATACCACTCCAGAAAGGTGGCTCCTTCTTAGACCTTTCCAACTATCGACCAACTGCAATTCTCTCACCCCTCTCTAAGATCCTAGAAAGATGTATTCATCAACAGTTCATCTCCTATCTCCTCGCCAACAACCACCTCTCCTCAACCCAACATGGATTTCGCCCATCCCACAGCACCACCACTGCCCTACTCAAATTCACCAAAACTATAAATTTCCACAGGACTCTAGGTAAATTTGTCTCAACTACTTTCCTAGATTTATCCAAGGCATTTGACACAGTCTTACATAATAAACTACTGTCTTGTCTCTCTGACCTCAACCTTAACCCCACGCTCCTCTGGTTTAAAAGCTATTTAGATAACCGCCAACAATCCATCAAATGGCATAACTCTCTATCTCCCCCACTCCCAACCTCCTTAGGCGTGCCGCAAGGATCAATCCTAGGACCCCTTCTTTTTAATATCTTCACAAACCAACTCCACTCAGCTACCTCTAAAGCTGACATAGTCTAATACGCTGATGACACAACTCTCATATGCTCTACACCCAACATCCAACTTCTCCAACAAAAAGCACAAGAAGCCTTCTCTGAAATAGAGAACCGCCTTAACAATTCACAACTCATACTAAATCCCAAGAAAGCACAACTAATGCTACTCCACTCTACTAAAACAAGCAACCTTACCTTCTCTATACTCTCCACTGTCACTGAGGCCAAACTCCTAAGAGTTACTATTGACCAGCAACTCAAATTCACAAAGCACATATCAACAATCAGCACTAAAGTCCACAAAAAGCTAGGTTTCCGCTATCGCTGTAAATGTTATCTAACCACTGAATCTCAAATTGCAATAGCCAGGACCCACCTCCTATCTACTCTACTTTATGCATACCCAATTCTAACTAATCTTTACAAAACTGACCTTAATAAACTTTCCATCTGTTACAACAAAATTGCTAGATTCGCTACCAATGCCAAATCACGATCCCACCATTGCCTTTCCCTATAAGCCTTACACTGGCTTGAATTTCCGAACCTATTAAGGTACCATCAACTCAGCCTAGCTCATCTAATTCTGTACTATCCCAAGAAAACCCCTGACCTGACTGGCACGCTCAACTTCTACAATTCAAATAGACAACTTCGGTCCTCCAACAAAGCCTTAATCGAAACCATCACATGCAAAAACAACTCCAGGGAATCACTATTTGCCCATGAAATAGCAAAAATATGGAACAACCTTCCCCCTGACCTCAGACTACAAAACTCCACACCCTCCTTCAAAAGCCTACTTAAAACATACCTCTTCACCAACCATCTATGCACCTTGAAGTCTCATCCGCTTACTATTTCTACACCCCATCTGTCCTGGGCAACACAAACAACACCATCTAACTATACCTAGCCATGTGTGAGCAATAACCTATATATATGAGTGTGTGTATATTTATGCATGTGTGTATACATCTCTCTCTCTCTATATATATATATATATATATATATATATATATATATATATATATATATGTATATATACACACACACATATATATATATATATATATATATACACATGTATGTGTGTGTGTATATAGCTTATATGTGTGTGTGTGTGTGTGTGTGTGTGTGTATATATATATATATATATATATATATATATATATATATAGATACACACACACGGGATCCGTACAGATGCCCCAAAGACAAAATCACCGAAACTAATTTCTGTTTGGCATACTTGCGTGAAAGTGCTTTTCACCGAAGAAGCACTTTCGCATAAGTATGCCTGTTTGTGAGACCGCACTATGGTGTGGATAAGGGAAAATTCCCATTTCCTCACTGTAGTGCGGTCTCGGAGTGAGAATATTAAAGTGGGGGGTGCGGGGGGAGTGAAGCCCCCCTGCATAAATGTAGATTTTTTTAACATATATTAACGAAAGCGCTTTCGTTAATATATGTTCAGTGATTATGGATTCGGGACTTTGCACGTTAGTGAATAAGTCCTAGATCCATATATATATATATATATATATATATATATATATATATATATATATATATATATATATATATATATATATATATATATGGGTCTACCTGAAAACACAGACACGCAAAAACACAGACAATGAGATAACTGACATCACAAAACCAAAAGTTCAAAAACACGAAACTTCACATGCCCGACAAACCACAATCCCAACAATCAACAAAACAAACAAATACCTTTTCCGTAAAACACACAAAGAACACAAGCACACCAAAAACCTACAAACCTACACTAAACCTTACATACACAACTATCTATGCACTAACCTTAACCCAAACCGTAACCCTAAGGTCTGTCACTATCGCTCACTCACCTAACCTGCGCCCTAACCCTAACTCACTTAACCTGCCCCAACCCTAAAGTCTGCCACTATCGCACACTTACCTTACCCGCACCCCGACCCTAACATCCGTCACTATCACACACTTACCTTAACATGTCTGTGTTCTCAGCATTGGGATTTTCAATCGTCGGTCATCTCCGTTGTCGATCATCCGGTGTCGGTTATCTCGTTTTCGGCGTTGTCAGCGTTTAGTGTTTTCAGGTAGAACCATATATAGAGATATATAGATATATATATATATATATATATATATATATATACATAGAGAGAGAGAGAGTGTGTGTATGTATGTGTATGCATATATATGTATACTCTTGCATGTATATTTGCTTGAATGTATATATGGAAAACTTAAAACATTTATATACTCTTATTCAATTGTGAAATATCTTGCAATGCTCTACCAGGTTCTTATCTACTCTCACTGTATATTCTGTACACTTGTATTTTTAACCAAAAGAGGGAATACCCTCTTATTATATACTAACAGCTGTAAACTCTACCATCTGTATGCTACTACTCTGTAATGTCTGTTTTGTAAAAATTTTCTTCTCTCTGTAAACTTATGGAATTTTTCTCCCCAGGACTCCGCTGAAAACAGACACTTGTTGTCCAGTCAGACTATCCTGGCAAACAAATGTTAAATAAATAAAAAATAATAAATTTGAGGGTTAGACTTCATATTCTTCAGAAAATGCATGCTAACACAAATCCTGTTATTCTAGTAATTTACAGCAATACAGTAAACTCTCGGTTAACCGGCACCCATGGAAACTGGTAGATGCCTGATAAGTGCAGTTTCTGGCTGCTATTAAAAACAAACGTGACAAATACTGTACCCTATACTATACCATACCATACCATAAACATTGTATGGATTTGATTTTAACATTGAAATACAGTAATTAAAAGACTGGCTGGAATAATAATATTTTAAACTTGTATTTCTGCCTTTCAGTGGCACGCTGAGTGGATTGGAATTGAATGAACTGTATATACAGAGAGAGTGAATGCATGTATGAAAGCAGAAGCAAAAGTGAGGGAGAAATCGAAGAGATGTATGAAAGCTGAAGTGTGTGTGAGAGGTCAAGAGAGGAAGAGTGAGTGCATGTGTGTGTGTGTGTGTGTGAGAGATCGGACAGAGAATGTGCAATCTAATGCAAACTGACTGAGTGAGTATGGAGTGAGTATTAACATTTTAGCAATTTGACTTTCTCTCAGGTTGGGGAGAGAGGGAATTTATTTGTATCTTCCTTTCAAAACTCAAACTCTAAAAATGTAAGGTATGTTTCTGTGGGGAGAAAAAAAGTGCAACACATGAAAAACTGAATTATTCATACTATACTGTATTTCTTCGATTTTTTTTCTGGTTGCTTGAATTATGGTTAACTGAGAGTTTACTGCATTTAAAATTTGCCCCTGATTTTGGGTTTTTGAGCCCCATTATTTTTGGCTTTGTCCAGATTTCTTGTTCTAAGAGGTTGAGAGGTATGGCAGTGGTCCTAGCCACAATATATGCATTATCATACAGAGACGTCAAAACTTGTTTAGATACCTGAGAAAGGGTAGAAAACAGTTTGGTTTATTTATTTTATTTATTTTATTTTATTTTATTTTATTTTACATTTGTTAACCGGGCTAGTCTGGCTGGATACATGTCCATTTTCAGCAGAGGCCCGAGGAGAAAAGCTCCACTATCAGACTAAGACACTACAGATTAGGAAGTAACTAAATAAAAAACAGTTTCCTTCAGTAGGAAGAATGGAAGCCAGTTCTTTCAGACTATCCATATGAGAAAGCATAAATTTCCACACACTTGTCTGGAAAGCCAGAATTCTGAAGGATGAAGTGGAAGAAAGCTGTCTACTACCTATATGGCCCAACATTTGACCTTCTCTGTTACCAGGTGAAGGGCTTATACTGAGGACTAGCGTGTTACCAGCATGAGACGTAGCAGAAACAGCAGCTGGATCAAATCTAAGGTTAGAGTAAAGAAATTTATTAGCCTGAGGTACCTTATACAGCTTATATGCTTTTTTTAGAGACTGATGGATGGTATGAAGATGAGTACAGCCAACATTCTACATATTCTCCAGTGCTGGCAATATAGGAAGGATACAAAAGGAATGAGATATATCCATTTGTAACATATATCAAAAGCAGGACAGCTTGACCCCAGATGATTTGACACCTGGACAGTTTGACTCCAATGCAATTGGATAGACTTTCATGTTAAAATTCACATTTATTGTCTATGAGAATATTTATTGGACAGTTTGACCCCTGATGTTTTGATCCTGGACTATTTGACCCCATTTAAATTTAACAGCAGCATTTTACTACATAATATTTTAATTATGAATTTTACATAAAAATGTAATATATTACTTAGCATTTGAATATATAAATGTTTATCTAACATATTATTTAATACCTAAATATAATATTTAATTAACAATAGTCTTAACATGTTAACAATAAAATCAATCAGTAATTGTACACAGGAAGTTAACATATTTAACATTTTAAACATTAAAAGCATAAGAAATTATTATTTTATGTAGATCAAATGCAGATATTTTAAACAGATATATATGTACGTGTATATATACAGCTCCACGTAGGTACTCTAAATTTCTGCGAATGGCACAATCTCTTGCTAATGTGAAGTCCTTCATCATTTGTTTGATTTTTCCTTTTTTGTTGGTTAACTAGGGCGTACAAGTAGTATCACACTGTATCCAAAGTGTTACACATCTATATATAGAATGTGTTAATACAGGGGTCAAAACATCCTGTACCCCATAATATCTACTCTGTTCAGTGGGAATATCTATTTGTTCTGATAAAAATCTCACTCATCTTGGCAACGGTCTGCTTAAAAGAAAAATTCAACAGGAGAATAAGAATTAAAACTGTCCTCAGAGAGTTGGGCTTGGGAATCTGCAGATGTAACCCTATCAATATTAAAATCAGATTTTACAAATCCTCAGGAATAACTTTAGAAGGAAAGCCATCTGAAGAACAATTAATGGCCTCCGCAGGTTCACCCACTGTGGCATACACTGAGTAAGCAAAAATGGAAAGGACTCGGTTAACTGATTTTTTTTTCTTTCTAGATACTGTGGAAGAAAAACTAGCTGGATCAGAGTAAGTATCCATTCTGTAACTGGGAAAGAAGCACCAAAATTGGAAAAGGTAGCTGTAACAAGAGTGTTGGAAAGTAAGTCACCATGGAGTGTTCACAAGCAGCACATTTACACTAACATTTTCTCCAGTCCCTTAACTTATAAAAAATTAACAGTAGAACAAATTTCCCTGTCAGTACTGTTCAAACACTCACACATGCACCGACAGAAATCAAAATGGCAGGCAGGTGGTCATGAAATGAGCATAAGCATTACAATGACTCTCAAAATCCCTCCTGTTCCATGGTAAACTTTTCTGTCTCAAAAAATTCAAAGCTTACAAATGCAGTACATAACTTTTCACAGACTTAGCCCAAAATACAATATTAAACTGTCTTAGCTATAAAGTGTGGTCCCTGGTGGGAAACTTTCAATACTGTGAAAAAATACCAGGTTTCTTAGAGGGGAAATGCTACTTTTAGTCAAAGAATAGATTAAATTACATTCTTCTAAGCAATAATTTCTGAGTACAGGGGTTTCCTACTGAGGACGTATCTATCAGAAATAAAGTTCTTAATCGACTGCTACTCAGGAAGAAAGTACTGAAGAAAGCTTCACTCTAGCTGCTGACCTCCCTCCTTAGAATAAGTCAATCAGCAATTAAGAGTGAAGAAGTGGGGGGAAGCTACAGCTTTTTGAAGCTGGCTCACTGTTGCTTCCTAGGCAGGAAACAACACATATAGCCTAAGGGCTACTGCAGAAGTGGGGATGATGGACAAAGAGTGCTTTGTGTAGCCTGCCTCAGAACTGCTATCAGCAAGAATGGGGCAAGACATATCGTAAACCTAGCACTACAATCAGTGTGATCACCACTGCTGGTAATAATGAGTTAATACAGAGCCTGTAATCTATCCTGTTTTCTTTTTTTTTTTTTTTTTAAACACAACTAGTAGTTTGAAAGCTATTAAGCACATCCAAAACCAAAAAGTAAAAAGGTCACACAGACAAAGCAATTAGTAAAAACTACAAGAAAAACCTAGCCAAGCTAGAGTTTTCACTGTGTGATACCTTAACCCTCCTGTAATAGAGGCTCATGGGATATATGCAAATTACCCCTTAAGGACATCAAGCGTTTCAACTACATGGCTTCTGAATGTCCATGACTTTTTACTTTTGCCCTGAATGTGGATACATTCAGGCTAATAAAGCCAAACCCCACTAGCTCTGGACATGCATGTTTTGGCCTTCTTACGACTTCGTCAGCACAACATAAGTGGACTGTTTGGCTATACTTCAGAAACACTTTACTGGCCCTGATTGTATCCACAAAAACTTAAAAAGAAAAAGTAAAAAGTCATGGACATTCAGAAGCCATATAGCTGAAACACTTAATGTCTTAAGGGGTCATTTACATATATCACATGGGCCTCTATTACAAGAGGTTTAAGGTATCGCACAGTGAAAACACTAGCTTGGCTAGGTTTTTCTTGTAGATTTCCCTAATCGGTTTGTCTGTGTGACCTTTTCACTTTTTGTTTTTGCATGTTAGTTGTGATATTTTGCAGACACCTTAATGGTTATGGACATCGGCTGGGTGTAAAGACATAGAAGTTATGTACTCACCATAACATTCCATCTGTGTTGTCCATTTTCATTGTTCTCAACAAATAGGTTCAGATTCAACTTGACTGTTGTTTTACAGTCCATGGCTACTGGAACTCCTGAGCTCCTCCCTTACCCATAATGCTCTTAACATCATAACATACCTCAGATCTTGTTTGCTGGCCTTATAGTTTCACAGGAACACTAGCATGAGGAAGCATTGCCTTGAGCTCAAAAGAAGGAACATTGGTTCCCTTATAACCATCTCGTTCATCCAGGAGTCATAGCTAAATTGCAGGGGGTTGGAGGGAGTTGAGGAAGAATGAAAATGGACAACACAGATGGATATCTATGGTAAGTACATAACCTCTTTATCCAATGTTGTCAATTTTCATTCATTCCTCAACAAATGGGATGGAGTCCACAGGTACCTGAATCCCCGAAAGGACTCTAAGGAAGGATATTCCTGAGCACTTTTGAGATGAAGGCTGCTCTCCCTCTCAAGACCAGATCCAACTTGTAATGAGTAATAAAGGTATGAGGATCAGCCCAAGTTGCAGCTGCACAGACATTGTCCATGGAAGACCTGGATAAAAATACTGATTAAGTTGTCATGGACCTGGTGGAATGGGCTTTTAAAGGTTTTGACAAAGACAAACCCAATTTGTTATAGACAAGGAAATGCAATCTGTTAACCATTTGGCTAAATTATTTTTCTAACTGGTTTTCTCAATTTTTGATTCTGCAAAAGAAGCAATTAGTCTGTTTTTCTTAAATTATTTGTTCTGTGTAAACAGAAACATAACTGTCTGTGAACATCCAACAAATGTAACATGTACCAAGTACTCTCCTTTGTTCATGAAATTTGGAAAGAAAACTGAAAGATTAGTAGATTGATTGATGTTAGATTCTGACACCACCTTAGGAAGAAAAAATGTGTTGGTTTGTAATACTACCCTATCTTTATGGAAAATTAAACAAGGATGTTTAGAAAATAAGGCTTGAAATTCAGACTCTTCATACAGAGGTTACAGCTACCAAAAATATAGTTTTCCAGGTTACAAATTTTAGTTCACACTTTGCTGATGGTTCAAATGGAGGCTGAGTTAAGGCTTGTAAAACTAAATTCAAAACTCATGGTGGAGTTGGATATTTAAAAAGGGGTCTCAGAAGAAAGGTACCCCTTAAAAAGGACTTAAATTTTTTTGAAAAAGCTAAAGTGGAATTAACTCCTATATGAAAATTAGAAATGGCAGCTTTTTGCAGTTCAATAGTCGAGAAGCTAGCCCCTTCATTAAAAATTATAGCTAAAAACTCAAGAACTATATGCACAGGTGTTGGAAGAGGGTCAATGTCTTTCTGTTGTACCTAAAAAACAAAATATTTTCCACTTACTTCTGTAAATCTTCCTAGTGGAAACTATCAGAAGATAAAAGAATGTGATGGACAGGGGAGGAGAGCCTGGGTTTTCAAGCTATCAATGGAAGTGAAGAAACCATGCAGTCAGTTTTATGCCTGAAATGTTCGGGTGAATGATATCTGTCGGGTTAGGCAGGTCATCTGATGTTGGATTCAGAATCCATGGAGGATGAATTAGAGGAAGCCAAAAAAAGAGGAACCACATCTGATGAGGCCAATAAGAGACAACGAGGATAATTTTTCCCTTCAATCGAGGTGCGTTCTGGAGAAATCTGGGGATTAGAGGGGTTGAGGATAAGCATAGAGGAGATGGGGGGGGGCAACTGGAAGAAGAGCATCACTCGGTGACTCCCTCTGTCACGGGATCAGGGCAAAGAATTGGCTGTACTTGTAGTTGAGGGGAGATGCAAAGAGGTCGCAGCAAGGTTGGCCTCACTGGCTGAATATCTTCTCCACAACTCTCATGTTG
Organism: Protopterus annectens; assembly: GCF_019279795.1. Taxonomy (NCBI): domain Eukaryota; kingdom Metazoa; phylum Chordata; order Ceratodontiformes; family Protopteridae; genus Protopterus; species Protopterus annectens. The sequence goes on from NC_056726.1 coordinate 1,882,809,494, forward strand.
AGAGACCACTTGTGAGGCAACAAAATGGACCTCCACAAACTGTCTGCTATCACGCTGCATTTCCCTGGAATATGCATTGTATCAGAAATTGGTTGGATGAGATTGCCCATTGCCACACACACACACACACACACACACACACACACACACACACACACACACACACACACACACACACACACACACAGCTTCTCGACACAAGGGTAAGTTCTGGTTCCTCCTTGATTGTTGATGTACCATACCACTGACATTTTGTCCATCTAAATAGCAAGATTTCCAGAGTGGAGGGAGTCTTGAAAGGCTTGCAATGCCAGGAATACTGCTCTCATTTCCAGGATAGTGATATGCAACTTGGCCTATTCATGGGACCATGTGCCTTGGACCGTCTTTCCCAAGAAGTGCCTCCTACTCTATTTCAGGAGTGTCCATGGTCACTGTGGCTTTGGGTTGATGAAGAATGAAGGCATGGCCTTGTAATACTTGATTTGATCAAATCTACCACAAAAGGTACTTTTGGCATGCCTAAGCTATTCTGATCTGTGTGGACAAAGGTTGGTGTGGAATGGACCATTGAGTTGCCAAGGGCCACTGAAGAATTCTCATATGGTATCTTACTAGTGGAACTAAAACTATGGCAGCAGACACTGACCCCAAGGCTTTCAGAATCAATTGAGCTGATAAAAAGATAATTCAGAATTCTACTTGACTTGAAATCAAATAGCTTGAACCCTTGGCAAGGGAAGAGAGGCTGTCACTGATTGTTGTTCTTCTGTCAATGTCGATGATGACCAAAGACATCACATCGACGAGGTTGACTGAGTATGGTGTGTCCGGCTGTGGCTGATCAGTCCGACGCGAGCTTGGTAAGCTCTGCCGCACGTCAGGCACAAATGGTCTGTTAAGTTGGTTGGCAAAGATATGGCTATGGATTTATGCAGCTCAAACTTCTTCTGCAGTCCTGTTCTGCTCGTAGGAAGTAGCGCCTTTGCTGATGCAGCTTCTCCAGACGGTACGGTCTTGCACTAGAGTATCACAGGAGTCTGGATCAATGCCACAGCTCTTCAGAGAGACTTTCCATGTGTCCTTAAATTACTTTTTCCTACCCACCTTGTGTGCGTTTCCTTCTCGCAAGTTCACCATTGAACAGTCTTTTGGGTAGGCATGCGTCTGGCATATGTACAAGGTGGCCTGCCCACCTGACTTGGACTCTCCTCAGCAGGGTGTAGATACTTGGCAGTCCAGCTTGAGAGAGCACAACTGTATCTGGAACTTTGTCCTGTCATGTAATTTTCAGCAGGCTTCTTAAGCAGTTCATATGAAAGCGATTCAGCTTTTTGGTATGATGCTCTTACACAGTCAATGTCTCACAGGCATACAATAGTATGGGCAGTACGACTGTCTCGTACACCTTCAGCCTTGTGGACAGTTTTCTTGCCTCTCCTCTCCCAGACTGACTCCAGCAGCCATCCAAATGCAAAGCTTGCCTTGGTGATGCGTGCATCTGCCTCATCATCAATGTTTATGAATCTGGAGAGTGTGCTGATAATATGGTGGACAAAGCCCCTATGAAGTCTAATGTCTGAGATGGTTCTAGCTGAGATCTGTTGTGATTGATGGTAGTCCCTAGAAGAGAGCAAATCTGGAGTACATAGTGTTGCGCTTTTGTCAGAAGATGCCAGGCTCTCTGGTGCAGGGACAGATGATGCTCGTTTCCCTCCAGAGGTGGACAATTGGGCCTTCTTTTAGGAGAGCTGATAGGGTCGGTCAGAGAAGTAATCTTTAGAACCCTGGTTCTACAGGCCTCCTATGCCATGCTGGCAGCATCTTCCATTAGAGTCCCCCCCTCTGATCCTGGAGGAACTATTTCCACATGGATCTTGGAAAGGACCCTATGACTTTCTAAACCACATCTTTCAACAACCTCATTGATTCCTAAAGAAGATTATTTGAGGGGTCAAAAAACATACGCCAACTGCAGACAGGGTCTTACCCATCTTGCTTACACCTAAACAGTGTGTCTTTTGCATTACGGCCAAACAAAGAACTTCCATCAAAGGATGTATTGACAAAGGAGGACTTAACGGGCTCTGCAAAATCACAAGCACATCCAGGCATGCCTCCTAATGAAAATGCCAGAACCTGCTGCCTTTGAGGTACCTTCACTTGTATGTGAAATGAGCCTCATGGATGAATTTGTGATTGATTGTAAGGTAGCCAACTGTGAGGCAAAATAATTCTCTGCCTTGGTAGTACTGGTGCCAGAAAGGGATTTGTAGAATTTATTAATCAAATCCCTCTGCAATCTAGTAAAGTGGTGTCAAATAATTCAGCAACCTGAGTGTACGGGTCACTGAAGCATATACACTCTTCTCAAATCTGTCCAATGCCATGGACTTTCTGTTAGGGAGATGGACTGTTGAACTCTGTTCTGCAAATTCTCTCTTCATGGTCACCACCATGACATCTATCTACTCCCTTGCTCCAAAACTCTCTTCCTTTCAGTGGTGCCAAGATCCAAAATCCTGACTGGTCTCTTGGGGATTGGTTCAACAGAGTCAAGTTCCTTCCACTCCTGCTTGGAGATCAAACTGATGAGCTTATCAACAGACAGAGTCACCCAGGAGGTACATGGGCCAAACCCTGGGGCTTCCAGGAATACTGATTCCTCCTGGGAAGGGTTATCAGTAGACCAACTAACCCTTTGCTTTAGGATTTTCAGGGTGTCTCCAAAGGAAACCTGATAAGGTGGTGATCTTGAGGACCCTTCCCCCTCATCAAAAATTGGTATATTCAGTGAAAGACTCTTGAGGAGAGTCTAAATGCCTCCTCTTGTACCTTCTCTTCCTAGGGGCTTCTTTGGTGGGATGTTCTGGAGAAGTATCAGAAAAACTAAGAATACCCTGCTGGGTATTCTGGAGACTTTTGGCTGGCTGTCCCTGTGGAGTAGAATGATGAGGCTCAAGGCACAAAGATACATGTGAGGATCCAAAGAAGGTAGAGACATCTGATCTCCAGAAGCAGAGAACGCACAGTGCACCACCTCAAAGGCAAAGCACTCCGAGGAGGAGGAGGCAGACAGAGCAAAGAAGACGCACTTCCAGACCATCATCTCCCTATGACTTGAAGGCAGTCGACCCAAGGCAAAAGTTGCAGCTGAACTGCCTAATGCAGAGATTCCAAGGGGTACAGACAGCTCCAAGAACTTCAGAGTCCACTTTAACACCTCAGATATGATGACGGTACGACTGTAAGAGTCATCTATCTCCGGCATACTCTGAGCCAGTGCACTCAGAGAATGTATCATAGCCAAAGATATGACAATCTTTGGATCTGACACAGATAGACCCGGAAGACTCGGATCCAAGGGCTCTGAAATTTGGTTGGATCAGAGAAGTAGAGATTGGCGGTGTAGTACTATTAGAGGGCTCCGGACCTGAAGAGGTAGGACCCAGGAGAACTCCCATCTGAATCTGTGCCAAATGAAACTTCCTCATTATCCTATCCATGTCAGCCTTCATCGGGCTCTTGAAAGAATGAGAGGACAAGGCAACTGAAGGAGATCTTGAATATTGATATCTCTCTAACAATAGAAATGGCAGTGTAGAAGGACCAGGGTCCAAACAGGATACATACCAGGTCCAAGGTAAATGTTTCAGATCCAAGGGTGTCGGATTAGATGACACAGATCTTTTGTCAGATGAGGTCAGATCCAAGGATTTGTTTTTGGATCTGTGGAATTTGGATCCAGTCGCATGGTCATTTTTGGAGAACATTCAAAGGTTAGATCCGAACTAGAAGTAGAGGATCCAGAAGGGTCCATTGAACATTTTCTGGACTCATTTCCAATTTCCAGGAGGGATGAGCGCCAGATGAAGATAAAGAAAATTCAGACGGTAACAATTCTTAAGATCAATTAATTCTTCCTATCCACTAAGGCTGGTGGATTAAAGACCTTATAAATATTGCAAACTGTTTTAAAATGTTATGGGCCTAAACAATACACACATGAACTATGTATATCAACTAAATGTATTTTATGCCCACAATCCTTACACTTTTTGAAATCCGAAGATTTTTCAGACATTTTTCAAGGAAGAAAAGAATCAACAATAAGATAAACAAAAACTGGTTATTTATTTATTTATTTATTTTTAAGGAAAGGAAAGTGGATTATAAACAATGGTAATAAAGATTACCACAATGGTAAAGAAAGGGAAAAACTACCCACTATGGTAAGCCAAGAATACACCGATAAGGGAGGTAATTAGAATATAGCCAAAATATAAAAGAAAAAGCAAAAAAACAATATAACTCACAAAGCCACACTAAAGCTCTAGAGCTGTCAGTGACCACGTCTGTGCGCAAAGGCGGCAAACTTGATCTGAGGTATGTTAGGGGGTTAAAGCATTATGAGTAAGTGAGGCGCTCGAGTGTTCCAGTAGCCACAAGCTGTAAAAAAAAAAAAAAAAAAAAAAAAAAAAAGCAGCAAGAGTCAGATCCGAGTGCTGGATCTGAACCCATTTGTTGAGGAATGAATAAAAATTGACATCATCAGCGTCGCTCGTCTGGTCACGATAAAACAGAAGAACATCTGTGGGTTCATTTCAAGCAGCTTTATTATGTACAAACACATCAGTATTGAGGCTTAACTTTAACTTAGATAAACTTATAAACAAACTAGGTATCACACTCATACATGCTCATACTCTGGATGCGCTCTCAAAATGGCACTGAAGCTAGTATGTGCTTGCTATTTATATGCACGTGCTGTCCTTGGAAACACTTCTTAAAGGTACAACACAAACACTATTCTACATCCTTCCTCTTTGAAAAATGAGTCGTGTTACTGATGACACCAATTGACATGCAATTGATACAAAATAATTCTTTGATATGCAATTATACAGAACTAAATACATACAGAAAATTATGTGCAGGTTGCTGTGTATTTCACACTAGGTCTAGAAATACAACCAAATCGTGTGACATACAAATTCGAACTGGTCTAGCAAATGGGACCGTCTCTGCTGAATGTTCAGCTTTGGGGACGTCACGAACAGAAGTCGGAGTTAAGACACGTTCTGCAACAGGAACATTGTCTGGGCTGCTGTGAGATCTAGAGTCTGTATCACAGGAACAATGCTGCGATATCGATTCTGATACAGGAAGAATATGTCTGCAATTTCTCCTGTATGCCATACCCTCAGATTCTACAAAGTAGGATCTCGGCTTGGCACATATACCTGTTACTTGACCAATCAGGTCGAAACTTTTCGCCGTTTGTATCCTCACTGTCTCTCCTCCTTTCAGTGGATGAACAAATCTGCTGGATTTATCACAGCTGGACTTCTGGAAAGAAAGCTTTCTGAATAGTTGGGCTTTGATTGTTCCTTTTTTTTTTTTTTTTTTTGTTAGCTTTAGGTCTCAACAAACTGGAACTGATAGGCATGGTTGTTCTAGTTTGCCTAGATAGAAGTCTCTGAGCAGGCAAGCCAAGTATATGGTCACGGGGTATGTTTCTGAGATTGATTAAGTTCAAAAAGCCATAGGTATTATCACGCTTTGACTTCCCTAGTAATTGCTTTACACTGTGTACTGCATGTTCAGCTAGTCCATTTGATTGTACACATTACTAGTAGTCCAGAATACCCACAAAGTCACATTCTTTTGCAACTTTCTGAAACAACTGACTGGTAAATTGGGTACCACTGTCAGATATAAGCTTCTGTGGACTCCCAGGGACTGAGAAATGACACTTCAACTTTGTGATAACAGCAGTGGACGTTAGGTTAGGTAGTAAATCAATCTCAAACCAGTTTGAATAAGAGTCTACAAACACTAAGTAATGCTGACTGTTCCACTCGAATATATCAGTGGCTACTGTTGACCAAGGTAGTTCAGGAACTTGACTTAGATGAAGTGGTTCTTTTTGCAAATGTGGCTTAGTACTACTGCAAACTGAACCAGAAGAAAGTACTTTATCAATGTCTTTTGCTAGAGAAGGCCAAAATACTAGTTCTCTCATCCTTCTTTTGGTAGATTCGGAACCTGGGTGACCACAATGTAAAATATGGATATTTTCATGTTGTTAGGAAACATGAACAACAATTTTAGGGCTTTTGAAAATAATGCCATCTTCCATCAACATTTCAGCTCTGTAAAAAAAATAAATATGCACTTCAGGCGGTACATCAGATTGCTTCAAGGGCCATCCTACACTGATGAAGTGGCTGAGCTTTGCAAAACTAGATCAGTCTTTGCATAATTTCTTAGCTCATCAAGTATCGTGGTAGAAAAATTATGCACTTCCATGACATCAAAGTCAAAATTTTGGTGTAAGTGAACTTAGGAATTGTCAACAGCTACAGATACCTGGGTTTGCGTTCCCGCTCTTGGAACGGATATACTGTATTGTGAATAGCGGCTTGAGTCTCCGCTGCCATCCTTATCAAGTAAGCGCTCTACTTAAACCACTAATGCCTTATATGAAGAGCGAGGCTGAATACTAGCCCTATACTTTACTGCTATTGAAGATTACTCCTGAATTAACCAATATAGAATAAATACTTTGATTTAAACTGCTATAGCGAGGCAGAATACTAGCCCTACCCCCTATTTTTACCGTAAAATACTGTTGAGTATACTGTATTGACAAACATTTAGAACTATTTAGTGATGCTGCACTGCTGCTTTCGTGTACGTTAACAACCCCCTAGCTAATATAGCGTCTTGGCGATCTTGTTTTAGGATATTTGCTGTTGAAATGTGCACTCCTGCAGTTTATAAATGTCTCATTCTGATTTGTACTGTTTATTTGTACTAATTGCTTCAATTGAAATACTTTTGACTTTAAATAAACCATGTTAATTTGGCGCCCATGTTTTTCTACCTATATTTATGCTAACTTTTGCCTGCACCCAAACAACATTCTTTGCTCCTTACCTTAGTCTCTGTTAAATGCAAATTGTACTTCTCCACTTACAGAGTGGTATTGCTGCGATTGTATGACATTATTCTGAGTGTACCAAATCTATTTACTGACTATTCTACTGGAATTTTTTTTTACATTGTCTTTTGCTATATTGTTTATGTAGAACAGTGATATATTGCCTAAGTTATGAATATCAGTGCCTAGTATTTCTACTTAGTGTGCCTAATTTTCTGTTTATTTTACTTCTTGTTTCTCTCCACTTTTATTTACCCAGCTGTCCAACCTGCCTGTATTGTCCTCCAGTGGGAGACTGCCCTGTCGCTGTTGACCAACGTCCTTCACCCACCATATCTTCTACTGTCCATTACCTAAACTGAGGAACTGAACCTTAACCTCCCTGTGCAACAGTCCCTCTAAGAAGAAAAGTAAAACATAAGAAAGTATGTATTCCTAATACAACTGACTGTTCTAAAGCTAGTTATGTTTAGATACTCCAGGATATTTTAAGCTAGTTCTGTTCAGATACTCCAGGTTATTTTTTATACACTCCCTAGCTAGGTCAACCAGCAGCCAAAGCCTTTCCTTACATTCTTGCTTGCCCTCTCCTCTTGTGCCCTCTGTTCTTTAAACATAACCCCTTCCCGCTTGTACTTGTACTTTCCCAGCCCTTCTACTTTTCAGAAGAAGTTACTCCTTACTATATAACTTTTGTCCACTAGGTGGCACCCTTCTATTTGTCTTACCCCACTGACTCAAAACTCTTCCCTTAGACTTGCAGTTTTTATATAATTGTAGAACTGCTGCCCCTACATCTTTTTCTTTCCTTCCACCTGTACTCCAATTCACTTACATTTCTCTGTCTACTATCCCTACTGCTTAGGCCTTTACCTTCTACCCATCCCCAAACTTTCCTTACCAAGTCAGCTCTCCACTGATAGTTTTTCTTTGGGCTCTCTCCTTCAGTGGCTCTACCTGCTCTGTTCACCCTACGGGCTCACTCCGCTCCCCTACCCTACCCCCAAATTCCACCCACCCCCAGTGCATCTACCTTTATAGTCGCCTGAATCTCCTCCCCATTTCCCCTCAGCCTATCCCATCTCTTTGCCCCTCCCCTCCTAGCTGCAATTCAATTAAGTACCCCTCCCCCTCTCTATCCCTTACCTGACACATATACTTTGCTACCTTACATCTCCAAACTCTCCCCACTTACTTTACCTCCTCTTCTAAAATCTATCCTACTGTATTCATCCATGTCTCTTCCACATCATCTCACCTCTTTTACATGTATTCTCCTCCAAATAACTCTCTATAATGCAACCTCCTATTCCTCTACCAAACTACCCTCCTCTTTCCCCCTCCCCTCCACCTCCACTCTCTCCCTTCCCCACACTTTGACATTCCACTTTTATTTAATATCCCCCTCCCTACTTCAACCAAACCCATTTCATTATTTTAAATTAAAACTCCATACAGTTTATTTAAAACCTCCAGCTATCAAATCAAAACTGCATCTCCCTCTTACTTTATGTCACAATCCAAAGTTTCTCCTCCTCTCTCCCTTTTCTTGGCTTGCTCTAGCAGGTGACATCCACCCCAACCCTGGGCCAACACCCAGTAACAATCTCTCTCCCACTACCTCCTCTATTAGAAACAGCTATAAATACCTTATGTTCATTACCATTAATACCCGGAGTATAAATAACAAAATAAATTTCCATGCATGGCTAAATCACACTGCACCTGACATAGTAGGAGTCACAGAAACCTGGCTAAAACCACAAACTACTAACTCTGAGATTATACCGTGTAGCCTTAATCTACAACTGCCTGCTGAATCTCTGCCCTTACCAGAATCCCATTCCTCAGTTTAATAATGCCAAACTAATCATAAGAATCCTCAAAATGAACAACTTTAAAAGTATCTGTATTATAGCCATCTATATTGCCCCTGGTGACAACACTTCCACCCTAGAGAATATTCTCTTATGGGCCTCAAACAACATCAAACTTGAGACTTACATTCTAGGTGATGTCAACATTGACTGGAATAAAATTAATAACAATACTCCCACTCTTTATATCAGTCTTTATAATTTTACTCAACTAATAAACAACATTACCAGACCTAACAAAAATAACCCCCCAGGGTCCATCCTGGACTGGATCTTAGTCAGCCACCCTAATAATATCTCTGACTCTGGTATACTACCTGACTCAATAAGTGATCATCTTCCAGCCTTTATTCACCGAGCTGCCCAACACCTCCCTCACCAAAACCAATATGCCCACACTCGTAACCTCACTAATTTCAACCCTTCAATATTCTCTGAAACCCTTAAACTAACAAATTGGGATACCCTAAAAACTCTTCCTCTAGATGAAGCCTTAGAAGTCTTCAATACTACCTTCCTGAAAATCCTAAACTCCCAAGGCCCACCTCGAACAAAACAAATAAAATACAACTCTGCCCCTTGGTTAACGAAGGACACTAAAACTCTCATGCTACAAAGGGACAAAACATGGAAACTCTACAATAAAAATAAACACTCAGCTACATTCCTTCAATTTAAGCAACTCCGCAATCTCACCAAAAAACTTATCACAAAAGATAAAAAATTGTACTACACCAAACTACAGTCTACCCTCTCAAAAATTCCCAAAAAATTCTGGAATTCCATCAACTCCCTCTTACACCCTGGTACTAAATCCAATCCTTGTCCTGACAACAATAAGACAGACACAGACAAAGCAACCCTTTTTAACTCCTTCTTTACCAGCTCCATAGCTGAACTTACCAAAACCTTCTCCAAAGCCACCTCCTGCCCTACCCCTAAACCTTCTTCCCCTTCCTCTCCCCACTCCTGCTCCCCTAAACCCCCTCCCACTTTTTATCTAAAACCTGTGTCAACCACCTGTATCAAAAAACTTCTTTCCAAACTCAAGCCATGCTCCAATACCCCCGACAATATCCTATCACTCTTTCTCAAGCTCGCAGCAGATGGCATCGCCATACCCATCAGCATTCTCATCAATAGATCCATCCAGGAATCTTATGTTCCCAAACTATGGTGAGCAGCCTACATTCTGCCCCTTCATAAACGAGGCAAAAATAATAGCATGTCTAACTTCCACCCAATAGCCATTCTTTCCCCAATTTCAAAAGTCCTTGAAAAATGTATCCACCTGCAACTCATGTCCCACCTCCTAAATAACCATCTCCTCACCCCTACTCAACACGGTTTCCGTCCTGGCCACAGTACCATTACTGCTTTCCTCTCCTTCTTAGCCATTGTCACCCATGCCCGTGATTCTGGAGATATTGTCTCCACTGTCCTTCTTGACCTTTCCAAGGCATTCGACACTGTATCCCATACACTCCTTCTTAACCACCTTTCTAACCTCAATCTCTCCCTTGATTCCCTTTCTTGGTTCAAAAGTTATCTCTCAGATAGATCCCAAGCTGTGAAATGGCAAACGGGTACCTCTACCTTCCTACCTACCCCTACCGGAGTTCCACAGGGTTCTATTCTCGGACCTACGCTCTTTAATGTCTTCATCAATGATTTTCACTCTGCAATTCCTCATTCTCAAATAGTGCAATATGCAGACGACTCCACTTTAGTCTGCTCAGCCTCTAGCCTTCCCGAGCTCCAGGCCAAGACCCAAATGGCCTTCACAACTACAGAGAATTGGATGCTTCAAAACCATCTCTCCCTTAATGCCAATAAATTCCATATCATTCTCTTCTCCCCCTCAAAAGCACTCCCACTTGATAAGTCCTCTTTCAAGATCACCAGCCTCTCCCACTCCTCAATAGAAGTTGTTAGTTGTGCCAAATTACTTGGTGTTACCATTAATGAACACCTGAAATTTAATACTTATATTCAACTAAACATAAAAAAAAACCCATCAGAAGCTCGGTATGCTTTATAGAAACGCTAACTTTCTATCATTAGCTACAAGACAAACACTCGCCTCTACCTTCCTTCTACCTTCTCTATGGTGCTCCTCTTCTAATCAACCTCACAGCTTCTATCTCCTCAAAACTTGAAAGTTGCTTCAACAAAAATTGCCAAATTCGCTACTAACTCTACTCATTCTACACACCATTGCATCTCCCTCCATAGTCTTCAATGGCTAGAACTCCCTAATCATCTTGACTACCTCCAACTTACTACTGCATACAAACTAATTTTTAAACCCACTGCTTGCCCTGCACTATCTTGCCTTTCTACACTCATCTCAGGCCCTAAGATCAGGCCACCAAAATCTTCTTTCAGTACATAAACCTAAATGACCCCTTGGCCACCTTCTACTTTCTTATACTATAGCAAAAAATGGAACTTGCTTCCTCCCCTGCTAAGAATCACTACAAGCCATGAACAATTCAAATCTCAACTCCAGTCTCGCCTCTCCTAAAACTGGAAATGTAATTGTATACTTCCTATCTAGATCCTATTACATCCCGGTTTCAATATTCTCCGTCCTGCCCCTCTTCTTCCAACTCTTTCTTCAGCTCCCCATCCTCTACTTCTTTATCTTCTTTCCCCCTGTATAAACTCTATGTAAATTCCTTTTATATCTTCAACTCCCCACTGCCTATACGCCTATTCTTGCAACTGTATCTTTTACCATTTCCATAAGATGTATCTTTCACCACAAACATAAAATGAATCTTTGTCTAACTGTTCTTTCTTATCCTCCTCCTGGCAACTCTTCTCCTTTAATTCTTTGCACCTTCTTTTTCCTACACTTCTCCTCTGATTTACTTCATTTGCATTTCATATCTATGTATATTTTTTCTTCTATGCTAACAATACAAGTGTATAAAAAATTTTATTTTTACTTGTTTGTAAATTGTTTAAGTGTGCAATGTGTTTAGGAATATGGAGCTTTAAGTGTGCAATGTGTTTGTAATATGGAGCTTTCCTCCCCGGGCCTCCACTGAAAACGGACTTTCGGGCCCAGTGGACTTCCCAGGTTATCAAACTGGAAATAAATAAATAAATGAATTTGCTGCATTAAGCTGTCCCGTTGTATTTCTGGGTGATCTGGATAAACAATCAGGCAGATAAAGAAGTTTGCCTTTTGTACAGACCATTTTGAAGTTGTACTTATGCAATTTGAGCATCATTATTGGCAATCTCGCTGGAGCTGAATGCATAGGCTTCTTTAAAATAGTGCTACAGGTTGGTGATCAGTTTCAATTGAATAGCTTGACCATAAATATAATCATGAAACTTTGAACGTGCAAATACTATTGCCAAAAGTTCTTTCTCAACTTGAGCATATTGCATTTCAGTTTGGGTAAGAGTTCTAGATGCATGGGCTACTTGTCTGCGCTCTTGAATAATAACTGCGCCAAGACCAAATTTTGAAGCATCACAGGAAAGAGTTGCTGGTTTATTGACATCATAGTATCTTAATGTAGGTGGGATGGCAATTTTCTGGATAAGGTTTTCAAATGCTCTATGGTGCTGTTCCAACCAAGACCATGTAACATTTTTGTGAGTTAGCTCTCTCAAAGGTGCTGTCAGCTCAGTGAAGTCTGGTATAAACTTACCTAAATAGTTGACCATATCAAAAAAATGATGTAGAGCTTGAACATTATCCAGTGCTGGCATCTCAAGAACGGCTGCTTGCTTGGACGGGTCTGGTCACAGGCCAGTGCTAGTAAATAAACGACCTACATATGTAACTTCTGGTAGTCTGAATTTGCACTTCAGAGGATTGAGCTTCAAGTTCACTGCATGTGCTCTGTATAGAACTTTCTTAAGGTTTCTGTTATGCTCTGCTTCACCACTGTCTCCAACCAATAAATCATCTACTATTACGGCACAAGGATAACCTGAAAAACGTTTTCTATTGCACGCTGAAAGACTTCACTTGCAGAATTTATTCCAAATGGCAACCTGAGGAATCTACATCTTCTAAATGGTGTACTAAATGTAGTCAATAATGAAGATTTGCGATCAAGCATCACTTGCCAAAATGAACTTTTTGCATCCAAGACAGAAATAACAGTGGCATCGGTATTAGGGCTGTGACTTTGACTGTGCAGATAGGATGATGTGGTCTCTTTAATGCTTTGTTCAAATTTCTTGGGTCAATGCATATTCTGATTTCATCTAAGCTGTTTTTGTGGGCTGCTACCATGGACGACACCCATTCAAGCAGGTTCTGTAACTGGACAAATTACACCTTGCTGCACCATTTTATCCAACTGAGCTTTGACTTTATTCAGCATAACTATCAGAACTCTTCTTGCTGGTCTGAGCACTGGACTGATCTCTGAATCTAACTTCATAGAATACACAACTGGAAGTTTGCCTAACCTGTCATCGAAAACATCAGCATACTCTGAGAAAAATAACTTCACTGATGCTGGAACTGGTACATGTGCTTATATGATGAACTTCTTTGGTAAAAGAAAGCAAATTCATTCTCAAGCTGTCTCTAAGACCCAATAATGACTGCACAGGTCTTCGGACTACATAGAACAGTAAGCTATAGCAGTACCTAGCCACACAACATGAAAGCACTACTGAGCCTTCGGTATGAATTTCTTCACCTCCATAAGCAACAAGTTTTACACAACTGGCCACATTAAGATACTCACCAGCTCACACATTAACAAATGTGTCTGCTGACATAACATTACACTTTGAAACAGTGTCTACTTGAACTGGATGTTTTTACCATTGATCTGGACAGTACAAAACACGTCATTGTACTGCATCAACCTTTTCACCAATTACTGATACACCATCTACACAAAAAGTAGGGTTGCAGCTCTCTATATGATCAACTTGTTTTTTCTAAGTGACCCTTCTTTATAACTGTGTGAGGTTTACTTGATTTGGAAAACTTTTGAAAATGGTTCCAGTTTTTTTACACTTGTGGCATTGCTGACCAACTGCTGAGTACCTTTCTCTTTCAGACTCATGCTTGGCACCACAATTGAGACAATTAACAATAAAGCTTGATTTGGGTTTTGTTGACTCACCCCTGTACTGCACTGAGCACGTCCTTTTCACTGAAATATTCTTAGAACTTGCTGGAAAACTAAGTGTTTTACCTGCCACACCCACAGAGGTTACAGCTGCCATGTACTTAGGCCTGCTTCTACTAGACACATTTTGTATGCTGTCAACATTTGCTCTGGAGCCTGCTGAAACCATGATCTTGTCACTTGCAAGCATACTTGTGTGCCTTTCTGTAACTTCATGGATTTGACAAATCTCAATAGCTTTCCTCTGCATTAAATCAGTGTCACAAAGCAAAATATTTCTCACTGCACCACTATTAATACCACACACAAGCCTGTCCTTTATTAACTCATCTTTGAAATCACCAAACCTACACATTTTAGCTTTGTTTCTCAGGTCAATAATATAAGCTGCAAAAGTTTCTCCTGGCTTTTGATTTCTTCTGTAAAACAAATGCCTCTCTAATGCAACATTTGTCTGGGGGTTGCACATTTCCCTGAATTTGCATTTCAAACACTTGGGCTCTTCCCTTGATTCTGCCTGTACAACAATACAACGGTTTTCCCCTTCTCCTTCATATACTGCTAGTGTTTACACAAATGAATGCTCTCTTTCACTTGCCTCTGACCCAGCTAGGTTTAACAAACGGAATGCCCTGTTGCATGCATCTTTGTGAGAATACAATGCTTGTATAAAAATATTGCACTCTTGCTCAAATATTCTACAATTTTCTGCAATATTCTGATCAATACAAGTGGACCTGGTCTGCAAAATGCCTCTGCCATATTAACAAATACCAGTGAATACCTTTGCAAATATGCACGAACACACACACACACACACACACATATATATATATATATATATATATATATATATATATATATATATATATATATATATATATATGTATATATGCCAAAAATTTATGCCAGTACTTGTAACTATGCCCAATAGCACAACAAGCCTCTTAACTGTTTCTTGGGCACAAGAATACTTTTGAAATCACTGTACTGTAAGAAATCACCTCTTATCATTGTAAGAAACATTTCAAAATAACTGCATTGCTCGAATAAACTGGGCAGAAGAAGCTCAGAGTAAGAAACATTTTGAAGTAATTGCACTTTGCAAATAAACAGTACACAGCACACAAATTTTCCCAAAATGGCTGACTTTGCTAAATAACTCTGTAATGGTGGCACTCTGTGAATAGACACACCCAGCCTAAGAAACTTTTCGAAATGGCTGTATTTTTGACTGCACTTTACGAAATAGTTGCACTTTGTACACACACAAACTCTCTGGAATAAATGCACAGTAATAAACATGCACTGTAAGCACTTTTACACACTTTGCGATACTTTGAATAACTCTAGTTATACCCTGAATAGCTTCAATCAATGCAAAATAGTAGTTTATGCCAAAACACAGCAATTTGCCAAAAAACATGAAGTCACCTTGCTTTATTTATGCTTAATGTGCCCTTTTTATTATATTTGTTTTGCTTGTTTAATCTCTTTTCATGCCCATTATACTTTTCTTCGGCTCGTTTTCAATAAACATGCTCATTTTACTTTAAACATGCTTGTTTGGCAATTACGAGGTAATTCCAAACCCTTTATGTGCTTTTCTGATAATCATTTTATCAGATATCTTAATTTTAAATATGTTGTATAATTAACAAACTTTTTGTGCCTCCCGTTTACATAATAATGCATTCTGTGCCCTTGCAATGCTCCGTTTTATCTTTTTTATAAAATAAATCTTCATGCAAGTTTTCATTATACCTTTGGTTCATTTCTGGCCTTTGTACTCAGTTTACTTTGTTTACCTTCACTGTTAAATCTGCATCTATCTAGGGGGTTGGGAGGGTGGCCTAATGGTTAAGTTGTTTGCCTTATAAACACAAGGTGCAGGGTTTGAGTTTCATAAAGGATAATTGGCTAGGCTTAAAATAGCTCGCAAGGGCAGTTAGCCTAGTACTAACCTATGAGCCTATTAGCTCTGAAAAGCATCTCTGGAATCCCAGTTCTGACACCATGTCGCTTGTCTGGTTGGGATAAAACAGATGAACATATGTGGGTTCTGTTCAAGCAGTTTATTATGTACAAACACATCAGGATTGAGGCTTAATAACTTTAACTTAGATAAACTTATAAACAAACTAGCTATCACACTCATACATGCTCATACTCTGGATGCGCTCTTAAAAATGGCACTGAAGCTAGCACATGCTTGCAATTTATATGCAAGTGCTGTCCTTGGAAATGCTTCTTAAAGGTACAACACACAAACTATTCTGCAATCTGATCCTGTTTGAAGTATAGCTAAATAATGAATTTTATGCTGTACTGACGAGGTCATAAGAAGGCAGAAACATGCATGTCACGCAGCTAGTAGGGTTTGGTTTTACTGGCCTGAATGTATACATAAAAACTTTAAAAAAAAAAGTAAAAAGTCATGGACATTCAGAAGGCACATAGCTGAAACACTTGACGCCCTTAAGGGGTCGTATGCATATAAGAGGTTGAAGGTATCACACAGTGAAAACTCTAGTTGGCTAGGTTTTTCTTGCAGTTTTTAGCTATTAAGCACATAACGAATGTTTGAAAAATGTTAAGCTGTCATGAGGCAAGCGTCTTTGCAATCACTTACAATGACAGGAAGAAAAACAAGTATGCTGCTCAAGGTACAAAAATGCCTTCCTACATCTCTGGTCACTTATACAAAAAAGCTCACATCTTAACAGTAAAGTTATTGAAAAAATCTTCTTGCAACTTATATAATATTTATCATCAATGTCTATTCAAAAATGATAGCCGCTGCACTTGAAACCACACATCGTTATAATGTTTAGTGCTTACCGTATTTAAGCTTTTAAAAAGATTTTTGGGTGCTGCCTGGGCCTTGCAAGTTTTCAAGTATGTAGTCCAGTTAAATTCAGATTCCTTGTACCCTGTGAAAAAAATCACAGAATCATTTTTAATTCCTCTTCAACAACACTTTATTCCATGTCCCACTCCTCCACCTCCATACTAACACCTTCTGACCAAGTCCGCCAATCAGACCCTAATTCTCATATTTGGCAGAAAAAGTTGCATGACTGAAAGGCAATGTACAGGTGACAAAGATGCTCTTCCTTTCTGTCACCTTTAGATGCAAATGGGGCGAGGTTGTATTAACTGGAATCTACCCACTTTCAAAGATATTTCAGTTTCTGTGTATAGTATTGTTTCTGGTCAAATCCAGCCTATACAATACTACCTCAACCAACCTGGCAAGATGAAACCATCACTTCATCACAACACAATCTTATGTATAAAGAAAATAATCAAAATTTCATGGATGGGTACACAGTTAGTCAAACTCTTAAGTATGACAACAACGACAGCCCTCTAACAGAGCAACTAAGTTTGACAAACAGAATTTTATATATATATATATATATATATATATATATATATATATATAGATAGATATATTTTATATATATATATATATATATATATATATATATATATATATATATATAGATATATTTTATATATATATATATATATATATATATATATATATATATATATAAAGACAGGAGTCAAATGACACTACTTAGTTACCCTGACCAGGTTGTAAATTATTTTCATTTAACAGTTCACTTAAGCTAGAAAGAGATGGCATACAGCAGTTTTAAGTAGAAACAAGTAAATAACAAGAACACTGACTATAAAGAAAAGTTGTCCTTTAGCAAAAAATGTTTCAGCTTGTCTTTCAGGCTGCAAACGAGGCCTACATTTTTCTTCTTACTTTTCTTTGGAGGCAAGCTGATGATAGAACAGTAAGAACATTGGTTTCTTCAACACCACACGTTAATGATTTCTGAAAGTATGCAAGTAGTTTTCTCATCTTGGGAGTGGGCAGAAAAGACAAAAAGCGAACAGACACCAACTAGTCTAAGTAGAAGCATGGGCAATAACATATCTTAGCATGGATAACTTCAATTTCAGGTTAATTATGGCCTGTGTTAGCCTCTGTCTGTTGGCACAAATGTTGATATTTGGAGGGCTAAACATCATTATTTGAAAATATTCCTAGTTATGTGTGTCTGTATTAACAGGTTATAGGGGTGTTCTGGGGTGTGTTTGGTTTTTGTTTAATGTTTTTTATTAAAACAAAAAGTCTTGTATAATGTGCCACAGTTTCCAATGGTGATGATAAGAAAAAAACTGTATAAAGGCTTAACCCTCCGAACATTAGTGGATGCATGTTTCACAAGCTGGAAGTAGGCATTTAAAAAAACCTCCCATATATAATAGGTGGGAATAATGACGACACTTTCCATGTTATCGTGGACTGGGAATGGTTTTACATGTATAGACAATTAAGAAATAATGCCTAATTATATTAGGAGATGCAGAATGCAAATAGCAGTGCTACAGGCGACACCCGTGGAAAGAACGGAGCATGTGAATTTGATAAAGAAAGGATTTCAGGATGTATATTCTACAGAATACCAGAAACAGATGAAAAGAGGATTACTTTAATTGCTAGAGGAGCTCTAGTAGTGATAGAAGAGGGGGATAAAAATGATAATGGCAGATTTGTACTAGTAAGAGATTACTGGCAAGAGATGAGGATTGCACTGGCATGTATTCCACCTAAAACTGCTACAACGGAGCTAAATAATTTTAGGAGAAATAATCATTCTCAGCAAGAAATAGTATTTATAAGTGAAGACTGGAATTTTATTTTCAACAATGAGTTTGTATGGCGGGGGGCGGCTACAAGGGAAAGTATAACAAAAGGAGTTAGTTTCTATAGAAATTTATGAAAGTGTTTGGTATGAAAGGCATGAATTCAGTAGTAGGAACTTGGAGAAAATTTACATATTTCCCAAGGTACAATAACTGGGCCAGACTTGACAGAAATTATATTTCACAGGAATATGTCCATTTAATTGAGAACTTTGATACACATCCAATAACTTGTTTCAAATCATGTGCCAGTGATTACCAAGATAAAAATGCAGAATAATGAAATAAAGATGAGACACTGGCACTTCCCCAGCTACTTGTTGAAAAGACAGGAATTTAAGGAGTAGGTAGTGGAAGTTATCCAGAATTTAAGGAAGATAGAAAGTACTCCAGAAGTTATAGCTAGTGAGTGGGATAAAATGAAAGTGGGGTTTAAAAACAGGATAGAAATAAAAGAAAAAGAGATCCAGTTAAGAAGTAATAAGAAGTATTTAGAGGGGTCAACAAATTAAAGGTGCCTTACAGAACAAGAATAGGAACAACTGCAGAGTGCTGGACAGAAAATAAGGGAGTACCTAGATTGCTATTAAGCAATTGTTATTTGATAATAACTTCAGAGCACAAAACTTTTCCCACAATGATTTGGGCTTCAGAAAGTACAGGGTTGTTGCCAAACCTAGGGTGCCTTAAACAAGAAAAATAACCAGAGATCCTGTAGAGGGTATTAGCGATATTTCAGAAAATGGGGAGATCAAGGAAAATCACATATGGAAATATGGATGACTTAAGTATGCCAAGGTTAGAGGTAGATGGGGTAAACAACTAACAGTTAAGATACAAGGAGATGAACTGAAATGTGATGATTCTACAGGAAAGTCTCCAGGAATAGATGGCATTCTGATGGAAGTTTGGAAGCTAGGATGGAAGAAATTGATAAAGATCTGTAAGGTTTTGCTTAACATTATTTTAAAAGGAGAAGATGCACCAGCATCCTAGAAAAAAGCTATAGGTCCATTGCAGTTTTAAACCATGATTATGAAGTATTTATGTCTATAATGGCTAAAAGAATGACAAGAGTGATGACAGAATTATAGATATGGACCCAGTGTGGTTTTGTGGATGGGAGTCCAACATTTGACAGTATTCGTAGAACAATGATGAAAAGTAGAATGTAAGAAAAGACCACTGTTAATGGTGGATATTAATGCAGTAAACATTTGACAGAGTAAGCTGGGATTTTATGAGTAGGGCAATGGAAGCATTTGCATTTTCCTGATACAGTAATAAAGTAAATATGAAGGATATACGAGTTAATCTGAACAGAGGAACCAGGCAGGGGTGTCCTCTTTCCCCTTTGTTACTTGCATTATATTTAGAACCAGTGGCAAAGAAAAAGTACTCAGAAATTCAGGGTATAATTAGTATGGTATTCAAGAAAAAAATGACTGTATTTGAAAATATTATTTTATACATAAGGGCACCAGAAAAGGATATCTCATTGTCATGGAATATTCTGAAACATTTCTGTTTTTTAGGGGGATATAAAATTAATTAATTAATGACAATAAAACAAAGGCTATAGCTATAAACTATGTACCTCCAAATGAGTTGGTCTGGCAATACCCATCTTTACAGGGACATGATAAAATGAAGCACTGAGGAGTATGTATTAAAAATGAATTGGTTATGGCAACTAAGGATGTGTGGGAAGAGAGTAAAAAAGATAATGCAAAAATTGAGAAACTGGAAGCTCTTGCCTATGTATATGGATAGTAAGACACAAGCAGTAAAAATGTTTTAGTTCTTTTAGTTTTGTACACAAGCCTTGCATATTTTTATCAACCAGAGGAGAAGTTGTGTATACTAATTAATAAAGAGTTGAAGGATTTTACTTGGGAAGGGAGGAGGGCAAGAATCAAGTGGGGTAAGCTGATCCTTCCAATAGGACAAGGATGTTTAGGATTACCTGATTTTAAGGAATATTTTAGAGCAACACAGTTAACGCTCTTACACATAACACAAGCAGAAAGCTGAAATTCATAGTGGAAAGGGATGGTGATGAAGCATGGGGTTATTCAAGAAATAAGAGAAGAATGGGATTTTGAATGCTGACCCTTAAGGAGAATAACAAGTCATTAAGAATATTACATTCATAAAGTAGCAGAAAGTAGACTAAGAACTTGGTTATCATGAGAATGGAGAAAGGAGATTCTGACGGTAGGGATGAGTGCAATTAGGGGTACACAGAAAAGACAAGAGGGGTCTGGAATTTACTGGCGGAAGATGACAAAGGAACCAAGGTCCTGAGAACAAATAATTAGAAAAAGAAATGTAATAGAATGGGAAGAGGATAACTGCAGGGTAGTAATTGCCTTCCCTATCATAGACTGATATATACAGTAAAGAGAAAGAGATTGGGGAATCCCAAATGAAAGACCTGCACTGGTTGAGATTTTAGTTGAATCTAGAACAGAAGCTGCTAGTAAGAAAAGAGATAATTAGTAGGATATATAAAATATTGCATGATAACTATAGAAATTAATCAGAGGAGGTTAGAAAAGATTGGGAAGAGAGATTAAATATGCGATTTACAAACATTAGGAGGACATGTGTATGGCTTTCAAATAGGCAACAAAATCTATAAGATTTAGAATTTTTGTCTGAAATTGTTTGCATAGATATTTATATCCCAAACAGACTCCAAAGAAGTTTTGTTCAGGTAGATGCCAAATGTTTGTGGTGTGCAAGGCCATGGAACATATCATCATGGAACTCATAAACAAAGACATTGGTAACCTCCAAACTCTGGATCCCAACCAGTTTGGGTTTGTGAAAGGCAGATCATGCCTCCTGAACCTGATCGACTTCTTTGAGGCAGTCACCAAAGCCGTGGATGCGGGTAAGGTGGTTCACACAGCCTATCTTGACCTCACCAAGGCTTTCGACACCATCCCCCATTCTGGAATTATAGATAAACTCACTAAACTAGGTATAAATCCCTACATCACAAGATGGGTTGCCAATTGGCTCACTGACAAAACCACACTGTAAAAGTTGCAGACTCCAAATCTGATCTCAAACCAGTGACAAGTGGAGTACCACAGGGTTCCATCCTGGGACCTCTCCTGTTTGGTATCTACTTCTCTGAAGTACAGGCTAACAGAGAAGGCCTCTGGCTAAAGAAGTTTGCAGATGACTGCAAACTAGGAGCCATAGTCAAGTTCCCAAATGATGTGGACATCCTCCAGAAGGGCTTCACTGAGACAAATGCCTGGTGTCAGAGCCATGGCCTCAAGCTCAATGCCAAAAAGTGCAGTGTCATCCCCTTTGGTAAAAACTCTGTACCCATGAACTACCACACAGGCAGCAATCTACTTAACTATGAATGCGGGATAAGAGACTTTGGGACCCAAGTGGATAGTAGTCTCTCCTTTGATAGTCACATCGCCACAGTAGTCAGGAAGTCCTTCTGCATGGCACACCTCATCATAAAAAGGTTCTCATCCAGGAAAAAATAGGCCATTGTTCCCCTCTACTCGTCACTCATTAGACCCATTATAGAGTACAACACCCCTTTTGGAATGTACCTCACAAGACATCTGCAGCAGCTGGAAAGGCCAGAGAAGTACCTCACAAAGGGGATTACTGGCCTCAAACAAATGCCCTACACTGACCACCTCAAAAAACTCCAGCTTTACTCTGTAGCATATCACCTACTCCGAGGTGATCTCTGCCTAACATATAAAGCTAAGTCAAACTCAGAGCTGTTGGACATGCTACACCTAAAGAAATCCCAATCCCTCCGAGCTACATGCTCTAGGGACCTAAACCTTGTCACCACAATAAACAGGACAAGCTGGAGGTACAGATTCCTGTCCCAGAGACTTCTTATACTCTGGAACAAGTTACCCATCTATGTCAAGCAAAGTTCTTCATTAGCACTCTTCAAGAAAAATCTTGATGAGTGGATGGGAAATAGGAAATACACCCCGGGGATCACTTCTGTGCCTCTGCTGGATAGTGGCACAGGAAAATAACTTACTTGGGTGGCGTAAGCTATGGTACCGTGCTGGCTAGGCTTACGTAGGCCCTTGGGCCGATAGCCTAGTACCTACCTATGAACCTATGATGGGGAGGAAAGAGGTAACTGGTAAAATAAGTTTTGAGAGTGTAATGAGTTGGCAGACCTTAAAAATTACTTAGAGTACTCATGTCAGGAATACTGGGTGAGCAAATGAGTGTACTAAGAAAGTAATTATGTTTTTGTTTTTCTGAGCTGGAATATGAGAACTGAATTTCCTAAATATAGTTAGGCCTTATTAAATTTAATTCTGGTGTTTGCCAGAAAAGCAGTTGCCAGAAAATTGAAATCAAAATCTAAACCAACTATACTTGAAGTACTGAATATTGTAACAAAGATAAAAGAACAGGAAGTGGGATCTTTAGAAAAGGGTAGGAGAAAATTACACAGAGTAAATGGAAATTATTGGAACAATACTTTCAGAAAAATGTTTTGGAGGAGGGATGAGGTTTAAAAGAAGGCAGGAACTGAATAATTTATGTAATGTTGCGTAGACTATAAGATATATAACAATAAATATCATGTATACTAATGCCGTTCGGCTTTTCCCGGTTAGGGGTCACCACAGCAGAACCCTGGTCCGCTAATGATTGGCAGTGGATTTTTATGGTGCCGAGGTGCCCGCCCAACCTTCAAAGAAGGCACACCCATTCACGTGCGCACCTGCCTGCATGTCTTTAAACATCACTCAACCACAGGGAGGACATGTAGACTCCACACAGAAGGCTGCACCACCGCGGCCTAACAATACAGTAAATATTATGTATAATGTTTGTAAATGTGAACTTGTTAATATGGTTTGATTACTTTTATATAAATGGAAGTTTGCTTATGAGACAAGTGGTAATTCAATAAAGATTGTAAAAAAACAACATCCATTCAAGAATATGAAGGGATAACAAAAAAGGCCTTTTTAAAACTTTATTAGAAGTAACAAGGGACAGGAATCCCTTGGGAGACTGTTGAGAGATACAACTCTAAGCAAACTGACTGGGATTGGAAAAGTACTTTGTATAGAAAAAAAGAAATGGATTACATAGGGACAGCAGAGAGGTCATACTAATTTCTCATACCCACAAAAGTGACGACATTGTGCTTCTAGGGGAAAGTAGAGTACTCAAAAGCCTCAGGCCCATAATATATGTTAGATACACATTAAAAAAGGACACTGAGTGACACGCTTTCCAAACCTTGACATACATATTTAAAACAGTTTTGATAGAGCTGAAATAGCAGAAGAATGGAAATTATCTTCTTAAAATAAGAAGTTATGTACTCACCATAATGTTCCATCTGAGTAGGTAACTTCATTTGTCTGCAACCTTTGGGTCTTGGATCTGATCTCGGATCCGAGCCGGCAACTTATACATAGCTTTAAGATCCAAGCTCCTAGCTCCTCCCCTTACCCATAATCCCCTGCCAACCCTGACTGACCTCAGATCAAGTTTGCCCTATATAAGCAGCTAAAGGCTACATATGTCCCGAAGGGGACTAAAGACAAAGGACATACAGGGACTAAAATTCTGCAGGCCAGGGGGAAGGAGGGGGGAATGGTTGCAGACAAATGAAGTTACCTACTCAGATGGAACGTTATGGTGGGTACATAACTTCTTAATCTGAAGTAGGTACTTCATTTGTCAGCAACCTTTGGGACAGAGTCCCCAGCTAATTGGATCTTGGGCGGCCATCATGGAAGGATGTTCCGGAGCACTGCAGAGCCAAAGGATGCTCTCCCCTCTGGAGATAATGTCAGGCTTATAATGGTTGATAAAGGTATGAGATGAGGCCTAAGTGGCCGCGGAACAAATATCATCTAGAGAGACTCTAGACCTAACGGCAGCAGAGGTAGATATAGAGCGAGTAGAATGCGCACGGACTCCCTGAGGTGCAGGCCTCCCAGAACTTTCATGGGCCAAAAGAATACATTGTGAAATCCATCGTGATAAAGTGATCTTAGAGACAGATTTGCCTAGGTTAAATTTGGCAAAGGAGATGAACAACTGATCGGATTGTCTATGACCAGCAGTCCTGTGAATGGAGAAGCGCAGTTGTCTATGCACATCTAACGAATGCAGTTTGTATTCTCCTTTGTTCTGATACTTAGGAAAGAAGACTGGCAGGTTAATGGACTAATTGATATTAGCCTCTGAAGCCACCTTGGGAAGAAAAGAGGGATTGGTCCTGAGGTACACTCTATCCTGGTGGAAGGCCAAGTAAGGGGGTTTTACACAAAGGGCCTGAAGCTCGGAAACTCTTTTCGCTGAAGTAATAGAGATCAGGAACGCCGTTTTCCAGGAGAGGTACTTAAGATTGACCGAAGCAGCAGGTTCAAAAGGGGGAGCTGTCAAGGCCTGTAGAACTAATGATAAATCCCAAGGGGGTACAACTTCAGCTTCCTTGACGGGAGGTCTGAGCAGGAAAGTACCCTTGAGGAAGGTTTTACACAATCTTGCTGTAATCAAAGGGCTTGACTCATGCCCCACATGTTAATGAGAAATAGCTGCTAGTTGAACCTTGACCGTAGAGCAGCTAGCCCCCTGATGAAACAGACTTGTAAGGAAATCCAACACAGATGGCAACGGGGCTGTGAAGGGGTCTAAGTTATGATGTTGCGCCCAGATGGAGAAGCGCTTCCACTTACTACGATAGACTTTCCCAGTGGAGGGTTTATGTGCTGCTACTAGGATGGCTTTAACTGGGGAAGAGATACCGGGAGTCCTGACTAGGAGTGGAACTGGAGCAACCAAGCTGTCAGCTTGAGGTTGTCCAGATTCGGGATCGGGAGACCTAGGGAGTGAGATATTAGATCCGGAAGGGGATCCAGAATCCAAGGAGGATTTACCAGATGAGACCACAGGTACGGGAACCACGTTTGACGAGGCCAGAATGGGGCAATGAGGATCATTCTGCCCCCCAACTGACTGGCTTTCTGCATGTGTTTCAGCATCAGGGGTAGAGGAGGGTAGGCATACAGTAGACCGGGAGGCCAAGCATGCACCAGAGCATCTCTCGGGGATTCCCCAAAGGGGGGAATTAGAGCGAAGTAGCTGCTGGATTTCGTATTTGAGGGAGAGGCAAAGAGATCGCAACAGGGTTGCCTCCATACGGCAAAAATCCACTTCGCTACCTGTGGATTGAGAGACCACTCGTAAGGGGAAAGGATGGTGTGGCTGAGTCTGTCCACCAGTATGTTGGACTGTCCCGGAATGTGCGTTGCAACAAGAAAGCGGTTGGTAGAGATTGCCCATTCCCACACTCTCATGGCCTCTCGACAGAGAGGATAGGACCTGGTTCCTCCCTGTTTGTTGATGTAGCAGACCTCCGACATGTTGTCCGTCTGTATCACAATAGTTCCTACAGGAAGAAGGTTCTGCAGTGCTTGCAATGCCAACAGCACCGCCCTCATCTCCAGGACATTGATATGCAAAGAAGTCTCTGTGTCGTTCCACGTGCCTTGGACTGTCTTGCCTGAGCAATGCCCCCCCCCACCTGAGGGGAGAGGCGTCCATGGTCACCGTGGCAAGGGGAGGGGGCGTGGAGAAGGGATGTCCCGTATGGAGGTCCAGGGATTGGAGCCACCATAAGAGAGCCCTCCTGCATGCCCTGCTGATGGAAATAGGATAGTTTAGGGAGTAATGTTGAAAGGACCATAGGACTTGAAGGGTCCACTGCAGTACCCTCATATTCAGGCGAGCCAATGGCAAAAGAGTGATTGCCGCCGCAATGGAGCCTAGAGCCCTCAAGACCAATTCCGCCAGTGGGGCTTTTGACTGGAGGATGGCCCGCACATGAAGCCTCAGGTTTTGAAGTCATTCCGTAGTCAGTAATGCTAGAAGGTTTCTTGTATCCAACTTGGCCCCTATAAACTCTATCACCCGAGTGAGAGCAAGAGAGGATTTGTCCATGTTGATCGTGATGCCCAGCTGGGGAGCAAGCCGGAGGAAGTAGTCCCTGGCTGACCAGAGTAGATGCCTTGTCGGGGCGGTCAGGAGCCAGTCGTCCAGGTACGGAAAGACCTGCATTCCCTGGAGTCTCAGGTGGGCCGCTATCACTGCTAATACTTTGGTAAACACCCTGGGGGCTGCGGTGAGACCAAAGGGAAGGGCCCTGAACTGGTAGTGACTGGCTCCCAGCCAGAAGCGGAGGAACCTCCTGGATCGTCTGTCCATTAGGATGTGGTAGTACGCATCCTTGAGGTCTATTGAGCACATCCAGTCGTTCTCCCGCAATAGGGGGAGGATGGATTGAAGACTGACCATCCGGAATTTTTCTTTGGTTACTGACAGGTTCAAAAAGGAGAGGTCGAGCATTGGCTTCAAGACCCCTGTCTTTTTTGGCACAAGAAAGAACCTGGAGTAAAAACCTAATCCGAACTGGTCTGGGGGGACGGGTTGGATGGCTCTTTTTTCTAGTAGCTGCTGGATCTCTGCAACTGCTGCCTCCCTCTGATCGGGTGGTACATTGGGGAGGTTTCTGACTTTGGGGACATGGAACAGGGGAATTTGGTAACCTCTGGATATGATACGAAGCACCCAGCGATCTGATGTGATGGACTCCCAAGCTGCCAGGTGCCTCAAGAAACGCCCCCCGACTGCCTCCAGAGTGGAGCAGTCGGGCAACCCCTCAGGGTTGCTGCGTGGGTCGATCAGAGAAGGTTTCTCTGGACCCAAAATTCTTCAGGCCCCCTCTGCCTCTAGGGCGGCGTCCTCCCTGTCCTCCTCTGCCACGGAAGGACTGGTTGTCCGGAGCAGGCTGGGAATGTTGCGATTTTCGGAACCACATCTTTTTCTGTCCCTTTTGGTTCTTGGAGAAGGACCTCTGGGGAGCAGAAAAGCAGACTCCGACGGCAGACAATGTCTTCCCGTCCTTTTCGCTCTGGACTAAAGTCTCGCAAACGGTCTTGCCAAATAAGGCAGAACCATCAAAAGGGGCATTTGCAAATGACGCCTTGAAGGGTTCCGCGAAGTCACAATGACGGAGCCAGGCCTGGCGTCTCATGACTAGGCCTGCTCCGCTGGCTCTAGCGGCTCCTTCTGTGGAATGAGACAAAAGCCGCATAGAGGTATTCGATATCGATCTTAGAGTGGCCATGCGAGTGGGGTACAAATGTTTGTCCTCCGCCAACATGGACTCCGGGGAGGAAGCAGCATACTCTTTGATAAGGTCTTGCTGCATCCTAATAATGTGTGCCATATAGTTCAGGGACCTTACTGAGAAGGTCGCTGAACTAAAAACCCGCTTCCCCAGGCGATCCATCGAGCGGGACTCTTTGCTCGGTGGATGGACAGAGGGGCTCTCCTGGGCTAATTCCCTCTTGGTGGCTGCCGCCATCAACATGGCATCTACGGGGGGACCCTTGCTCCAGTGGGATCTCTCTGGAGTGGGGCTCAAAATCTTATCAGGGCGCTTGGGAACTGGCTCCATAGTGTCCGGCCCCTTCCAGGCCCTGGTGGTAATAAGGTCCACCAGGAGGTCGGCCGGAGGGGACTCCCAAGAGGTAGACGGGCCTGCTTCGAACGCCTCCAGGAACACAGACTCGTCGGAGGAGGCCTTGGGGGCAGACAACCCCCCCCCCCTAATCCTGAGCATTTCCATGATGTCTCCGAAGGAGACATCCTCGGGGGGTTAACTTGGGGAGCCTTCCCCTTCATCCAAGTCCGTGTCTTCTGTTAAGGACTCGGGGGAGTCCACGTGCCTCCTTTTACACTTCCGCTTATGAGGAACGTCCTCAGGGGGGGCTGTCCGAGGAGGTCGCACCAGCAACGTCTCATTCCAGAGGAACGACCTGAGACATCGAAGCAGGCTGTCCCTGTGGCCGGGTGATGGAAGCCTGACTCAGCTGAGAGGGAGTGCAGGATGGAGCCGAAGCAAGGGCCGGGGGTCCGGATGCGCTCAACAGAGCCCTCTCCACCGCACCGAAGGCCGAGGGAGAGTCGCTCTCTCTGGGATCCGACAGCTGACTCCCACTCGGATCCGATGGCGGGATCGGAACCGGCGGCGAGACCATCGGATCCGAAGGACCCATGTGCTCCAACCTGGACGGAGCCGAAGGCACACTGAATCCCTTGGATCCGAAGCTCAGCCCACGGCTCCGAGAGCCCGGATCTGACAAGGATGGACCAGACAGACTCGAGGGCAAAGTCGGCGTTGAAGTACCGAATACTGTCGGCGCCGACCCACCCCCGGCTCCAACGCTGCCCGGCTCCGGATGCTCCGAACCCGGGAAGCGGGTCGGAGAAGGAACTATCGGGGCAAAAAAAGGTGTTGAGCTCCCCCCCCAAAGGGGGGGAGGAGGCAGGAGCACTCCCATCTGCAGCTGGGCCTGGATGAACCTTCGCATCATCCGGTCCAAGTCCGCATCTGATAGGCTATAAGTAGATCTCTATGAGGCCACCGAGGCGGGCCGGGAATGCCGCCTCGATGACCTCGACGGATATCGGGTCCCCTCCTCCTCGGGTCCCGGAGAGAAGCACGGGGATCGGAGCCGAGGAGGAGGGGACCTGGAAGCCGTGGAGGGAGAAGCCCGCTTAGCCGGGGGGGTGAAGCGGAGGCCTCGGCCCACCGCTTGTGGTGCTTCTCCCTCCTTTTCTCCCTCCTGGCCTCCCTCTCCTCCGGCACTGTAGTGGGAGTTTGAGTTCTGGCTGGGGGGAGGGGGGCAGGAGTGGCCGCCACCGAGAACTGGGATGGTGCCACGGGAGTACCAGAGGCCGAAGCCGAATCTGGGGGCAAACGTCCCGCCAGGATCAGCTTCGACCTACGGTCTTTCAGTGCCCTGGCATTGAACGCCATGCAGATAGTACACCCAGAGGACAGGTGTTCAACCCCAAGGCACCGAACACACCGAGTGTGGCCATCCGCCGGTGAAAGCTTATGGCCACACTCGGTGCATTTGGAAAAAATAGGTTTTGGGGCCTCCGACATTCTAGAAAGAAAAATCAACTCAAGGCCCCAAACACAAGCAACCCACACACACACACACACACACACACACTACGCACCAGCAAAGGAAGGGGAGGAAATTACACTAAAACTATAACTAAACAAAAGGGAACCTAACCACACACAGACTTTTTAACAATAACTACAAAATTCAAAGAAAAAAGAGAAGTTTTAAATCACTTATCACAGACTACTAGGAGCTCTGAAATCTAGCAGCTTTCTCTAAGAGCGGCAAACTAGATCTGAGGTCAGTCAGGGTTGGCAGGGGATTATGGGTAAGGGGAGGAGGTAGGAGCTCGGATCTTAAAGTTATGTATAAGTTGCTGGCTCGGATCCGAGATCGGATCCAAGACCCAAAGATTGCTGACAAATGAAGTACCTACTTCAGATCTAGAGTTACAAGGATAAAGTATGTTTGGGATTGTGTGAAGAGCTACAGACCTATTAGCCTATGGGCAATACAGCGAAGGTCATGAGGACTTTAGTTTTGAAAATATTACAAAACAGACAAAGAAAGAAGTTAGCTAGTAACTATCTGTCACTATGCTTCAACTAAAAACAAATGTATAACAACCTGTAATAATATAGTGACAGTTGAAAGAAGCATATATGTTGGCATAGCCTGAATTATTTTAACTGCTGCTTTTTACAGGTTGAACCACAAACTCTTGGCTGATAATCTGGTTAGACTATGTCTGTATAAACCGGGGCTGTCAAACCTTTTTTGCTCAGGGTCCATTTACATACTTGGCAAGTTTTTTTGGCGGGGGCACTTTAAAACAGCTTGTTATAGGACATACCAAGGGGCAGATAAAATGCTTTGGTGGGCCACTTCGTGACTGAATGGCCACCTGTTGGACACCCCTGGTCTAAACCCTTTACAAATTGAATTTTCTGCATGGCTAAAAGGACTAAAAGTGGAAGGTTGCCGTGATGATATTGTGGGATATAATGGTATTGTACCTCAAGGTTTAGTCCTGGGTTCTTGTCTTTTTAGCTTGTATCTTTTCGATATAGACCATCCTTATGATGCTTTCTTCCTCCCATTTGTGGATGGTTGTCAGATGATGAAAATCTGAAACATACATAAAGGGCCAACAGGCATTCCAGCACTGATTGGATAAATTGCAGACTTGGGCTAATCAGATCAGCAAGTTATTAAACATGGTTAAGTCCAAAACCATGGTATTTCATGTAAGTATATAATGCATGATAGAGAAATAGAAAATCTGTCTTGTTTTTAAAGGTCTAAGAATCTGGATTGATAGCAGAATTCAGTTACCATGTAGATAACTGTGTGAAAAGTGTAGTAAACTTAATGGTTGTTTCAGGACATTTATGAAATATAGAAATCTTTAGTTTATGGTGAGATGTATATTCACCAAATTAGTTAGTTCTCTAAGCATATGTTTGCTTTATACAAATACATGACTGATGAGATGTGAAAGCATCAAGAGAAGGTTTACAAAACTAGTTAGAAACCTTAAATTCATTTGCACACGCAGCCAGAGTATCCAATTTAAATCCATTTTCAGTTATACAGAATTACAAGCATGGTGATCTTCCTCAGGTGCATAAAGTGGCTGCTGACCTATACTTATGGGGATGTTTTGGTTTATGTACAAGGTTACTGGATATGTTAGATAGCTAAGATCATATAGCAAGAAAAACAAGACTGTTGACTAGTTTTCAGAGTGAGTGGTTGAAAGTTGGAATAATTTACCAGTAGTGCACATTAGAGGAAAATGGTAACAACTTATGAGAGCTTTAAGAAAATATTGAACATGCAGTCCAGGTAAGCTTGTTATAATTAGGGGTTATACATGCACCAGTCATTGTTGTGCTGTATTGTAGCTCTTAGGGTAATTTAAACAGCATGCAATAACTTGAGAGAGGCAGAAGCTGTGTTAGCATTCCTTATGCAAAAGTAAGAGAAAACATATTAGCTCTACAAATAATATGTGCACTTTCACACCCCAACCTCCATCTCAACAACCTAAGATTACAGCCTATTACCATTAACATGCTTTTGTCTTGCTTTTCTCTTTTTGCACTGTAATGCCTACATTTCTTAACACCAACAAAAGAAAAGAGGAAAAAAATAAGGCATCTGTTTACTTTAATAACTTTAGCTCATACAAGAACATCTAAAATACTATAAAATATGCAATTTATATTGTAAAGTTTCATAGAAATACTGTTTAGAAAAGAAACAGTTTTACTTATGTTACCTTTTTCCTTCTTCCCCTTCCCTCATACTCCTTCCAAACATTGACATGAAGTCATGCAAATGCTTTTCAGTTCTTCACAAGTTTAACAAAGTTAACAAAAGTCCATTCTTTCCACTTATTCTTATACAGCTGTATTTTGCAAATGCGACTGATGCTTTGCAGTCTCACATGTATTCACTTATTTCCATACTGTCAGTCTTCCTGTTCATCTCCATCCCTCAAACTCCAGATTCCAGTTCATACCTCTCAACCTCTTAGAGCAAGACATCTGGACAAAGCCACAAACAATGGGGGAGGGGGGAACAAAGGCCCAAAATAGGGACAATTTTTAAATATTGTTCTTACAAACTTAGAAAGTTGAGAGAATAACAGATTTTGCTTGGCATGAATTTTTTGAAGGATATGAAGTCTGAAAATCAAATGTCTGCCATTATTTTCTTACTTCAGTCCTTAATGATTTGTCAGTGATTTTTCCAGCAAACTAAAATTTTATGAGAAATTGACAAAGTAGGAGTCAAAAAATCTGGACATTCTGCAGATATTTGGACATTTGAGAGCTATATTCCGGTTCAATTCCGTGGTACTACAGATTCTTCTGGTCAACTCCTGTGCTTCTGCCAGTCTTCTCAAGCATTTTTCTTTGGATCAGTGGAAACGGTTGCAATGGCAAACTCCGTGTGCACTTCATTATCAAAAGAATGAGAAGCAGAGTCACCTTCTGATTGATGGCTCAATTTTTTTTGGACAAACTTTTGCATTTCCTCCTTAACCTGTTCTGCATTAAAAAATGACAAATTTCCAATATCACTCTACTGTCTTCCCACTTTTAGTACTTTGTCCTTCTGCCACAGGTTTGTCAAAATCAACTCCTTCTACTGGTAGGATTGCATCGTTACTATTAAAGGTCTAGGTTGCTTTCTCATAGCCTTGGAGCATACAAACAATGTGCCCTTTCAACTAACAACTCCTTCTGTACAACATCAGTCCAGCTGCTTATTTATGCCTTTATAAAACTAATGCAGTCCATTCATAGGTGTTTACTAGGCTAATGATCACAAGGGCCTTTTTAAGCCTAGCCATGTATCGCAGATCTCTGACAAGTTCTGCTACCCTTCTTAAGTGTAAGCATGGGCTTGGGAGATGAACCATTTACAGATTACCTTTGTCCATTAGAGACATAGGTCTCAAGCCAGGGATGAATTTCTGGTTTCCCGTCTAACTGTCCAAGTTCGACTTGAATTGGATTAGGGAGGAACTCTGCTTCACATGGATGGGAAGCCTGTTGCACAGACGGGGTAGTCTATGGGATACAAACCTATCTCTCCAGCAGGTCCTACTTATATCACAGGCAATGTTTAAGTCTTAAGAATGTGTAATTCTGGTGCTGTTTTGTGGATATGCAGGCGGTCCATCAGGGTAAGGTATGACAATGCTCTGTATGCCAGGCATAGCTATCCCCTCAAAAGCATGTAGGAGACAGAATACATAGATAGGGCCTTGAGGCAGTCTGCACAGGGCATATTACTTACACCCTGTATTCTTTTAGTGAGGAACCTCTGTGGACGTTCCAGTTGTTAGATAAGCCTGGTTAGTTACATACCAAAGGAGGCACTGTACTCAATGATAAGTCTGATGAATGTCGAATACAGTGGAACAATGACTTCCTTGAACTTGGATACCATACCTTTGCTTATAAGTTGTGCAACATAGAATGATTTCCTCACCACCGTAGACACATGATGACCAAAGGCTACTGTATGTGTCCCTAAGTCCTTGACTACTGGGTCAACTCTAAGGAGCGTGTTGTCAATATGATAGTTACCAGGGATGGATGACTTCCCAAAGTATACTATTATGCATTTCTTGGCATTTAGTTTTAATCTATGTCCCTGACATCAGTTGTTTGTCTGTGTCAGTCCCTCCTGTAGAACATTTGTGTCAATGTGAGATTCATCGACAGCTCCTAATTTGTAATCATCTGAAAATTTAGTCAGCCAGAGACCACTGATATTGGCCTTGACTTCTGAGAAGTAAATGCCAAAAAGGCACGGTCCAAGGACTGACTACACTTTTGACTTGCCTCTTTGTAGAGGTGGGCTCCCCAATAATAAATTCCTAGGTCCTGTCTGTGAGCCAGTTGGCTATCCACAAGTGTGTGATGCCCATGCATTGGCCCAGCAATCAAGGAGCCTCAATCCTCACCACTAACACCAGTGAGGGGCGTCCATATAGGGAATGGATAATAAATACACACACAGTAAAGTACAATTTTCCTTAAGAGCACACAAAGATCACAGTCAGTCTGGGGATGGTTTCTCCCTTTCTCTCCAGGTCCCCAATAAGACTCCCCCACTGGCACAGCTATAGGGTCCAGATCTCAGCCTAGTGGGCAAGCTAAAACCTCCAGCACCCCCTCTGTCCAACCAGTGCTTTGTGTCCCTGCCAAGTAGCTGACATACATGCACACTTTGAGATAAGAGTTTATACAACCATACAGACACTCCTGGGGAAGGCTAACACAGGTTCTCCAGCTGTGCCCCTTTTACCC
Organism: Protopterus annectens; assembly: GCF_019279795.1. NCBI lineage: Eukaryota > Metazoa > Chordata > Ceratodontiformes > Protopteridae > Protopterus > Protopterus annectens. The sequence goes on from NC_056726.1 coordinate 1,882,843,964, forward strand.
AGACTATACTGTAGAAATCACTGCCACCACCCAGCTAATATTTATCAGCCACTCAAAGGCCCTTATGAAAGGGTGACCAATTATACTGTGCAATATTATTATCCAAATGGCAAGTGCAACCAAACAGTCAAGACTTATTTGGAGTGACTTAGTACATTATCACTATATACATGCAATGTACACTTAGAGCTTACATTATCTCTACACAAAACAGCCACAGTTGAAAGGTTTAAAATATTTAATAAAAAAACACGAGAATACTTCTTACTACATAGTGCTAGTCAAGAGTTCAGAGATCACAGAAAAATACTTAAAATAATACAGTAGAAAAGTTCTGACATCACAGAAAAACAAACTAGTCTAATATTCCTAATTCCTAGCTATATCTAAGACAAAACCACAGATCTAAAATCCTACCAACATATAGACACAGGCAGAGTGGTGAGTTGGATGTTCTCAAGACAAATGCTCAAATGCTGTCATTCTTTCAGTCCTTAAATTGATAACAGTACCACTGATTCATTTCAGATTACATAATTTCTTTCTGGTTCCCAGGCGAACACCTTCTCAGATGTTAATAGCCCCTTTGATCTTGCAGCTGGTCAGGAACAAGAGCAATAAAAGAAATTATACATGCAAATTCTAGCCATTAACTCTGACCTCAAAACAATAGGCAGAATTCCTTCATTCAGACATATCGGCTCCGAGTTTTGACATCAAAGAATTGACTTATCAGCTTTGTTACAGCAGAGAGCATGGTTACATTTTTGCAGTTCCACATTTAACACCATTTTTTCCCATTTAAGAGAACAAGCCTGTGGCTTATATTAATATTTACAAATGACAGAATTATCTACAAAATTCTATCTGGCTAAGCTGGCAGCCTTCATCTATCTTCACAAGGTGACATACGGGTTTGTACCCAACACCTCTTGAGTTTGTCAACAACGGCCAAGTGGGGTATTGTGTCAAATGCCTTGGCCAGGTCAAGGTAGGCAGTGTAAATGATTTTGTCCTCATCCATTGATTCGGTGACCTTCTCAAAGACGTCCACCAAGTTGTGTAGGCATGATCTGCCCTTGACTAAACCAAACTGGGTTGGGTTCAGTGTCTGGAGGTTTACTATATCTCTAATTTTCATCTCCATGATAATTTGTTCCATGGCTTTACATATAAGACTAGTGAGACTTATGGGTCTGTAGTTTCCAGGGTCTGTAGATGAACCAACTTTGTGCAGAGGGATGAGTGTTGCCTTTCTCCATTCATGAAAAAAAGCCTGTTTGGAGGCTACAATTAAATAGTAATTCCAGAGGCCCTGATAGGTCATGTTTAATGCTACTTAGAAGGCATCCTGGGATACTGTCTGGGCCCATTGATGCAGTGTTCTTGGTCTTAGAGAGAACATTAAGGCCCTGTTCCCTAGTGACTGTAGTGGGTGGTTATATTTGATGATATTTTCTGAGGGAAGGTTGAGGGGGAGAGAGAAGTAAGTTGGAGCTGAATTTATCAGCCAGGAGGTTTGCTATATCTTCTGGCTCAGTATAGGTGGCTCCATTTACAATGAGCTCTGCACAGAATTGTGTATTGCCTTTGAAGTTTCTGAAACAGCCAGTTGTCCTTGGCTTGGGAGGTCAAACTTACCTCAAATTTGGCTTTGGTAGACTTTATTTGTCCTCTGAGTTGTTTGTTTAATTTGATGAGAGTGCATGCATCCTGCTGGGTGCTGCACCTCCTAATTTTTTCCAAATTTTCTTCCTCTTGTTATAGAGATGATTGATTTTGTGATTCCACCAGGGTGGCTTGTTTTGTGAGTTACTTCTGTACTTCATGTTCCTTCCAGTTTCTCTACTACAAGTGAAAATCTCAGGTTTCCATATGTGCTCTGTCCTCTAATTCTATCATTTTTTGAAAGATCTCTTCCTGAGGAGTATCATCTTCTGACAGCCTTTTCTTCATTTTGACCTCTGACTTTATCAGCTTTATCACCTCATCTGAATATCTGTGTAAAGCGTCTTCCATTACTTCCAGCCTTTTGTTGTTTGTGTTGATATATGCCATGAAGGTTTCATTTATTTTAACCAGGTCTGTGTCCAGTTGTCTTATATCCTCTTGTAGGTTACTGGAATTTATGTCTGGGGGTTGCATTGTTTTTTGCTGAACAGCAGCTGACCTTTCGCCAGTCAACGTTTCTTCCTCACTTTTTGTAGCTGATTTTTTTTGTTTGCTTTTACAGGTCCTCTGTATTTCTTTTTTTTTTCCTGGCATCCAGGCAGTAAATTTACAAGTCAGTTACTGAAATATACCCATAAACACAAGTCTACTGGCCTTCTTGGCCGAGTCTCTCTTTTCACACTGGGAGAGCTAGAATTAAGCTGCTACTCAATGTGCAGCCATCTTGGAAGACTACCAACATTCCTTTAAGGTTAACCCAAGTCTATCAGTGTGGCTGTCAGTTTGGGACAAATGTTCCTATTACAAAGGTAAAACTTCAATATTTGAAAATGTACATAGTTGTGTGTGTTAGTATTAAGTTCACAGGTTTTTCGGGTATAGTGTGTGTTTGTGTGTATATTACACACACACACACACACACACACACACATATATATATATATATATATATTTTATTATTATTATTATTTAATTAATTAATTAATTTTTTTTAGGGCTTTCAATAAGACAAAGTTTTATAACATGTGACGTAGGCTCAAATGCATATGACAAGAAACAACTGTATAAAGGTTCAACCTGCCAAACAGTGTGTGCATGTAACATAAAAACTGGAACTAGACACCTAACCAAAAAGTTGTTACAAATAAAATGTGGGAATAATACCTTTTCACCATAATGATCCTTTCAAAACTATATTTACCTGTTAATGGTCTCACAGATATATACAAGAGTAGTGAACTACATTAAAAATGTAGAGTGCAAATAGTTGAACTACAGGAGACACTTTTGGAAGGAAATGAACATGTGAATTTGATAAAGGTTTTCAGGATGGTTATTCAGCAGAATACCTGGGACAAAGGAAAAGAGGCGCACTTATATTAATTACAAAATGAGCTCCGATACTGATAGAAGAGGGTAAAAAAAGACAATAATGTTAGATATGTAGTACTAAGAGGCTACTGGCAAGGGAGGAATATTACACTGACATGCATTTACATTCCACCTAAAACTGACATTAACTGAGCTTAAGAAAATTCTGGGAGAAATTATCAGTTTTCAGCAGGGAATATTACATATAAGGGGCGACTAGAATTTATTTGCAGCAGTGGAAGATGTGTCTGGGGGCCCAGAAGGGAACATATAACAGAGGAGAGTAAATTTTTGAAGAAATTTATGAAAATATTCAGTAGCAGGATTTTGGAATGAATTTATGTATTTTTCCCCAAGATACAAAAACTGGCTAGGTTAGACACAACTTAAATTTCTCAGGAACATGTGCATTTAACTGAAAGTTTTGAAACGCATCCAATAACTATTTCAGATCATGCACCAATAACTAAAATAAAAATGAGACACTGGTGCTTTCCCACCTATCTGTTGAAAAGAGAGGAATTTAAGGAATGGGTGGGTAGTGGAAATTATATGAGAGTAATTAGGGAAGACAAATATATTCTGAAAATATAGCTAGGGAGTGGGATAAAAATTAAAGTGGAGTTTAAAAAATAGGGTGGAAATAAAAGAAAGAAAGATATGGTTAAGAACCAGCGAGAATTATTTAGAGGGACTGACAAATGTTAAAGTATTGCAGAATAGGGTGAACCTCACAGAACAAGAGGAGGAGCAAATGCAGAATGCTAAGCTGAAAATAAAAGATTACATTGACAATATGCACGAGTTTAGAAAAATTGCTGTTAAGCAACTGTTTTTGTTAATAATGCCAGAGCACAAAAACTTTTAGCGCAATGACTCAGGCAACAGAAAGTACAAAGGGTTGTCACCAAGCTTAGGAAGCCTATAACAAGGAAGATAACAAGAGATCCTGTAGAAGTACTAGAAATATTTCGGAAATTTTATGAAAATCTGTATAAAGCAAATAAATATAGAGATAAAGAAAAAGTACAAATGGAAATGGTTACAGAACAATTAAATATGCCAAGGTTAGAGGCAACTGAGGCTTACTTACTAATAGGATAGGATGAGATAAGAAAAATGGTGATGTATAACCAATCAACAGGAAAGTACCCAAGAAGAGATGGTATTCCTGTGGAAGTTTGGTAGCTAGGAGGGAAAAAACTGATAAAGATCTGGAAGGTTTTGTTAAACAATAGTTTAAGAGGAGGAGACCAATGACTGGTGTCTGACCCATGGCCTTAAGCTCAATGCCAAAATAATGTCATTCCCTTTGGGAAAAACTCGGTTCCCATGAATTACCACATCGATGGTAGTCCACTGAACACAGAAGGATATGTGGGAAGAGAATAAACAAAAGATAATACAAAAACTGAGAAACTGAAAGCTCTGTTATATAGACATGGATAGCAAGATACAAGTAGTTAAAATGTTTTTAGTTCCTTTAGTTTTATACACAGTTGAGGTATATTTTTATCAACCAGAGAAGAAGTTGTGGATAGCAAATAATAAACAGCTGAAGGATTTTATCTGGGAGGGGAAGATGGCAAGAATCAAGTAGGATAAGTTGATTCTTCCAACTGAACAAGGCAGTTTAGGATTACCTGATTTGAAAGGCTATTTCAGAGCTACACAGTTAAGGCTCCTATACAGAGAACAAGCAGAAAAGTACAGTTGTGTACCTACCATAAATGTAGATGTTCGAGTGTATTCACTGTTGCCATCATTACTCTTGGGTTATCCTGCTGGCAGGCTACCCGCAGTCGGCGAGAATTCCAAAGTCTAGGTCCGGCATCGGTTGCTGTCGCCTCTTCCCTGGTGTCAGTGCGCCAGGGGTATAAAAGATGCAGCCAACGCCATTTTCTTCAGTTTTTCTTGCCCCAGATGTCAGGTGCCCCAAATAGGTAGGCTGAAAAATATAGCAATAAGAAATGCAAGCACAAAAATAACATTTCCTTCATCTACAAGCAAATACACCAAAAAGGTTGTATAGGATAGAGAAGTGCAGATAAGACCCAGCAAAGAGAAGGGGGATGGTGGGTGGGTAACCTGGATTGCAACAGTGAATGCACTCGAACATCTACATTTATGGTAGGTACACAACTGTACTATGTTCATCGTGTTTCACCGTTGCAGTCATTACTCTTGGGTTGAATCCCAAAGCTGAGGATGGGTGGCTGGGCTAAATAGGATTAGGAGAGGGTATGAGGCCCTGCAGAAATGCAGTGGCGAAGCCTGCTCTGGAAGTGGTAGTGCTTTGTAAAGGTGTGCACTGATCTCCAAGTTGCAGCCTCTAAGATTTCTTTGGTACTCCTCTGAGGAAGGCTGCTGAAGTGGCTGCTGCTCTGGTGTAATGAGGCCTAATGCCCTTAGGCACTGATTTGCCATGTTGAGAATAGCAGAAACGGATGCAATGGCCTATCCACTTAGAAATAGTCTGTTTTGAGACAGCCTTTCCTTGTGATCCTGCAGCATAAGACACTAAAAGTTGCTCAGTCTTTCTGAAAGCTTTAGTTATGTCCAAGTAGAAGCGTAACTGCCTGTGTATGTCCAAAGAAGGCAGAATTTTCTCACCCTTGCTCTGTGGATTTGGGTAAAAGGTAGGCAAGTGAATGGTTTGATTGAGGGCCACACTGGACACCACCTTAGGCATAAATGTTGAGTTTGTCCTCAGTGAAACCCTGTCTGGATGAAAAATTATGAAAGGTTCCACAGCCATGACTGCTTGTAACTCCGAGACTCGCCTTGCAGAGGTTATGGCTGGGAGCAGAGCTGTTTTCCAGGATAAGAATTTAATATCCGCTGTTGATGCTGGCTCGAAAGGAGGCAGTGTGAGTTTTTCCAAAACATAATTGAGGTCCCAGGCCGGAATTGGTGCTCTCCTTGTAGGCCTAATGTTTTTAGCCCCTCTGAGGTACTGCCTTATTAAAGGATGAGAAAAGATAGGTGGTTCCGTATTGTAATGTGCAGAAATGGCAGAGGCATGAATCTTAATTGATGAGAAAGAAAGGCCTTTGTTCAGCATCTCAGTTAGATATTGTAAAATCTGAGGAATATTTGGTGCAGACGTGTCAGCCTTGGTCCTGGTTCCAAGTACAGAATCTCTTCCATTTTTCTGCATAAGATTTTCTGGTACTGGGCCTCCTGGCCTCCAAGATAACATCCATAACAGCTTTTGAAAGAGGAGTTTTCTGAATGGCTACATTATCTGCCATGCTGCCAGATTTAAGGTCCTGAGTTGGCTGTGCAGGATCTGATTGTTTTGTTGGGTCAGCAAGTGAGAAGTTCGAGGCAATTTCCATGCTGGATCTTGAGACAAGCTCTTTAGGTCTGGGTACCAGTGCTGGCGTGGCCAGTCTGGTGCAATCAGAATCATTTTTGGCTTGACCTTTAGGAGTACTCTGGGAAGGAGAGGCAGTGGGGGAAAAGCATAAACTGTTAGATTTTTCCAGCTGAATGATAGGGCGTCCACTTTCCATGCTTGCTTGTGGTAAACCCTTGTGCAAAATCTCTGCAATTGACAGTTGTGAGGGGAGGCAAATAGATATATGTCTGGGCATCCCCATTTCCTTATTATCATTCTGAAGACTTGTGGATCCAGTTTCCATTTGTGGGGATCCATGAGGTTTCTGCTTAGTTTGTCTGCCAGAGTATTTGTTTTTCCTGGCAGGAATTGTGCTTGCAGGTGAACTTGAAAAGCTAATGCTGTGTCCCATAAGGTCACTGCTTGCCTGCAGAGGGGGTAGGAATGAGTACCTCCCTGCTTGTTTATGTACCACATGACCGTAGTGTTGCCTGTCTTTATCAGTAATTGTCCTGGATGAAGCAGGTCCTTGAAAGCTGTCAGGGCATTTAGAACAGCTAGCATCTCTTTTTGATTGATGTGAAGATGCATCTGGTTTGCAGGCCATGTGCCCTGAATACATTTTCCTGCCATATGGACCACCCAGGCATAATCTGATGCATCCGTTGTCAGTGTCTCTCTGGCTGTGGGTAAACTGAATGGCAGACCCTTGTTGTAGTGACAGGCCTCTGTCCACCATAGGCAGGGAATGAGTGCAATTACTGTCTCCAGGCTGTGGCAATGCTGAGTCCAAACACTTTTCAGATACCACTGTAGTTTCCTCAAATGCAGTCTGGCATATGGAATTAGTAGAATGCAGGATGCCATGGAACCCAGGGCCTGCAGGATTTTCCTTGCAGATAAGTGGGTTTTTGTTGCCAATTTCTTGAAGTAAGTAGTCAGTTGTTTTTGCTTGTCTGGCATGAGATAAGCCATCTGGGTAGTTGTATTTAAGTTTGCACCCAGGAATATTATCTCGAGAGGGCACTAGTTTTGATTTCTTTTCGTTTACTGTGTACCCTAGGCCAATTAGTAATTTTTTTACAAACGGCCAGATGCTTTAGAAGAGTGTCTTTGTTCTCTGCTTGAATTAGGCAGTCATCCAAGTAGGGATATATTTGAATTCCTTTTTGTCTGTAAAACGCAATTACTGGTGCCAGGCATTTTGTAAAGACCCTGGGCACAGTAGATAAGCCAAAGGGCAGTGCAGAGAACTGGTAATGCATTGAGACAGCTATGAATCTGAGGTATCTTCTGCAAGATTGTCTGATTGGGACATGCAAGTATGCCTCTTTTAGGTCCAAAGTTACGAGCCAGGCCCTCTTGCCCAGCATGGGCAGTAGCTGCTGAAGAGTCAACATCTTGAATTTTGGAACTCCCAGAAATGTATTCAGTATAAACAGGTCCAGAATTGGTCTCCAGGTTTTGTCCTTCCTGGGTACCAGGAAAAGTCTGGAGTAAAATCCTTGCCTCTGCTCTTGTTGTGGTACTTGCTGAATGGCCCTCATGTCCATGAGGGCTGTAATTTGTTTTTGAGCCTCTGCCCATTGATTGTGTGGCAGGTCTGGCATGCCCTTTGACCTTGGTAGAGTGTGAAAATGGAACCTGTAGCCTTGGGACACTATGTTCAGAACCCATTTGTCTTGGGTAACCATTTGCCAATTTGATGAAAAAAGTGCTAGTTTTCCCCCCTAAGGGGGCTGTCAAAAGAAAACTGCTTGGAACTGGTAGAGGAATGTCATTGGGACTGTTTCCTGTAAGGTTGTGATTTGTCTTCTCCGCTTTTGGAGGTAGGAGCACCCCATTGTTTAGGCCTGTATGAGCCTTGGGGCTGAGATCTGCCTCTGGGACGCCTGTATCTGCCTCTTTGTAGTCTGTCTGAGACCGGAAAGGACCAATTTTTAGAAGGCCAGTTCCTGCTAAACCTGGGTGGCTGTACCTGTAAGAAATCCTTGACTAACTGCATGGATTTTGCTTTATCCTCCATTTTTTTCAACACCTCTTCTGCTTTAGTACCAAACAAAGTATCATGCTGTAATGGTGCATCTAATAATTTTGCTTTAACATGATCAGGCAGATTTTGTTCCTTTAACCAAGCATGCCTTCTAATAACAGAACCTGTAACAGCGGCCCTGCAAGAGGCCTCCAGTGAATCATAACCACATTGCAAAGTATGCTTTCCCACTTGTTCAGCTGCATGCAATAAATCCTGCAATTCCTTGTTCTCTGAACCTTCAGTATTTGTCAACATTTTCTGTTTAAGTAGTGACATTAAATATTGCTGATATTTAAGCATATGAAATTGACAATAATTTAAAGCCCTTACAGCCAGGGTGGCAGAAGTGTAAACTTTTTCCCCCAATCTGTCTAGAGCCCTAGAATCCCTATCAGAGGGGACATGGTTTTTTGCAGTGGAAGCTTTAACCCCCTTGGGGCCTTGAGAAATAGTTTCATTGTCAACAGCGGGGTTTTTATATAGGAGAATCTGGGACCCTGTAGTATCTGTCTGGCTTAGCAGGTGCAGGGGGTAAAGAGTCAGGGGACAATCCGGACTCTGAAAATACATCTACAATGTCTAGAACAGGTGGAATAGCAAGGGGTCTGTGCTGAGGAATTAGCAGGAAGTCTCTGAGGCTTTTCTTAGACTCAGAATAATCTTGGCTCTCCCAGTGGAAATGCTCCCTCATAGTATGCAGTGTTTCCCCAAAAGAATAGTCCTCTGGAGGAGAGGCTGAAGGAATGGATTCTTCAGCATCAGAATCCTCATAGGGAAGCATGGAGTAATCTTGTTCAGAAGAGGAATCAGAGGAAATATATACCTGATCAGAAGAATCATACTCTGTCTCTTGTCTAGGCCTCTTATCAGGAGGGGGATGGGAGCCCCTGATCAAAGTAATTAAGTCTTCGGCCATTTTGAGCATCTGTTTTTTAGGCATGAAAGTCTGAGTAGGAGAATGCTGTACTTGTTTCTTTGTCTTTAGAGCTGCTTTAGTCTTTGAAGCTGAAGATGGCTTAACATATAGTTGTGTAGGTCTGAAGACACCCTCAGAAGCCGATGCCTGCTCGGCTGCTCCGGACCCATTTGAGGGATTGATTTCCGAGTGTCCAATACCTTGAGTATCCAGAGGCCCAGTCGGCTCCACGTTTATAGTATTAAGACCCATGATGTATCAAATGCCTTATTTAGACATTCAGTTGTGTGTGTAAATTTTAAAAAAATTTTATTTACCGTTGTTGAGGTTTGTAAATCTGACTTGAGGGGGGGTGATTTTAGGAATTTTGTTGAACAGAGGGAAGCACTATGGCAGATCAGGTTAAAATCTGATCAATCTCCTGGTCTCAATGAGACAGTTAACATTAAATGTTTCTTAAGGAATAGTAAATTATGCATTGACAAAAGCATTACTGCAACCCTGTTCATTTGATATGCACTAGCACTTTAAAGTTGAATCATTATAATTAATGAATTTTTACCATTGGTTGATTGACTTATTGTTGTATTATTTAAGTGGAGTGTTTTTTTCTTTTTTCTGTATTCTGAAGAAGTCTTTCGACGAAAGCGGTTATTAAATTGATACTACGCTATTTCCTTGTGGTCTATGACTTTGAATTTTATCTACGAACTTATTCACGAATTTGTCTCCTTGTCCTGGGTTCCTGTGTTGTGAATTTTAGTCCATAAAAACAGACCGGTTTCGGCTAAAATTTCACTTAGCCTTCTTCAGTGTTAAACAAATAAATGGTAATTAACACATTTAAATACTATGCGTATTGAAACATGTTGAGCAACCATTGGTCCCTCATAAATGCTCATTTAATCCAGGTGAAAATAATGCACCTAATTTAATAATCCATTTATTTTCCTTTGAATTTAAAAGGCTATGCAATCTGGCTTTATTAGCCCTATTGCCCATGACTCTGTCAATAACTGTAAACCCGAATACAGCATTAGGATGTCTATTAGTATGCTTGAATAAGGCGTTACTAGATTTTTTATTCGTAATTTCACTTAGATGTTCTGAAATTCGAATCCTCAGTGGCCTGAAGGTCTGGCCTACACAGAATGCAGAGCAGGTACAGGTGACTAGATAAATCGGTCCCACAGCTGGCAAAAAAACAAATATTATAGACATTGCCCATATTTGTAGTTGGAAAAATCCTTTGTTTTACTAACATTCCTACAATGGGTGCAATGGCCACAGGGTACACAACCTACTAGTAAGTCACCAGTCAATGTCCTTTGACCTAAGTCATCCGGACGTCTAGGAATATTTTTGTAATGACTCAACTGGGAACCAATATTTCTGCCCCTATGAAATGAGAAGAGGCACATGTCCCCCAAAATGGTTGAAAAGTAATCATCAGCTTGTAGTATATTCCAATGTCTCTAAACACTATTAAGCAAAAGATCCATATTTCTACCATAAGTGGTCACCAAACGAATGACCGTTTGGTTTTCCATTCTTTTGTGTTTATACTGTAAAGTTCCCTGCCTGTCCAGTGCAGATATGGTGTTGCTAGAGCTCAGGATGTGCCCCATTGCATAACCCCTAGCTTTGAACCTAGAGGTGAGATCCTCCCTATAGTATTCATAACTTTTTGACCTTGAGCAAATGCATTTGATCCTAAAGAATAGGGACTTGGGTATGTTCCTGCAGATGGGTGGATGAAAGCTGAAGGCATGGAGAAGGGAATTATATTGGGGATACTTTCGATATACCTGTGTCTCCAAAGTATGATCATCACTTCTTGTAATTAATACATCCAGAAAGCTAATACTCTGGGAATGATAATTAGCTATAAATTTGATGCCACACTTACTATCATTTAGGTAACCTACAAATTCCCTTAGATATATCTCGTCCGATCTCCATACCATCCAGCAATCATCCAGAAATCTTCTCTAGATGTCGATTTCGTCCAAATATATATTGTGTGTATTGTCATAGATCAGAAACTCCTCCACAAATGCCATGAACAAATTGGCACAGATAGGGGTATATGATGCCCCCATGGCTGTCCCTTGAGTTTGCCAACAACATTTGTCCTGATAGTAAAAGACATTCTTAGTCAATACATGTTCAGCAAGCCCAATAAGAAAAATATTAAAAACTGGGGGATAGAATTCAGACATATGTAGCCAATATTCTAGGGCATCCAAACCCACCCAATGTGGAATATTGGTATATTGGGTGGAGACATCCAGAGTGCAAAGTAGCCATCCTGGTTCTAGTTGGGTGTCAGCAATGATTTGGAGAAATTCTGTGGTGTCTTGAAGTCTGGAATGTACCCAACCTGACACGCAGCACTATGGAGACTTCCCTACATCTAAAAGAGCCAACCCTTTAGATAGCGGCAGGTCGGGGGGGGGGGTAGAAAACATGCAAAGATTAGAAAATATGGATGGCCTACTGGAACTAATGACTCGGAAATAACCAACCAGAACAATGTTCTCAACATCTCAAATGTATCACTGTCTGACATGCAAATAAAAGTACTAAGCAAGGGATTACGTTTTATTCCTGGTTTCTTTGTTTCAGAAGACAAGCTTTCTCAGGATGTTACTGCCTTTTGCAGATTGCTAAATTTAAGAATGTTTTTCAAGGATTCTGATAATGTTGTACCTGTTGACAGATTTCAGTACCACAAGTCCAAATTTACACCCCCTATGCACCCCAATGTGCTGGTGTTTCAAACTTCTGAGTTGAAGGACCTACATTATAATTTTAGGGAACACGTGTAAAGCTAACAACTTCTCATAGATCGAAACAGCAGCTTTACTAGAATTGATGGAGAATAAGGATTTGGTAATTTTGCCTGCAGATAAGGGGGGAGCTGTGGCAGTCATGAACTGGACAAAGTACAATGATGAAGCATTCAGACAACTAAGGGATGGACGTCATTATACTTGTATGTCCTCAGATCCCACCTTTAGGTTCTGGAAAGAAATTGATCAGTTTTTGAACTTAGCTAGGGAAGAAGGCATCATTTCTGATCATGATTTACATCACTTAACGGTTACATATTCTAACAATCAAAATATATATTTTCTTCCCAAAATACATAAACACCTGATCCACCCACCAGGTAGGCCTACTGTCTCGGGTAGGGGCTGTTTAACAGAACCCTTATCCCAATTTCTAACTAGACACTTACAAGCTTTACTCAGGTGGGTAAATTCCAGACTTCAGGACACCACAGAATTTCTCCAAATCATTGCTGACACCCAACTAGAACCAGGATGGCTACTTTGCACTCTGGATGTCTCCACCCTATAATACCATATTCCACATTGGGTGGGTTTGGATGCCCTAGAATATTGGTTACATAGGTCTGAATTCTATCCCCCAGGATTTAATACTTTTCTTATTGGGCTTGCTGAACATATATTGACTAAGAATGTCTTTCACTATCAGGACAAATGTTATTGGCAAACTCAAGGGACGGCCATTGGGGGCATCATTTGCCCCTATCTATGCCAATTTGTTCATGGCATACGTGGAGGAGTTTCTGATCTATGACAATACACACAATATATATTTGGACGAAATCGACATCTGGAGAAGATTTCTGGATGGTATGGAGATCAGACGAGATATATCTAAGGGAATTTATAGGTTACCTAAATGATAATAAGTGGGGCATCAAATTTACAGCTAATTATCATTCCCAGAGTATTAGCTTTCTGGCTGTATTAACTACAAGAAATGATGATCATACTTTGGAGACACAGGTATACTGAAAGTATCCCCAATATAATTCCCTTCTCCATGCCTTCAGCTTTCATCCACCCCACATCTGCAGGAACACACCCAAGTCCCAATTCCTTAGGATCTAACGCATTTGCTCAAGGTCAAATACTTATGAACACTATAGGGAGGATCTCACCTCTAGGTTCAAAGCTAGGGGTTATGCAATGGGGCCATGCCCTGAGCGCTAGCAACACCGTATCTACACTGGACAGGCAGGAAACTTTACAGTATAAACAAACAAATGGATAACCAAACGGTCATTCATTTGGTGACCACTTATGGTAGAAATACGGATCTTTTGCTTAACAGTGTGCAGGGACATTGGAATATACTACAAGCTGATTACTTTTCAACCATTTTGGGGGACAGGTGCCTATTCTCGTTTCGTAGGGCAGAAATATTGGAAATATTGGTTCCCAGTTGAGTCATTACAAGCATATTCCTAGACGTCCTGATGACTTAGGTCAAAGGACATTGACTGGGGACTTACTAGTAGGTTGTGTACCCTGTGACCATTGCACCCATTGTAGGAATGTTAGTAAAACAAAGGATTTTTCCATCTACAATACGGGCAATGTTTATAATATTTTTTTTTTTTTTTTCCCAACTGTGGGACCGATTGGCTGGTTTATCCAGCCACCTGTACCTGCTCTACATTCTGTGTAGGCCAGACCTCCAGGCCACTGAGGATTTGAATTTCAGAACATCTAATTGAAATTAGGAATAAAAAAATCTAGTAATGCCTTATTCAAACATACTAATAGACATCCTAATGCTGTATTCAGGTTTACAGTTATTGACAGAATCAAGGGCAATAGGGCTAATAAAGCCAGATGGCATAGCCTTTTAAATTCAAAGGAAAATAAATGGATTATTAAATTAGGTGCATTATTTTCACCTGGATTAAATGTGTATTTGTGAGGGACCAATGGTTGCTCAACATGTTTCAATATGCATAGTATTTAAATGTGTTGATTACCATTTATTTGTTTAACACTGAAGAAGGCCAAATGAAATTTTAGCTGAAACCAGTCTGTTTTTATGGACTACCTATGTTTTCTAAGAGAGTCCTATTAAAGATTTACAGTTTGCCATTGTCTGCTGGCTTGGTTTCTTTGTGACATTTTGAAGAATGCCATCATAAAAGCTTTTCTGAAGCCAGAAACACTGCAAAAGAGCAGTGTAATTAGGCTCATTTACACTTAACACATCCAGGTAACTCCTCTTTGTCATACATATCCCTGTACTCCCATCTGAAATGATCTGTTTTGAAGCTGAGGGTCTTTCCAAATGAGACATCCTCAGGACAGAGTTATATCTGAGAAGAAAGGACATCAGGAGGTGCATGCTAAATCTTCATCTTCTGAACAAGAATATGATTCTTTGGGGGGGTGGTCTCCGCACTTTCTTTCAATAAGCTGAATGTGTGTGGTGGTCGGTTGGGTAAAGGTCTGCTGTGAGTTGTGCCATACTGTAAAATGCTCTTCAGCCAATTTCTTAAAATCTTGCTAGACAAGACCTTGCTGGAAAAGTGGGACTACCAGCATTGGATTCACAACTGCCTATATGGCCTACAGAACTATTACACGATGGCAAAAATGAACCTTTGAATATAATTCCTTATATGTACTGTGATGCGCACAGCAGCAAAGGCTTTTCACGCTTGCATGAGACAAACCACAGGAAATGGAAACTTTTTTTCTTGGAATTATTCAGCAATAAATAAAATGTTTAAGCAAGCAATTAAAATAAAAGACATCTCCAACAGGGTAAAGAGTTTTAAAGATTTGTAGACTGAACTCTGGGGCTGAGAGAGGACTAAACCTCAATCTTTCTGACCAAAATGCAGCATGTACCTGTGGCTAAAAAAGAACTGAAAATGGTGCAGGCTGGCTGCACTTTTCACCTGTGCAGGAATGCAAGGGCCAGCACATGCCACTTTGTCCATACACCTGTTGGGCTGGTTAGTAGGATGCTGTCTGTAGCTAATTCCCATGCATTATGAATGCTACTGCAAAAGCAAACAATCTTTCCTCTAATGGATCCAAGGTACCTAATGTACTTGGCTTGTCAGCTATCAGAGGTAGAATGTTAGTACTTCACCAAATGGCCACAAAATCTTTGGCAAATTTTCAGTAATCAATTTTCAGTAATCAAAGCAGGCTAGGAAAGGCAGTCACAATTGATGCCCCTAAAAAGCAAGCTCCTTGATGTCCAAGACGGCAGATTAACAACTAAATATAGAAATAAGCAAGCACTCAGTGATAGTCAATGAAAAAGAACAACAGTGACATTGGGCTCCACCCATTGCAGCTACCACATACCACATGCTGTCCCACTATGGAAACTACCACAGGAATATTAACAGATGGCTGTAGGACAGGGTTTATTTTGTATATTTGAATGCTTAAATGTTCGAATCACTAAAAATTGAACTTTAGTGATCAAACATTTAAATGTTCGAATATATTAAAAAATTAAAAAAAAAAAGAAATTAAAACTAAAGGGTGTAAGCAGGGGGGCAAGCCCTCCTGCACCCCCCCTTACTTAAATATACCAACTCCAAGACTCCAAGATCGCGCTACAGTGTAGGGAATGGGAAATTTTCCATTTCCGCACTGTAGCCCACTGAAGGAAATTTAAGTAGCGGGGGGGGGGTGTGAGGGGTGCAGGGGGATTGCCCCCCCTTGCTTAAACCCTTTACTTTTTTGTTGTTAAATATTAATTTTTAATATATTTGAACACTTAAATGTTCGATCACTAAAGTTCGATCACTAAAGTTCGATCTTTAGTGATTCAACATTTAAGCATTCAAATATATAAAATAGACCCGCAGGACACACCAGCACCACAGGTTTACATGGAAATGCTTCCAGGGTCCCAAGCCTGCAAGCCTATAAAGGACTGATGGGGCACCTACAGCCTCATACAACCTGCTTACCTCTTTGGTTAAAATTATTCTGGAACATTTGCTGGCATTTATGCAACTTAATTGCTTTGTGGTCAAGGAGGAAGTCCAAGAGATAGGCATTCCTTGACTCAAGCAGAGGAACTTTAAGTGGTCTAGAATGCCTCCAGGGTTCTTAACACTACTCTTCATAGTTTTCTTCTGAAAGTACCAGCACTCCAGGCAGTCACAAGACAATCCTCCCCAAGACAGAAGAGACGTGGTGAAAAAGCCTCTGGTGGGATCTACCACAGAAACAGTTAAAAGTGTTTTCTAGGGATATCATTACTCTCAAACAGCCTAAGGAATGTAACATACAAACGAAATATCACTAAGAAGCAAAAACAAGCACAAAGCTACCAAAAATAATAAAGGCAAGAAAATCCCTAAAAGGATACTTACCACTATGAAAGTTACTTTGAGACCGACTGACAATATTGTGATAAAAAGTAATGGATATTGTATGTCGGCTCTTTCCTTTCTATTTAGTGCCAGCCTGACATGTTATCTTTGGGAGGAAGCAAACCCAACGAAGGGTATTTAAAGCTCTGAAAGCTGGGTCGGATGGACAGATAATCTGCCTCACGCAAATTCCAATTTGATATAAATACTACTGCAGAAGTGACCCTATGATGAACGTCACAAGATGCTACACTAAGAGTCCTGCAGTACACTAGATCAAATATAACTATAGCTTAAATGCCACAGATTATCGATAGTATCACTGTAAAACAGCCAATAATAAAGTATATTCAAGGTTTTAAACTTTTTTTTTTTTTTGAGAACTACCCCTTTCGTACCAATTCTGGATAATATAAACAGCTTACTAAGATTAATTTCCCATCTTTAATGATCATTTATGTTATATCACAGAACAACAATACATCTGCCTTCTCATCAGTCTGCTTTTCAGCACAAACCTTTTGGTGGATGTAGCTTGTGTCCTGTTTTTTCGCACCAGCCAACAGGATGAATATCTGGAGAGTCTGCATTTACCCAAAAATCATAGCATTCTGGATACCCATCAAAATGTAGTCGTATCCTGTAACCCTGCACCTGTAAAACAAGGGAACTGAATCACTATATTGAAAACAGCTGAACTATTCTTTAGTAACAAAAATAAAAAATGCAGTCTCTGAAATGAAACAATGTTGAAAGTTCCCCATTTACTTTAGATAATGACTATTTTTCTGCCTAAATGAAGGAGAAAAAAGAATAACAATGTCAACATTCTGATATACAAGGTAGAAAAGAAACTTCCACCTTTGCTTTCTCTATCTCACCAAAAATGTGGTTACACGTTTATCTACTATACACCAAGACTGCTGACAGCATCTCAGTTAGCAAGTCATTACTTCTGTTGAACAACCTTTCAAAAGAGTGAGCCCTCTCAAGCATTCCTCCGGCAGTATTTTGGCTACCTCAACATCAATGACAAAAGAATACCCACAAACTATAGGTGGATCCACTCTCAAGCTCCCTCAATTTTTCTTCCCTCCACAGACAAAAATGCCAACCTTGAGAGGGAAAGGATAAGAAACAAAAACAAAGTACAGATCTGTAAGAAAGAATAGTTGTGTAAAATCTTACCATTACCATAGATGTTCTTCTCTTCTATATGCTGCAGTATTCATAATATGAGGGGGTCCGCCTCCGGCTGACTCGTATGTTTGGCCAGTATATCAAAGTCTAAAGCTACTGCAAGGTACGTACGATGGCATATATCACTCAGCATAGGTCGGCCATAAAGAGATGTCAGGTATAAAGCAGACGTCAGCATGTACCTACCTTAGAAATGAATGCTGCAAAGCACCAGCCTGATAAATGTGAGAAACATGTAACTAGGGACCAGGCAAGCATCGGGGGGAAGCAATACTGCAGCACATAGAAGAGAAGGACATTTACGGTTATGGTAAGATTTTACACAACTATTCTATGTCCTTCTATTCAAATGCTGCAGTATTTATAACATGAGGGAGAATGCCAAAGCTCATGCAGAGGAAGAATTGGGAGGAGGAGCAGAGACAACTTCCACAAAACCATGGAGAACAGTTCTGGCAAACCCCGCTCTGGACTTGGAAATAACATCCAATATGTAGTGCTTGGTGAAGGTAAGAACAGAGGACCGGGTAGCTGCCTCCATGATAGAAGCTGTATCCAAACCTTTAAAGAAGGCCCCAGAAAAGGACACAGTCCTAGTAAAGTGCGGCCTTACAGGGCAAGACAGATCCTTTCCATTAGCTGAGTAGCAGAAAGAAATGGCTTTAGAGATCCAAGAGGAAATAGTTTTCTTGGAAACAGGTTGGCCCAAGGCCCTTGGGTGATGGGAGACAAACAATCTGTCAGACTTACGGATGGGCTTTGTTTTGCACAAACAGTATCAGAGTTGTCTGTGAACTTCCAAAGTGTGGAGAATCCTCTCACTGGTGGATTGGGAAATGGGAAGAAGGTAGGGAGATTGATAGCCTGACACAGGGATAACTCATTAACC
The DNA here is from genome assembly GCF_019279795.1 of Protopterus annectens. Lineage (NCBI taxonomy): Eukaryota > Metazoa > Chordata > Ceratodontiformes > Protopteridae > Protopterus > Protopterus annectens. The sequence continues at coordinate 1,882,862,578 of NC_056726.1, forward strand.
ACCTTGGGCATGAAGGATGGGTTAGTCCGAAGAGAAACCCTGTCACTATAAAAGTCAGTGAAGGGAGAAGAGGCCATAAAGGCTTGCAGCTCAAACACCCTTCTGGCATAGGTAATAGCCATTAGGATAACCATTTTCCATGTGCAGTGTTGCAGGGAAGATGACATTGCTGGTTCGAAGGGGGCTAGGGTAAATTTTTCCAGGACATAATTGAGATCCCAAGCAGGAGTCACTGGTTTAACTTGGTGGTCTAATGTGAAGGACGCCTTTTAAGAACATACTAACTTGGGAGCCAAGGGAGGAGACATAGGTAAGCATGCTGAGATGGCAGACACGTGCCTTGACTGAGAAATATGACAAGCCACTCTTCATTAAGTCATACAGGTAAGACAAAACCAATGGTACATCTACATACAGTGGTTGTAAGTGTTTCTTTTAAGACACCAGATAGAAAACCTCTCCTATTTGGAGAGAGAGAATTTCCTAGTAGTGGTTTTCTGGCCTCCTGCAGCACGCCCTCAGTGTAAAGGTGTCTAAAGGGAATCAAAGCCCCATCACCCAAACAGTCAAGTTTAGGGTTGACATTTTGGATGTACTACAGTTCCCTTGTCTTGTGTGAGTAGGTCCATCCTGTGGGGTAAATTGTGGTGATTGCCCTTTGCTAAATGTAGAAGGGGGAACCAGTGGTGTCTTGGCCAAAAGGGGGTCACCAGCAAGATTTTTTATTGATCCCGCTGAATTTTCAGCAGAACCTTCTGAATGAGTGGGAAGGGGGGAATGTATACAGAAACACCCCCTTCCACAGAAAGGACAGTGCGTCTACCTTCCATGTCCCAGGATGTGGGGTCCTGGCACAATACTTGGACAGCTATCTGTTCATGGGGGAAGCAAAAAGACCTATCTGAGGGATACCCCAAAGATGGACAAGGTCCAGAAACACATCTCTGTTCAACATCCGCTCATGGGATTGAGTCATGGACCTGCTTAGACAGTCTGCCATCACATTCTGAGCTGAAGGAATGTAAACAGCCTACAGGGAAATAAGACTCTGATGGGCTGTCTCCCACTTGTATAATGCCAGTCTGCAGAGGATACAAGACTTTGTCTCTCCCTGCTTGTTGATGTACCAGAGGACTGTGGTATTGTCTGTGAACCCCCTTGAAATTCTGGACTTGAAGATTTTGAGGGAAAAGATCAAAGCTCTCATTTCCTTTATGTTGACATGTTCTTTTGTCTGAGTAAGGGACCACACATCCCGGACCTCCCAGCTTCCCAGAGTTGCACCCCATCCTGTGTCTGACTCATCTGTGTACAGATCCTGGGGGGGGGGATGAAGTGGTTGAAGGAGAAGGTCAGAATTCCTGGAGACCTGGAAAATCCAGCACTCTATCTCCTTTGTCAAACAGGGTAGGAGGGGAACAACAAATTACAGGGGGTGAAAGTGTTGCTTCCAAACTGTTCTCAGGAACCACTGAAATGTCCTCATGTGTAGCCTAGCCTGGCAAACGAAGCATTGGAATAGTTGAGGCCATGAACCCCAGGAGGTGTAGGACTTCCCTGGCAGTCAGGTATTGAAGTGGTATTAGGTCCTGGAAATATGAGGTGAGAGACAGGATCTTTTCTGGCAATATACAAGTTATCATTGCGCTTATAGGCTCATAGGTTGGTACTAGGCTATCGGCCCTAGGGCCTATACAAGCCTAGCCATAACAATTCCCTGGCTATTTCTTCCCACACTATTTGCTTGCCCGGATCATACACCCCAGGAAGACACGATTCTGGGAGGGGGTCAGGGAAGACTTTTGGAGGTTAATGGTAACCTCTAGCCCTCTCAGAAGGGATAGTGTGTAGGAAAGATTGTCCAGGAGCCTTTGTGGTGATGGGACCTGGAGAAGCAGGTCGTCCAAATATGGAAATATCTGTATGGCCTGCAGTGGGCTATAACAGGGGCCAAACATTTTGTGAATACCCTCGGTGCCGTAGACAGACCAAAGGGCAAAGCACAAAACTGAAAATGAGAGGAAGCCACAGAAAAGCAATGAAATCTCCTGAACCATTGGTGAATGGGGATTTGTAGGTAGGCATCTTTTATGTCCAGTGACACCACGAAGGCTTGGAGAAGAATCAGACGGAGTGGAGTAGGTAGGGTCACCATGCGAAAGGTGCGAACTTTTAGAAAAGTGTTTAAATGTGACAGGTCTATGACGGACGCCACTGGCCATCCTTTCTTGGGACCAGAAACATCCTGGAATAAAATCCTCTTCCCCTTTGGTTGGGTGGTACCTCCTAGACAGTACCCTAAGAAAGAAGAGAAGAGAGGACTAGTGGAAAGAATTCCATTTGGTCCTGTGGGAGTTGTGGAATTACCTTGAAGGGAAGATGGGTTTCCCATACAATGAAGTAACCTTGGTTGATGATGGTGAGCACCCAAGAGTCCTAGGTTATCTGTTTCCAAGCTGGGAGGGAAAGTGAGAGGTAAAGAGAAAAGGGGGGGGGGAGTAGACGGGTCTGGGACATGGTGGCCACAAACTACCAGGTTTGGCCTGAAAGGGCTGTTTCTGAGATGGTATGGAAGAAGTAGACTTAGAAACAGCCCGTCTCCCAGCACTCCTCTTACCTTTTGGTGGGAGAGATTTAGTTGCCTTCCTAACAAAGGTGGTTCTGGCTAGGTAGTTTTTCTGGAAGTGGGGGACTGGAGAGACAAAAATGTGTTTTAAATCCTGGAGTTCCTTCCCCTTTTCCTGAAGAGTTTTAAATAGCTCTGTAGCTGCAGTGCCAACTAAGGCTTTGTTGTCCAGAGGGGCATCCATGAGCTTAACTTTGATATCATCCAGTAAGGGTTGTAATCTAAGCCATGAACACCTTCACAGGACAAATCCCATAGCAGCAGCCCTAACGGAAGCCTCCACTGCATCATAACTACATTCAGTGGAGTGCCTAGTAACCTGGGAGCAGAAATTAAGAATACAGGAAAGCTTGCCTTTGTTGGGAGAATCTGGAAGCTCTGACAGACGTTTCACTGCATCTGCCATAAGAGTTATGGAATATTTGGCCATGTGAGTCTGATAATTCATTGCTCTAAAGGCCAAGGTTGCAGAAGTATACACTTTTTTCCCCAGTCTCTCCGTGACCTTGCTCTCCTTATCACATGGAAGTGGGGAGATGGAGGGTAGAAGTTTGGAAGCTTTATCTGCTGCCACTGATATAGTAACTGGGTCAGTCAAGGTTGCCTTAAAAAGGAACTTGGCATCCTCATGCACCTTGTAAAATCTGTCAGGGCACTTGGGTACTGGGGGGCTGGGAGTGTGGGCACTTGGAATATGCAGTGAAGAGATCCAAGAAGGTCGCCAGGACTGGAGGGATGTCTGAAAGATTAGGGGATTTCATCCGTAGGTCATAATACCTCTTTTGAATCTCAGAAACTTGGAAGTAATCCCACTTAAAGAAGCCTTCATCTTCAAAATGGTCTCTCCAAAGGAAATATCCTCCACCAAGGGAATATGTACCATTAGATTCCTCCTCTGGGGAGGTATAACCTAGAGAAGAAGCAATCTGAGTAGAGTTGGCAAGAGATTCATCCTCCGATGAATCATTCTCTTCAGAAGAGAAATCCTCTGTGGGCCTCTTTAAAGGGGTAGAAGGAGAAAAGGCCTGTGTCTGAAAGGAAGGGGCTGATATCTGGTGGAAAGCCATGAAGGGATTAAAGAGGCCTTGGGTAAAGGCCTGGCAGTCAGGGTTTTGATCAGAAGCCTGGTCCTGAGGAGCCGGGGGAAACATGTTTAGTTTCTTCTTCTTTGGAGCCTCAGGAGCCAGGCAATAAAAGGTAGAAGGGCCTGGTGTTGGGCAGCATTCCATGACATCCATAAGAACATCCTCATGAATAACAATCTGCGTCACGCCGCACAGGCCTTCAAAGATAACCAGCCATGGTACCCCCTGGATGCCTGGGTTGGACGACTGCAAATCCCTCTAGGATGTGCCTACAGATTCCTTGATGGCTTCCATCGAGGTAAACATCAAAGGCAGCTCTACAGACTCCACAGTGGTCTCTGGGCCTGCATCAGCCTTGGGAGGGATGTCTGGAGTAGAGGGAGCATCTGTAGGATCAGGCCAAGGCTTCTTGGCCTTCTTGAGTTGCAGCTCTTCTGAAGAGCTCAATGCCAGTTGCCTGTCTTGAGATAAGTACTTAAGGAGCTGATTCTCCAAATATAAATGCTAGGCGGCTGCAGAGGGTTTTAGGAAAAAAGGCCTTGCATGTATCGCAGGATGTGTGATCGTAGGCTAGGTCTAAGCAAAATAAGCAAAGCTCGTGGGAGTCTGTATGTGGAATCTGCCTTCCACACTGACACCTGCCCTTCCTAGCTGACATGTACACACAACAAAAAAAAAACACAGTAGCCAAAAGGAAAAGAAAAAAAATGTATGGGGTACTTACCTGAAGCACAAACACAGGTTCTCTGGCGAGCAATGACCGGAGCTGGCAGTCGGACAGGCTGCAGAAAAGTCCTGAGGTAGGTACATGGTGATGTCCGCTTTATATCAGAATCTTTACGGCCAACATATTAGTGAAGTGTGCCGTCACACATAACTTGCAGCAGCTTTTAGCCTTTGGTATACTGGCTGGACGTACGAGTCAACCAGAGATGGACTCCCTCATGTTATGAATACTGCAGCATATGAACAGATGGAAATCTAACTGTTACAGTAGATACCTGATTACTGTTGCAGTACTGCTCACCACTGAGAAGTATCCTGCCAAGGATAACAAAGTTTGGGGGCATTCCTCTCCTGACATATTTTTTGCTTATAAACAATGCACGAAAATACATGCAGGTACATAACGGATGTTAAGGCATGAAGTTCCTCAGAGCTTTCTTGTCGCAGACAGAAAAAAAAAAAAAAAAAAGAGTCAAACGCAGGAGCAGGTACTACACTTATGTCAGCATGGGAGGGATAACCGGTCCACCTTGACCGTAGAAATAAGGAAAAAAGTGAAAAAAAGGGGAGAAGGAGGGAGAGTGGGTGCACAAGCTGCATTGATGATCTATTCGAACAGCTGCTATCTTAAATTCTTGCACAACTGTACTACAGCCTTAATTTGATCACTGTTGCAATATTACTCTCCATTGAGAAGATTCCCAAAGCTTTTTTATCATCTGGGAAGTAGACTGAAGCATATAACTGGAGTCTAGAATACTTCCAAAAATGAACATAAAACCAGTTCTGACTCTAGAAAAGGCATCAGTCTTGCACTGTTTAGAAAAGGTGCGCATAGAAGACTAAGTGACTGCTTCTAGTACAGTTTTTGAATATAGACCCTAGAAAAAAAGTACTAGAAGAAGAAGAAAATGCTCTACTAGAATGAGGTTTGATCTGACCTTGAAGGTATTCCCAGGAAATGCATAACAGAAAGAGACAGCAAAATAAATCCAACTAGAAATGGCCCTTTTTGATGCAACATAACCCAGCTTCTTGCCCTTATAAGAAGTAAGCAATTAATCTGATTTTTCTAAAAGTCTTGGCTTTCTCCATACAGAATCTTATGCTGTCTATGCAAATCTAGCAAATTCAGAATGCTATCTCCATTATTTTGAGGGTTAGGTATAAGTCTGCAAATAAATGGAGTGGTTAAAAGACATATCATTCACAATTTTTGGCATAAAAGAAGAACTTTCCCTCAGAGAAACCCTGACTTTGTGAAAAAAATAGGAAGGAGGAGAAGTCATACAAGCCTGTAACTTGACTCTCTTCACTGATGTCAAGACTACCAGCAAAACAGTCCTCAAAGTACAGAATTTTAAATAAGTGGAAATGGTAGGTTCAAAGGAGAGAGTTAACTTGTCTAATACATAATTCAGGTTCAAAGCGGAGGAAAAAGAAGTTATGTCTTACCATAACGTTCCATCTGTATTGTTGATCCTCGTTCAGTCATTACGTATGGGTGTCTGTTCCGACCTTGGAACCGAGCCGGCCATTTTCCAAGCTCGCGTCAGCTACAAACTCTTGATCCAAACTCTTACCCATAATTCCCCTCTTCCTGTTACCTCAGATTGAGTTTGCAAGTCAAAAGAAGATAGAGGCTACCTCTGGTCAAATGACCTAAGAGAGCTGGATGGTGAGATCCACTAGAAGCCACACGAGGGGGAAGGAGGGAGGGTCGTAATGACTGAACGAGGATCAACAATACAGATGGAACTTCATGGTAAGACATAACTTCTTTCTGATATTGTTAATCCTCACTCATTCCTTACGTATGGGACAGAGTCCCCAGCTACCTCTATTCCTGGGAAGCTCTCATGGAAGGACATTCCTGAGCACCATAGAACCAAAAGATGCTCTTCCCCTGGAGGCTAAATCCAATATGTAATGATTGATGAAGGTATGAGGCATAGCTCAAGTTGCAGCTGCACAGATGTCATGTAAAGAAACTCTGGCATGGAAGGCAGCAGAAGTTGCCACCGACCTTGTCGAATAAGCCTTCATGGTAGTAGGCAATGGAATATTACATTGTGTATAAATGAAGGTCACACAGTCTTTCAACCATCTAGCTAATGCGACCTTAGCAACAGCAGATCCTAATCTAGGTCCAGAATAGGCCAAAAATAACTGGTCAGATTTACAAGAGGACCTAGCCCTGTTTAAGTAAAAATGGATTTGCCTGTGAATATTTAGGGTATGTAGGCAATACTCTCCTCTATTTGAATGATTGGGAAAAAACTGGCAATTCAATGGTTTAATTAATGGACATTTCAGAGATCACTTTTGGCAGAAATGAAGGATTACTTCTCAAAGATACTCTATCTCTATGAAAAATCAAGTATGGGCTTGATGCATAAAGCTTGAAGCACAGAGATACGTCTGGCAGAAGTAATGGTGACCAAAAACAAGGTTTTCCATGACAAATACTTGAGGTTGCAAAAAGAAGCTGGTTTGAAGGGTGGCATTGTCAAGAGCTTGTAGAAGTAATGACAGATCCCATGGTTGAATAGGTTCTCTAAAGGGTGGCTTCAGATGATTCACATCTTTTATGAAGGTCTTGCACAATTTGTGTGACATAAGAGAGGAGTCTTGGACACCCTCATGGAAATTAGATATTGCAGCCAAATGAATGCTAATGGTCGAGGCCGATAAACCCGACTGAAAAAGGTCGGCCAGATACTCTAGTATTATCGACACTGGTGCCGAGAAGGGATCTACTTGTTTTTCTTTCAGCCAACAGGTAAATGTTTTCCACTTGCAGTAATAAGTAATTCTAGTGGAAGACTTATGAGATGCAATGAGAATGTCACGCACTGATAAAGAAAGATCATTCTGCCTGGCAATCAAGGGAATTGGAGTAGCCAAGCTGTGAGCTTCAGGCTGTCCAAGTTGGGATGAATCAGGTTCTGCGGATGTGTGATCAACACCGGGGTTGGATGGAGAATCCATGGCCAATTTAGTAGTTGAGGTCAAAGGAAGGGGAACCAAATCTGACGAGGCCAATATGGTGCTATGAGGATCACCTTGCTCTTCAACCGACAGGCTTTCTTCAGAAACTGGGGAATGAGGGGAAAGGGTGGGAATGCATAAAGAAGACCCGAGGGCCAATCGTGGACTAGAGCATCCCTGGGTGACTGTCCCGGAGGGGGAATCAGGGCAAAGTAGTTGCTGCATTTGTAGATGGTCGGGGATGCAAAGAGGTTGCAGCAAGGACAGCCCCAGCGGTGGAAGATCTCCGCCGCCATCCAGGGATTCAGGGACCACTCGTGAGGTTACAGAATGCACCTGCTGAGTCTGTCTGCTATCACGTTGGAACTCCCGGGAATGTGCGTTGCTAGAAGAAAACGGTTGGTAGCCATCGCCCATTGCCATATCCTCATAGCACCTTATTCTGTGGGTTTGGATAAAAGGTAGGCAAATGTATTGTTTGATTCAGGGCCACACTGGACACTACCTTAGGCATAAATGTCGGGTTTGTCCTCAGAGAAACCCTGTCCTGATGGAAAATGATAACAGGTTCCACAGCCATGAGCGCCTGTAACTCTGAGACTCATCTTGCAGAGGTTACTGCTAGGAGCAGAGCTGTTTTCCAGGATAAGAATTTTATATCAGCTGTAGAGGCTGGATTAAAAGGAGGCAGTGTGAATTTTTCCAAGACATAATTTAGGTCCCATGCAGGTACTGGTGCTCTCCTTGGAGGTCTTGCATTTTTGGCCCCTCTAAGGTACTGCCTTAGTAATGGATGAGAAAAAAGAGGTGGTTCTGTATTGTAGTGAGCTGAAATGGCAGAGGCATGAATCTTAATTGATGAAAAGGACAGGCCTTTGTCCAGCATCTCAGTTAAGTATTGCAAAATCTGAGGAATATTTGATACAATCGTGTCAATTCCTTGTGCCTGGTTCCAAGCACAGAATCTCTTCCATTTTTCTGCATAAGATTTTCTGGTGCTAGACCTCCTGGCCTCCAAAATAACATCTATCACTGCTTTAGAGAGAGAGGCGTGTTTTGAATGGTTACATTCTCCGCCATGTTGCCAGATTTAAGGTCCTGAGTTGGCTGTGCAGGATCTGACTGTTTTGTTGGGTCAATAAGTGAGGAATTTGAGGCAATGTCCAGGCTGGGCATTGAGACGAGCTTTTTAGGATTGGGTACCAGTGCTGGCGGGGCCAGTCTGGGGCAAGCAGTATAATATTTGGCTTCTCTTGTCTGACCTTTAGGAGTAACTTGGGGAGGAGAGGCAGTGGGGGAAAGGCATATACTGTTAAGTTTTTCCAGCTGAAAGATAGAGCATCCACTTTCCATGCTTGCTTGTGATAAGTCCTTGTGCAGAATCTCTGAAGTTGGTAGTTGTGAGGCGAGGCAAACAGGTCTATGTCCGGGCATCCCCAGTTCCTTGTTATCATGCTGAAGACTTGTGGATCCAATTTCCACTCGTGGGGATCCATTAGGTTTCTGCTTAGTTCGTCTGCCAGAGAATTTATCTTTCTTGGCAGGTATTGTGCTCGCAGATGTTCATAGATTAGATTAGTAGTAAGCTAACTGCCCTTGCGAGCCATTTTAAGCCTAGCCAATTACCCCTTGTGAGACTCAAACCTTGCACCTTGTGTTTATAAGGCAAACCCCTTAACCATTAGGCCACCTTCCCAACCGCTTGGTAAGTCAATGCTGTGTCCCACAAAGTCATGGCTAGTCTGCAGAGGGGGTAGGAATGTGTGCCTCCCTGCTTGTTTATGTACCACATGACAGTAGTATTGTCCGTCTTTATCAATAGTTGTCCTGGATGAAGTAGATCCTTGAAGGCTGTCAGGGCATTTTGAACAGCTAGCATCTCTTTTTGATTGATATGTAGATGCATTTGGCTTGTGGGCCATGTGCCCTGAATACATCTTCCTGCCATATGGGCCCCCCAGGCATAATCTGATGCATCTGTTGTTAATGTCTGCCTGGCTGTGGGTAAAGTGAAAGGCTGTCCCTTGTCGTGGTGACAGGCCTTTGCCCACCATCGAAACTCCTGTTGCAGGCAGGGAATGAGGGTAATTATTGTTTCCAGGCTGTGGCAATGTTGAGTCCAAACACTTTTTAGATACCACTGTAGTTTCCTCATATGCAGTCTTGCATATGGAATTAGCAGAATGCAGGATGCCATGAAGCCCAAAGTCTGCAGAATTTTTCTTGCAGATAACTGGGTCTTTGTTGCCAACATTTTGAAATAAGTAGTCAATTGTCTTTGTTTGTCTGGCGTGAGATAAGCCATCTGGGCAGTTGTATTTGAGCTTGCACCCAAGAATATTATCTCTTGAGAGGGTACTAGTTTTGATTTGTTTTCATTTACTGTGTACCCTAGGCATGTTAGTAATCTTTTTACAAACGCCAGATGCTGTAGTAGAATGTCCTTGTTCTCTGCTTGAATAAGGCAGTCATCCAAGTAAGGATATATTTGTATTCCCTCTTTGTCTGAAAAATGCAATTACTGGTGCCAGGCATTTTGTGGAGACCCTGGGCGCAGTAGATAAGCCAAAGGGCAGTGCAGAGAATTGGTAGTGCATTAAGCCAGCTATAAATCTGAGGTATCATCTGCATGAATGTCTGATTGGGACATGCAGGTATGCCTCTTTTAGGTCTAAAGTCACAAGCCATGCCTTCTTGCCCAGCATGGGCAGAAGCTGCTGCAGAGTCAACATATTGAATTTCGGAATATCCAGAAATGTGTTTAGAATAGACAGGTCCAGTATTGGTCTCCAGGCATTGTCCTTTCTGGGCACCAAGAACAGTCTTGAGTAAAATCCTAGTCCCTGCTCTCGCTGAATGGTCCTCATGTCCATGAGGGATGAAACTTGTTTTTGTGCCTCTGCCCATTGATTATGTGGCAGCTCTGGCATTCCGTTTGCCCTTGGCAGGATGTGAAAATGGAACCTGTAGCCTTGTGAAATTATATTCATGACCCATTTGTCCTGGGTGATCATGTGCCAATTTTGTGAAAAAAGTGCTAGTTTTCCCCCTAAAGGGGCTGCCAGAGGATAAGTGCTTGGTGCTGGCAGGGGAAAGTCATTGAGACTGTTTCCTGTATGGCTGTGATTGATCTTCTCCGCTTTTAGAGGTAGAAGCACCCCATTGTTTAGACCTGTATGAGACCTGCGGCTGGGATCTGCCTCTGGGGCATCTGCATCTGCCTTTTTGTGGCCTGTCTGACACTGGAAAGGACCAATTCTTTGCAGGCCAGTTCCTGCTAAATCTGGGAGGTTGTACCTGTAAGAGATCCTTGACTGTTTGAATAGATTTAGCTTTGTCCTACTTTTTCTTCAACACCTCTTTTGCTTTAACACCAAACAAGGTATCATGCTGTAATGGAGCATCTAATAATTTTGCTTTAACATGATCAGGCAGATTCTGTTCCTTTAACCAAGCATGCCTCCTAATGACAGAACCCATAACAGTGGCCCTGCAGGAGGCCTCCAGAGAATCAAAACCACATTGCAAAGAATGCTTTCCCACTTGTTCAGCTGCATGCAATAAATCCTGCATTTCTTTGTTTTCTGCACATTCAGAATTTATCAACATTTTCTGTTTAAGTAATGACATAAGATATTGCTGATATTTAAGCATATGAAATTGACAATTTAAGGCCCTTACAGCCAAGGTAGCAGAAGTGTAAATCTTTTTCCCCATCTGTCCAGGGCCCTTGAATCCCTATCAGAGGGGATAGGGTTTTTTGCAGTGAATGCCTTGACCCCTTTGGGACCCTGAGATATAGTTTCTGGGTCAGCAGCAGGGTTTTTGTAAAGAAATTTATGTGAATCAGGAACCCTGTAGTATCTGTCTGGCTTAACAGGAGCTGGTGGTAAAGACTCAGGAGTGAGACTGGACTCTATAAATACATCATCTACAATGTCTAAAACAGGAGGAATAGCAAGGGGCTTGTGCTGAGGTAGTAAAAGAAAATCTCTGAGCCTTTTCTTAGATTCTGAGTAATCTTGGCTCTCCCAATGGAAATGCTCCCTCATGGTATGCAGGGCCTCCCCAAAAGAATAATCTTCAGGAGGAGAGGCTGTGGGATAGATTCTTCAGCATCAGAATCCTCATAGGGAGGAAGAGAGTATCACTGTTCAGAAGAGGAATCAGAGGAAATGGAAACCTGATCTGAAGATTCATATTCTGTCTCTTGCCTAGGTCTCTTATCAGGAGGAGGATGGGAACCCCTGATCAAAGTAATTAGGTCTTCAGCCATTTTAAGTATCTGTTTTTTAGGCATGGAGGCCTGTCCAGGGGAATGTTGTACTTGTTTCTTTGTCTTTAGAGGTGCTTTAGTCTTTGCCTTTGAAGCTGAAGTCATTTTCACATATAACTGAAAACACCCTCAGAAGCCGATGCCTGCTCAGCAGCTCCGGACCCATCTGAGGGAACAGTTTCCGAGGGTCCAATACCTTGAGTTTCCAGTGGCCTAGTCGGCTCCACGTGGGAGTCGGAAGCGGCCTCTGGCTCTGAGGTAGCGGGCGTCAGGGGCTGCAAAAGCGCCTCACTGAGAACCTGCGACTGGCCTAGCCGAAGCCTCGTTGTCTGTTTTGGACCTTGGATGTGTGTCCTTTTCTTTGTCTTTGCGCTTTTTATAAATTCCGGTAGTCGGCTGTTCCGACGGCATTATATAATTAAATCTTCTGCCAAAATAATGAAATGCAAAATCGTACTGACGCTTAATAGTGCGTTGGTTAAATCTAGCACAAAACTGACAACTAGCAACGTCATGGTCAGGGCCTAGGCAAGGAATACAGTAAGAATGAAAATCCTTATTTGCTTCCCACAAGAAATACAATTATTAACTTTTTCTGACATCAGTCTAGAGCAAGAAAAAAGTTTCCCCAACGGGGTACATAGCTTTAATGAAGACTTCAGATCTGAAATTCGAACTTGAAAATCTCAGGAGTTGGCCGACCAGTACTTGCGAACTGCTTTTGCTTCGGGCACCGCGCAGCAAGAAAAACTGAAGAAAATGGCGTTGGCTGCATTTTTTATACCCCTGGCACACTGACATCAGGGAGGAGGCGACAGCAACCTACGCCAGACCAGGACTTTGGAATTCAGGCCGACTGCGGGTAGCCTGCCAGCAGGATAACCCAGTTGTAATGATTGCAACAGTGAAACACAATGAACATCCCCTGGAATCCTTGTAGTCGCAAGTGAGCTGTGACAACTGCCATGCACTTTGTGAACACTCTGGGGGCTGTAGAGAGTCCAAAGGGCAGTACTCTGAACTGGTAGGGACTGGCTCCCGCATGGAAGCACAGAAATCTTCTTGATGGCCTGTCCACTTTTATGTGGTAGTACGCATCTTGAAGATCTATCGAGCACATCCAATCGTCTTTTTCCAAAAGCGGAAGGATAGACTGCATTGTGACCATATGGAATTTTTGTAGTCCCACAAACTTGTTCAATACACTGAGATCCAAAATTGGTCTCCAGTTCCCGATTTTCTTTGGCACCAAAAATAGTCTTGAGTAGAATCCGGATCCTATCTGGTCTGGAGGAACAATTTGGATGACTCTCTTTCTTAGCAGCTTTTGTCTCTCTAGTGCTGCTTCTTCCCTTTGACTGGGTGGAACGTCGGAAAGGTTTTTTGAAGGGACAGGACAAAGATCGAAGGGGATACGATAACTTCTGGTTATAATCCTTTGTACCCAAGAATCAGTGGTGATGGTTAGCCAGGCAGAAGGGTACAAGGAGAAACGACCCCCATCCACCTCCAGAGGAAAGGAGTTGGGCCGCTCTTCAGGAGTGCTGGTATGATTGGCCAGGGAAAGAGTCCTTGGAACCCTGGTCACGCGGACCCCCTCTGCCCCGAAAGGATCGTCTTCCCTGTGAGTTTCCCCCTCTGCCTCTAGAGGAGAACTCGGCCTGTGTGTCACGGAAAGGACCCTGAGATTTCTTGAACCATATCTTCCCGCTCTCTTGGTTTTGGAAGAAAGCACGTTGAAGGGAAGAGTAACTGACACCTATGGCAGAAAGGGTCTTACCGTCCTGTTCACATCTGGCCAGTGTGCTTTTAACTTTGGGTCCAAACAGCAACAAGGCATCAATGGGAGCATTAAGAAAGGAAGCCTTAACGGCAACAACTTACTTTTTCCTTTCCACAGCTGAACCCGCCACTCTACCTGCTCCTTCTGATGTGTGAGATATCAGTCGCATAGTGGAGTTAGATACTGACTCAATGGTGGCCAGCTGAGAGGCCACTTTGTCACGGACCTCATCAGGCACAGCACCAGCCAAGGTTTCAGAGAGCTCAGAAATCAGATCCCTTTGAAGCCTGGTAAAGTGTGCCATATAATTCAGGGACCGGATAGTAAAGGTCGCTGATGCAAAGGTGCGCTTCCCTATCCTGTCCAGGGCCTGGGACTCTTTGTTAGGTGGATGGACAGGCTGGCTTTCTTCTTCCACCAGATCCTTTTTTGCTGCAGCCGCCACCACCACAGCATCCACAAGAAGACCTTTAGACCAATGGGGATCCGTAGCAGGAGATGACAAAATCTTATCTGGCCTCCGGGGAATAGCCTCGACGGTGTCAGGAGCCTTCCACGCACGCTGCACGATGAGCCGGACAAGTTCATCAGCAGGTGGAGTAACCCAGGAGGTAGGAGGCCGGGCACAAAAGGCCTGCAAGAACACAGAGTCCTCAGAGGTCGGATTAGAGGGCTGCCAGTCACCTCTCTGTTTAAGGATTTCAAGGCCATCACCAAAGGATACCTCAGAGGGTGACCGAGGGGATTCTTCCCCCTCATCAAAGTCTGTGTCTTCAGTGAGGGACTCTTCTGTGGAGTCCATGTGCTTCCTCTTATACAAACTTTTCCGATGGACTTCCTCAGAGGGAGAAGTTGGGGAAGACAGCAGAAAAGGGGTTTCCTGTGGGAATATGTCCTGAGGCCCTTGCATCCGGTGTCCGCTAGGTGCGACTTGTGAAAACAGTGTACCAGAGGAAGGCAGGGGGAAAGACAGCACAGTATCGCCAGCAGAAGCCAGAGCCTTCTCCATCAGTTGAAAGGCTGGTACATCTGAAGAGGGGTGAGTGTCCAGGACAGGGGTCACCCCTCCCCCTAAGTGGCTCAGCCTGCCAACTCGGAGTCCCCAGATGGCTGTGGAACAGCAAATTATGCGTGCCACAACTGTCATCCAGAGTCATAGCAAAACTCTCCTGCCATGAAGGCAACTGCAGTTCCTTAGTGAGATCCATAAAGTGAACCACAGAGGGGGAAGACTGCGCTATATCAATGGACTTCAAAGGCAATGAAGGAGGAGAATAAGACGGGGTCTTTGGAGATGGGTGATCACCTCCCAAGGAAGGATAGGTCCTGGGGGTGGGACACCTCTGGTTGACGGGAGTCCCCAGCCGGGGACGAAGGCAAAGACTTGGCCTTAGTAGGATCATCCAAAATTTTCTTATGGGCTCTAGCAGGGGATGAAGCCTCCGACCCAGAAATAGCCTCTGAAAAGGAAGATTTGAGAAGTCCCTTCAGCAACAACTTATTTTTCCTTTCCAACAACGTTCTGTTAGAAAAATTTTTACAAATACCACAGGGCAGGTCAACAGATAAGTGGGACACACCCAAGCAATAAACACACAGAGTGTGCATCTGATGTAGGTAATTTGTGTCCACAATCAGAACACCTTTTAAATCCCGGACTACCTTTCTTATCTGCCACGATAGAAAAAGGGAACAGTAGAAAGGGTACCAGCAATGGTACAAAAGAATACCCGAAGGTATGAAGAAAAGGAAGAGATTACCAATGATGGTAAGGGAGAAATCCCTTACGGTAAAAGGTGCAGAGTAAAGAGAAGAAAACTCAAAAAAAATATGGTTGCTAAATGTGATAGGGTAAGAGACAACAAAATAGAAACTTTTCTGACAGAAAAAGTTATATATATGACTAGTCTGACAACAAAGATCTATACTTGGCTCAAGAGAAGCAGCATGACACAACCAAATGGCAATGCGGCAAAGGAAATCTGGGGTAACAGGGAGAGGGGGATTATGGGTAAGAGTTTAGCTCGAGAGTTTGTAGCTGACGCAAGCTTGGAAAATGGCCGGCTCGGTTCCGAGGTCGAAACCGATACCCATATGTAAGGAATGAACGAGGATTAACAATATCAGATTTCATTTTGTTAGGGGCTGGATGTGAAGGAAGCCTTTTCGACATTGTTTAAATTCAAAATATGAAGAAAGAGGTGGATCCACTGGTAAACAGGTAGATGTGGTTGTCAAATGAGCTTTTATAGAAGAATCTGCCAATCCAGAGTTGAATAGCTCACACAGATATGTAAGGACAGTAAAAATACTAATTTGATAAGGGTCTTGTCCTTTCTTACGGCATCATATTGAAAACCTTTTCCATCTGGTAATACAAGATTTTCTAGTGGCAGTTTTCCTAGTCTCCTGGAAAACTTGAAGCACGCCATTAAAAAAGTACCTAAATGGTTTCAAAAGCCTATCAATCAAACTGTCAGGCTTAGAGTTTGTAAGTCTTGATGAATGAGTGAGACCTTTAGTTGTGCAAGCAGGCCCAACCTATGGGGCAACTTGTGCTAACTGCCCTTGGCCAGATGAAAAAGAAAGGGGAACCAGTGTTAGCTAGGCCAAAAGGAGGTCAACAACAATATTTTTGGGTTGTGTCTCCTGATTTTGAGAAGGACTGTAAGAATTAGGTGAAGGGGGAATGCATAGAGAAATTTCACTTTCCAAGATATTGACAAGGTACCCATTCTCCATGACTGCGTTTATGGTAGTCAAGAACAGAACAGTCTGAGCTGCCTGTACACAGTGGAAGCAATCAGGTCTATTTGGGGATTATTTTATTACAGATGCAGTTGCTGTGGCCCTATAAGATGCACCATCATAACCACAAACTACATGCCTTGCTACTGGACTAGCAGAGTTAAGTAGTGATGACAAGAGAAGATTACGTGTCTGAATCAGGAAACTCTGAAATTTGTCTATTCATACCATCATAAAATGGATAAAAGTTACCTGTTCATACGAGTTTGATAGTGGTACAGAAAGAAAGCATAGCTGAAGTGTACACTTTCTTCTCGTACTTACAGGTAGCTCTATTATCCTCATTGTCGGGCAAAGAATTGATAGTGTGTAAAAGTTTTCTAAGTTTATCACTCGATATAAATCACAGCGGGATCTGAAGGGTTTTACACAGAAATTTATGATTGTCTAGTACCACATAAAGTCCATCAGGTTTCCTGGGGGCCGATGGTTATGACAGAGACCAAAAGATAAAGTGTTCTGTAAAACCTCAAGCACCATAAGGGTGGCTAAGGGATTAGGAACATTTATATTTAAAAAGTCAAACAAGCTCTTCTGTACATCTGAAACTTGCTTACTATCCCAGTGAAAATACATCATCTTTGAAGCAGTGCCCCCAAAGGACAACTTTATGAAGGAGTCAGGAGACAGTGTGTCAACATCATCTGACTCAAAACTTATGGGAGACTAAATTTGTAAGGAGTAGGTCACAGACTCTACATCAGAATCTGAATCCTTTCTCTTAAGATACATCTTTCTTTCTCTTTTGGGGAGTAGAAGCAGGAAAATAAAAGAAATGATATAATTTTAATGACAACTTTCAATAGCCATTGATCACAATTATACCACTTCTGTTGCAGGTCAGCTGAATGAGGAGTAACAAGAGGAGAGGAGTGTTTAGCTTTTTGTTTCCTTTGGGAGCATCCGCAGAAATAATGCAAGTTGGTGCAGATCCCTGACATATCTCAATAATAGCACAAAGGACCTCCTCTTGAATACGGATCTCTAGAATGCCATTGGGTAACTCGGAAATAAAAAGCAGAGGTTCCCCCTTCGTGGCCTTGCTAGACGTGTGATTGGTCATATGGGACATGCTTCTAGCTGTGTTCTGTCAGCCTCCAGAGGGGATGTGACAGCAGGAACAGCAACAGAAACCAGGCAGCCTGTAGACCATCATGCATCATAGCAGAGAAGTCCAGGTCAGACCAGACAACCAAAACCTCTGAAGGTTTAGAGTTATTAAATTTCTTTCACAACTGCTCTGAGATGTCTGAAAGAGAGAACTTGGAAGCCAGCCTACCTTATATGAGCTCTTTAAGACTTCAGTTTTCCAAATATATTTTAGAAAGGTTAAATAGCTCCTAATAGTTTTAGGGACAAATGATTTATAAACTGAACACTCCGTAAAGTTGTGGTAAGGGCCTAGACAAAATAAACACTTAATGTGATGTCTTAATAATGAATGTGCTTGTCGCAGTCACATTTATCTCTTAGATGAGATGAAAATATAAAAAAATAAGTTTTAAAAAAATGGTGAAATAGTAGGGGGTCTCCAATAGGGAGACCTATCTGCCCATATGCTAAGTAACTGGTACAGGGCATACAGCTGGCAGACCAAAACAACAGACACGGTCTCCCTTTTTAGGCTGGTAGCAAGAAACCTCCAAGGAACTATGCACCTGTACATTTCTTTGTACCTTCACTTATTCGGATGGATCAGTCATCAGTCAGACATATGACAAGAGAAGAATGCATCCAAGCTTTGGTATACTGTCTGGACATACAGTATTGTTGGCATATACTTCCCAATAGAGAGTAATACTGCAGTATTCATCAAATGAAAAATAATGAATAATTGAATGAATATACACCACAGCACACTGGGGAGGGCAGAGAGCACAAAATAGTCTTAAAATATAGACAGTTATGGTAAATTTTTATGTAACACTATTGAGCAGTCAACTGGCAGGTCCTTCCTTCTTATCAACACCTTGGCATTTCAATCAGGATTTGATAATGGAGATAAAAATAAAACAAATATTCTTAAATTATCAGATGATCTAGGAGAGGTCCCTACTTAATAGGTCATTTATTGGATACTACCCTACTAATCAGAAGTTTGTATTTTTTTTTTTTTGCAAAAATTCTACATTTCTGGATATCTGCATACCTATGTGACTAGTTGTGATGAAAGGTGCCAGCTATGTAATTGCACTCATACACACAGCCCAGCATTTTACATCCTTGCCAAAATTATACGTTGCCATCTAACTCCATGAAATAACCTGAACTCAGTACAACATAATTTACTAAGAGACATAGGATTATCTGTTTTTGGGTTACAATGGATTTCAAAGGGAGCTGCTGATAGACTTATTATCAGGGGTTGGTGGGATGGAATTCTTACCTATCAAGGAGAGTCCTCTCATACATCAATTAAGTTCATAGGTGTGTACTAGGCTATTGGCTCTGGAGCCTTTACAAGCCTAGCCCATAAGATTACCCTGGTATTGTGCCACCCGACCTTAGTTCCCACTGCCTCTGTCGAGTAGAGCCACTGGAGTGATCCCGGGGGTGAATTTTCTATTTCCCATCCATTCATCAAGATTTCTCTTCAAGAGGGCCAGTGAAGGTGCTCTGTTTGACATGTATGGAAAGCCTATTCCATAGCATAGGCAGTCTCTGGGTTATGTACCTGTCCCTCCAGCACATTCTGTTGACTGTAGTAATGAGGTTGAAGTCTCTGGAGCATGTAGTGCAGACGGATTAGGATTTCTTTAGATGTAGCATTTCTAACAGAGCTGGATCAGACATGGCTTTCTAAGTCAAGCAGAGATCGCCTCTAAGTAGGCGATATGAGACAGAGAATAGTTGGGAGTTTTTTTTAGTCTGTCCATATAGGACAATTGTTTAAGGCTTAAGATCCACTTTGTGAGGTACTTTTGCGGCCTCTCCAGTTGTTGCAGGTGTCTTGTGAGGTACATGCCAAATGGGGCATTGTACTTAATGACTGGCCTAATGAGTGAAGAGTAGAGGGAGACAATGACCTCTTTCTTCCTGGATACAAAACCCTTAGTAATGAGATGTGCCACATAGGATGTTCTGATCACAGTGGCAATGTGGTGGTCAAAAGAGAGGTTGCTGTCAACCTGTATTCCCAGATC
Source organism: Protopterus annectens (assembly GCF_019279795.1). Taxonomy (NCBI): domain Eukaryota; kingdom Metazoa; phylum Chordata; order Ceratodontiformes; family Protopteridae; genus Protopterus; species Protopterus annectens. The sequence continues at coordinate 1,882,882,016 of NC_056726.1, forward strand.
TATTATAACGCCTGTGTTCAGTGGACTACCATTGATGTGGTAATTCATGTGAACCGGGATTTTCCCCAAAGGAGATGACGACACATTTTTTGGCATTGAGCTTAAGGCCATGGTTCTGACACCAGTCGTTAGTCTCAGTGAGGCCTTTCTGTAGGATGTCAACATCACTTGGGGAGTTAATAATAGCTCTAAACTTGCAATTGTCTGCGAACTTTGTCAGCCAGAGTCCCTTTGTGCTGGTCTAGACTTCAGAGAAGTAGATACCAAACAGGAGAGGATGCAGGACCGAACCCTGTGGGACTACACTTGTGACTGGTCAGCAGTCTGACTTGAAGTCAGCTACTTTCACACTGTGGGTTATGTGAGCCACTTTGCAATCCACCTAGTGATATAGGGGTTGATGCCTAGCTTAGTGAGTTTTTCTATGACTCTTGAGTGGGGAATGATATCAAAGGCCTTGGCCAGATCAAGGTAGGTTGCATGAACGACCTTGCCTTCATCCACAGCTCTGGTGACTGACTCAAAAAAGTCGACCAAGCTGAGCAGGCATGATCTACCCTTCACAAAACCAAACTGTGTGGGATCCAGAGTTTGGAGATTCCCTATATCCTTGTTTATTAGGTCCATGATGATACGTTCCATAGCTGTGCCTATCAGACTCATCCGGCTAATGGGGCTATAGTTCCCAGGGTCTGTAGTCGCTCCTCCTTTGTGGAGAGGGATGACTGTAGCAGTGCACCACTCTGTATGGACAAAGCCTAAAGTGAGGCTGTGACTGAACAGGGCACACAGGTGAGGTGCCAGTTCACTCTGTAGTTCATGTAGAAAACAGCCAGGGATATTTTCAGGTCCCACAGAAGCTGTATTTGTGGCCTTGGACAGTGGTGTTTTAACCTGTACAGCAGTAATACTGGGAGCTTGGCAATCTACTGGTATTGTGATTGGTCCTTTGGCGGGGGGGGGGGTAAAGTTGGCAATGAATCTGTTGGTCAGTATATTTGCAATATCTGTTGGCTCGGTATAGGAGGTACCATTGTGCAGTAGCTCAGAGCAAATCTGGGTATTGCCGTGGAGATTATATACATAACTATAGAAAGCTTTGTGGTTGTTTTTACTATCTGCTGCAATTCTGTTTTCATAGCTATATTTAGAGGATTTGATGAGGGGATCTCAACTTTTTGTTGAGGCTGATAAGGAAGTTTTTCCAGTCTTGGGACTTCACCTTATTCCACATCAGTTTCCTCCTTCTGTTGTAGAGTTTGTTTATGGTAGGGGACCACCAGATTGGCTTCCTTTTTTTGGAGGAGAGCGTCTTGGTTCTTTTGGGTATGGCGAGATCCATGCATTTGTGCACGTGTTCGTTCAGTGCATTGGTGTATGATTCAGCGGTCATACAACTATTTTCTATTTGCATGGGTGCCATGAAGTTAGCCAGCTCTATTTTTTAAGAGCCCAAAATTAGCTTTGGAGAAGTTTTTCATGGTGGTTACCTTTGCAGGGGGTGGGGGTGGATTTCCAAGGTGATTAGTTTGTGGTCGGATCTAACCAGGGAGGAGCTGACTACTGGTGTAGTGCAATGGTTGCTCATGTTAGTAATGACCAGGTCAAGGATGTTGCTATCTCTAGTGGGGGTAAGAACGAGCTGGTCCAGGTCATTGAAATTAATGAATTCCAGGAAACGTTGGGCAAGTGTATTTGTACATGAGTAATTTTCCCAGTTAATGGAGGGGTAGTTGAAGTCGCCCAGTATGAGAGTGTTAGGTTGGATCCTAATATTCTCCAGGGTGCTTAGGAATGTGGGGTGTGAGTCTTGGGACATGGACAGGGAGCTAAAGCAGGCTATGACCTGAATCGCTGTCTTACCCAGTGTTAGCTGCACCTGAAGTATATGTTGGGCCACCAGTCTGGAGGTGTGCGCATCCTGTTTGAATATGGAAACACCACCTGCTTTGGAGCTTTGGTCCAAGTTCTGGGGACGAAAGGTGTGGAATGAGTTACAGCCTGGTATTGCAGGGGTGCTTTCTGTTGCCTTGAACCAGGTCTCTGTTACAGCACAAATGCCGAAGTTCTCCATTTTAAGGAGTGTTTCGAGCGACTGCATTTTAAGATTTAGACTTCTAGCATTGAACAGCATGACCCTCAGACTGCATTTGTTTGTAGCTGTTATGGTGGTAATTTGGTCTTTGAAACACCGCCTAAAAAAGGCAAGAGCCTTGGCTAGTACCCAAAAGCCCAGGGATGACAGATGCAGGCCATCTCTGGCAAAGCATCGAGGTCTGTCAGTCATGTCATCCCAGGCAGACAGATATTGGATCCCCTTAGAATGACACCAGAAACATAGCTAATTGTTGAGATCAACCATTTTCTGCTTGTACTGTGGTATCATTCTGGGTGATAGTAGGATGCTGCTCAGGGCTAGGGTCATACCTGCCTGGGCTACATAATCTGAGAGCTCCTCCATGTCTCTTTTCATGTAGTCCAGGGAGGTACATCTTAGGTCATTCACACCCACATGTACAATGACAGAGTCATATTTGTATAGGTTACTGAGGGACTTGAGTGCGTGCATTATGTGGTGGATCCTGGCACCTGACAGGCAGTTGACTGTTACTTTCTCCTTATTCAAACTAGTGAGTGGGATATCAGTGTGCCTCACTATCGAGTCACCTATGACTAGTGTGTTGGGCATGCTGTTTTGCCTTAGGGGATTTGGTTGAGTGGCACACTATTTTGGAGAGTTAATGTGTTTCGTGATTAGTGTTGTGTTGTGGTGGTCGAGTGCGTTTCTGCCTTGGAGGTCTCTGCTGTTTGGGTAGATTTTTAATGACAGCCTCCGCAAAGGTGGGTGTGTGGTTTGTGTTTTTATGTGAAGGCAGTGCTGGTGTGTGTTCTGGAGGGCTATGTGTTCTATGTGGTGTGGTGCAAGTGTTGACCTCTTCCTCTTGACCAGCTATTCTGGACCTGGCTGGAGAGTACACGGCTTCCAAATTGGATATATAAGTGCATCTCTCGCAAGTTTGAGTGTTGGGAGGTAAGAGGAGAGGGTTGTCGGTGTATATGAGGCAGATGCTACATTGCCTCAGGATGCCCAAGTTCACCAGGTTAATAAGAGAAAGCATAGGGAACTGACCTTTAGACATGCCTGGAGGGGTGGGCATTAATAATAAGTACTGGAGCTGTTTCCTTATAGAACGTTTAGTGCTGGTAGCACTTTTGTGTGCTGCAATAACTGCTACAAGAAGTCTAGTAAAGTGCTAGATTAATAAGCTAGTAAAAGTGCAGGAGAGGAGAGAACTAGCAGATCTAAGGGAAAAATTGAAGAGCAGACTTTGGCACCGCTCAGAAGCTTACCAATAGTCCTGGATACAGCAAATCTGTATCTGGACCAGACTAGCTACAGGAAAGCCGGGAAACAATCAGAAATGCAGGCTTTTAAACCAGAAAGTTGTAAGAGATGGAAAAAAATGCCCAAACAGCCAATAAACTACAATTCCTGGGCCAGAAACCACTCCTCTTGTGGTAGATAGGCTACCGAGTACTTACCATTCCCATGGACAAGCTAAAAGGTTTCCCACCAACACAGAAAGGCTTGGGGGTGTTCAGAAGCTTACAAACATCCCTGGATACAGCAAATCTGTATCTGGACTAGACTAGTTACAGGAAAGGTGGTAAACAAGCGCAAACATGGGCTTTTAAACCAGAAAGTTGAAAGAGATGTAAAAACTGCCCAAATGGCCAATAAACTGCAATTTCTGGGCCAGAAACCACTCTTGTTCATTAAATTTGTTCATATGTATTAATGTCCAACACAGACCCCTCCCCTCCAAGGGTCCTACGGTGGGCCAAAACCAAATGAGTATTACCACATTAGAAGGAGTTAGAGGATCAGCATAACCTAGACCACAAATGACTGACTGACTCTTGGAGAACTGATTTCCCAAATGGGATCCCACTGCATTTTAAGATTTAGACTTCTAGCACTGAACAGCATGACCCTCAGACTGCATTTGTTTGTAGCTGTTATGGTGGTAATTTGGTCTTTGAAACACCGCCTAAAAAAGGCAAGAACCTTGGCTAGTACCCAGAAGCCCAGGGATGGCCATGATGATACTAAGTGAAAGTATGCACTAGTGTGTGTAACTGAAACATTCTTGAAGGAAAATACTGGAAGTAGACACTCCTCTCATGGAGAGGGATTTGATCACAGCATCTGTGAAAACATGTATGATGCTCCCTACTCCAGGCCAGGAATAAAGGAGACTCAATCTTCACCAGTGAGGGACGGCAACTAGAAGCAAAAATAGATTCACACAGTATTTTCAGATGAAGCTCTCTGCACCAAGCACAATTTCCCTTTAGAGCATACAGGGCGCGCACTGCAGACCTGGGGCTGGACTCTCTCTCTCTCTCTCTCCAGACCCCAAATAAGATCAAACACTGACCACTTTGGAGGTCTGTGTCCCTATTCCAAGTAGCTGACACACACACAAACACACACACACACACACACACACACACACACACACACACACACACACTTGGATATCTGATGCTCTTACACAGAGACACAGACAAACACGCCGGGGAAAGACTGGCACAAATTTACCAGCTGTGCCCTTCTGCCCAGACTATAATGTAATTACGCTGCCACCAGTCAGTTACTCTAAGGCTCTTACAAGGGTACCCAATTATACTTAGTAAAATTAATACTAATATAAATGGTACAGTTAACCAATGCAGCAAGGCTTTCAGGAGCGGCCACAATGTCACTAAAATAAGCTTAAGTACTCTTAAGATGTTAAAAGTATCTTCTAAAAGACCAACCACAATGAAAGTTTTAAATATATTTAATAATAAATAAAACAGAAAACATGAGAATACTGAATATCTAGTTACAATAAACACCTATGCTTCAATCACATGAGATATAAAAACTAACACAGTTGGCTAGAGTCACACAGATAGAGAAAAACAACACAAGTAATCTCACTGTATTTTCCTGATTGAATAAATTATTTTTCCTTGGTTACTTACTAAAACAAGGCAAGATGAAGTATGTTGATTTGCTTACTACAGCAAGACAAGATGAGGTGTGAGGAAGTGAGGTTGTGTGAGAGAACTTGGCTGTCAGGGTCCGAAAAACAAAATGCTGCTGTGAGAGTTCCAGAATATCTCTCACTAATATCTAAACAAATCATTTCAGTGCTGCTTGTAGAACATCACATCTGGTTACCTGATTGTGGTACAATACACACCCAGAGCTTTGCTAAGATCTGTTGCAGCATGTGAAAGCTATAAAACAATTTCAAAACCTTCCAGAGTAGCAACTGGTTCACCCCGAAGGACAAACAGTACGATTTACTAGTCGTGGTTATCCCAGACATTTTTGTCTCTGGCTGCAATCAGACCTGAAAGATAAAATCTTTATGACCTAAACCAACCCATTTAATTTTCAACCTATTTTTTTTTAAATTAGCTGGACTGAGATTAACCTCTTCCATTTCAGAATTATCTGTTACAACATATACATTTAATCAGTTATAATAATACTGTCTGACATACATATACATCTCTTTTCTGCCCAGCAGAACCCACTGTTGATGCATTTTTAACACAAACAACTTTACAAATACATTGTAACACAAGCATCCATACAAATCAGTGTGACAGTTAAATGACATAAAATTCTTTACAAAATTCCACCTAGCTATGCTGGTATACATTACAGACACACTGTCCTACTCTCACTTGCACAGACAGCACTACCTCATATCATCACATCTCTCCCCCATTTGAAGATTCACAAGCTAATTTTTCAAGTAACCCTGGAAAAACATTGCTTGAGAGAAATGGGCCTGTCTGGGAACACAGTAACCTATACCCTTCTCTTGAGAGCCCATCTGCACCGACATTGCTGACCCTGCTACAGTGCTGCACTGTCATGTCATATGCCTGCATCCCTAGGCTCCACCTTAGTAACTTGGCATTTTGCTGGATAGCACTAAGTACCCAAATTAAGGGATTGTGGTCTGTAACCACAGTGAATTTCCTTCCATACAGACAGGGCTTCCTCAGGGTTTGAAGCATCCACCTGCACAACAAAATTATTTGTTGTAATCTGGACTTTGGGGGAGGGGAGGGGGGTCCTCCAAAAACCCTTATAAGCTTTTGGAATGCCTGCTCACAGCCTGGGGTCCACACTACCTTATCTGGCCTGCTTTTCCTCATCAGGCCTGTGAGGGGAACAGCTATTGTATTATAACTGGGAATGAACTTTGTACAGTACCCTGCTATCCCCAAGAATCCCCTCATCTGCTTTTTGGTAACAGTGGCAAACGACTCCTGTGATCCACTGCAAATACTCAGTACCAGAGTTCCCCTTATCATGGTAAGGATACATCATGTTAACATGTCACAATTTGTGCCCCTGTCTCCTGCCTAGCAGGTTTACCGTGTAATTAACATTACCGACCTTCCTTACTACTTCGAAGGGTCCCTCTCGAGCTGCCTGCAGCTTATTGTGTCTGACAGGAATGAGCATCATAACCTGCTATCCCACAGCATACTCTAGGGCTCAAGCATTCCTGTCATACCAGTCCTTTTTCTGCATTGGGCTCCTGTCAGATTCTCATGGGCCAAGCCCATGAGTTCCCTAAGCCTTGTCTTGAGGTTTAGGACATATGCCACCAAAGACTCCTTGTGGGATTTGCACTCACACTCCCACTCATCACGAATCAAATCTAAAGGCCCACTCATCACGAATCAAATCTAAAGGCCCCCTCACCCTATGCCCATATATCAACTCAAAGGGTGAAAAACCTGTGGATTTCTGGGGTACTTCTCTGTATGCAAACAGCAAATGGGGCAAATATTTGTCCCACTCTCTCTTAAACTGATCTGCAAATGTCTGTAGCATGGTCTTTAGTGTAGAGATTATCTTCTCCACAAGACCATTAGTCTGGGGGTGGTCCTTAGGTGCTTCACCCCACAGGTCTTCCACAGACAAGCCAGGTCTGACATGAAATTGGCACCTTCCTCAGTCAGTATTTCTCTTGGGAAATCTATCCTGCTGAAAATCTCTAACAAAGCATTTGCCACTTTATCTGCCTTGATAGAGGACAGAACCATTGCCTCAGGGTATCTAGTAGCATAATCTACTACCACAGGATATACTTCTTCTCTGTGGAACTTGGGTTACTCAGAGGACCCACAATGTCCATAGCTATCCTCTGAAATGGCTCTTCAATCACAGGCAAAGGCATCAAAGGAGCTCTGACCTTGTCTCCTGCCTTACCTATGTTTTGGCACTGCTCACATGTCCTGCAGTATCCTGCTACATCCCTTGCCAATAAAAGTTCTGCATAATACGTGTCTTGGCATGCTTTATGCCCATATGAACTGCAAAAGGAATGTCATGAGCTATGGCTAGATGCGCCGACAGTAGGCTCTGGGCACTACCAACTGCTGTATTACCTCACCCTCTAGCCCTCCCTCAGGTGTCCACTCTCTAAATTGTAACCCTTTTTTCCAGTATACAGACCCCCCCCCCTTTCCTTGAGAATCAGGTGTGTCCTTAACTACCTCCCTCAAGCCTCATAAGGTAGGTCTGAAAGTTGAGCATGTCTCAACTCTACCTCCATGATCCTTCCCAGCTCCCTTTCCACCGGAAGCCTGGTATCTTCTGACAGTGGTGACTCACTGTCAGCCTGGGTACTATCATTCTCCTCTGCCCTTGCAGTCACCCTGTCCATGGGAACATCAGTACCTACCACCATATCTGGCTCACTTTCAGGCTCACTGCTACAGGGTAGATCACTCCTTGAAGTAGCCACTTCACCAGTCCTGGCTTCAAGTGTGCAGTCTGTCTGGGTCCCCCCACGCTAAAAGACCCATATGCCTGCCTCCAAGCCTGACTGCGTGCAACTGCATGCACACAAAGTACTGCATTATCAAAATCATTCCCTAGCAGGACATATGCAGGGATATCCTCAAATACACCTACCTGCCTGCTTCCTTTTCCACCGTCCCAGTCAAGGTGGATCCTGGCCAAACGTATTTGAAATGGGGTACCTCCTAAAGCTCTGACTGGAGTGGACTGCCCAAGCAAGTACTGCTCCTCTTTAACTACTGCAGCCTTCACAATGGTTACATCAGAGGCTGTATCTTTCTTAGCAGTTGCCCATCTTCCATCCACTAAGATAAGATATAAACTCATGTGAAAGTTTGGCACCCCTGTTGTCTCCAGACAACTTATCACTGGCATGCTGTTATTTCCACTTGCTGACCCCCTCACCTTTTGCTCCCCATCTTGCTTCAGTGGACATTTATATATTACAGTGCCCTTCTGGTTACATTTAAAACATCTAACCCTTGATCCTGGATGTGTACCTGAACTAGTGGCTTCAATTGTTACTGGTGGACATTGCTGGGGTGGTTTAGGCTGCTCACCATGGACTCCCTTATATCCATGTGCAGCATTGGCTATCCCCTTCTTTTGCAGTGGTGCCCTGCTTGCTAAGGAGAGATCCCCATTTCTCCCCAGCTCATCTGCAGAGCTACACTCCCAGTATGCCAACCAGATTTTCATGTCCTCAGGCAAAGTGCTACGGGCTTGTACCCTCACCAAAAGGTCTGCCAGCCTTTCAAAAGTGGTGATCTGACACCCACTCACCCATCTATGAAAATAAGTGCTTAACTCAGCAATATAATCACATACACTTTCATCTGCCTTGAGTCTATGTTCACAAAACTTTTTTCTGTAAGCTGTCAGATTTAAGGTCCTGAGTTGGCTGTGCAGGATCTGATTGTTTTGTTGGGTCAGCAAGTGAGAAGTTGAAAACACTGTTTTACTTTACCATAGTTTAAACATTGTTTTACTTATAGTTTAAACATTGTTTTACTTTATCATAGTTTAAGCAATCAGTATCAGACAATTTAGAAACAGCTGTTACAGCTTTACAATGGAGTAAGGGGGGTCAGGAACTGTACCCAGAAACCTTGGTCAACATTATACTGTTTAAATGCTCTCTCAAATATATAAATAAAACTATCAAAATTATCACCCTCTGTAAACTGTGGAAGAAATTTACTGACCTTTATTGCTAGTGAGGTTTGGTTATCCCCTTCCCCATTACCTCCATGACCCTGACGAAGAGTCAGCATCACCCTCTCATGTTGGCGCTGTTTTGCCTTTTCTTTGGCCTCCAAATACTGCAGTCTCTCATTCTCTTCAAACTCCAAAAGTACAGTTTTGTACCTACCATAAATGTAGATGTTCGAGGATCCACATTGCTGCAGTCCTTACTATAGGGTAGTCCGCTGTCCAGTCGGCCCGAATACCAGAGTATATGGCTGACGTCGGTCAGGGCGCATTAGACTGACGTCAGTACGTCAGGGTACTAATGCGCATGACCGACGTCATATCCTCAGTCTTTTCTTGCCCCAGATGTCAGAAGACCCTAAAAAGACAAGGCCCAAAATACCTGCACCAAAAATATGTACAATATATACAAAAATATATACAAAAATATCAGCATATAACCTCACCTACACAACCACCCCTAAACACAGAGGGAAGGAGGGAGGGTAAATTGGACTGCAGCAATGTGGATCCTCGAACATCTACATTTATGGTAGGTACAAAACTGTACTATGTTCTTCGTTCCACATTGCTGCAGTCCTTACTATTGGGTAGAATCCCAAAGCAGAGGTAAGGGAGGCTGGCAAATCATAAAGAAGCAGGAGCTGACAACATGCCTTGCAAAACAGCAGTGGCAAAACCAGCCCTAGACTTAGAGTAGATAGGAAGGTGATAATGCTTAGAGAAAGTATGCACTGAACTCCAAGTAGCTGCCTCCAAAATATCCTTAGTTGCCACCCCCCTCAGAAATGCTGTTGAAGTGGCAGTAGCCCTAGTGGAATGAGGCCTAATCCCAGCTGGAATCTCCTTGCCATGATGGGAATAACAAAATGCAATGCAAAACCCAATCCACCTAGAAATAGTTTGTTTTGACACAGGCTTGCCCTGCGAACTCAAAGCAAAAGAAACAAACAACTGCTGAGACTGCCTAAAATCCTTAGTCCTGCTTAAATAGTAACGCAATTGCCTGTGTACATCTAAAGTGTGCAAAATCTTTTCCCCTTTATTTTGGGGGTCTGCATAAAAAGTAGGCAAATGAATAGTTTGGTTTAAAGCCACACTAGAAACCACCTTAGGCATAAAGGAAGGATTAGTACGTAATGATACCCTATCCTTATGGAAAATCAAAAAGGGCTCTACTGCCATAAGGGCCTGCAACTCAGACACCCTTCTTGCAGAAGTAATAGCCAACAGAAAAGCAGTCTTCCATGACAAGTATTTCAACTCAGCAGTAGCCGCAGGCTCAAAAGGTTGTAGAGTAAGTTTTTCCAACACAAAATTGAGATCCCAAGCAGGAGTAGGGGCTTTACGTGGGGGTCTTATATTCTTTGCCCCTCTAAGAAACTGCTTGAACAAAGGATGCGAAAACAATGGTGGGTCACAATCATAGTGAGCTGAAATTGCTGCAGCATGAATCTTAATGGAAGAGAAGGACAAACCTTTGTCCAATAACTCAGTAAGATATTGAAGAGCCACATTCAAATTAGGCTCAGAAATCTCCAAATTCTTTGCTGTACTCCAAATTAAAAACCTCTTCCATTTTTCTGCGTACACTTTCCTTGTACTAGGTCTTCTAGCTTCCATAATCACATTTAAAACTTGTTGAGGAAGTTGAGACCTGCTGTGTTTCAACACAGAATATGCCAGGCTGTTAGATGAAGTGAGTGAAGCTTGACATTGAGCAGATGACCGTCCTTCTGAGATAACAGATGTGGAATCAAAGGTAAAGGCCATGGAGGCTTCCTTACCAGACTCCTTAGTAGTGGGTACCAGTGTTGCCGAGGCCAATCTGGAGCTATTAAAATCATCCTTGGCTTGTCTTGTCTGACCTTTAAGAGCACCTTTGGAAGAAGAGGCAGAGGTGGAAAGGCATACACATGAAGATTTTTCCAACTGAAAGAAAGAGCATCCACTTTCCAAGCTGTGTGATGAAACCCCTTTGTGCAAAACTTTGGCAGCTGGTGGTTTAGTGGAGAAGCGAACAGATCTATGTCTGGAGTTCCCCATGACACTGTCAATTTCTGAAATACATGAAGATCCAGTTTCCACTCGTGGGGATCCATGATTTGTCTGCTTAACACATCTGCTAAGGAGTTCTGTGCTCCGGCAGAAACCTTGCCTGAAGAGTTAGTTGCAAGCTGAGCGCAGTCTCCCATAAAATCATTGCTTGCCTGCATAGAGGATAAGAATGTGTTCCCCTTGTTTGTTGATGTACCACATGACAGTTGTGTTGTCTGTTAGAATCAACACCTGCCCTGGAAGAAGTAACTCCTTGAAAGCCATTAATGCAAACTGGACTGCTAACATCTCCTTCATGTTGATATGTAGATGCTGTAGTCTGGCAGGCCACTTGTCTTGTATCCACTTTCCATTTAGATGAGCTCCCCAAGCAATATCCGAGGCATCTGTCGTTAAAATCTGACTCGCCTCTGGCCGGGTCACAGAGAGTCCCTTGTTTAGGTGACATTCCTGAGCCCACCACAAAAATTCTTTTGAAGGCAAGGTATTATTTGAATGACAGTGTCCAAATCCTGGCAGTGCTGTGTCCATACATTTTGAGATACCATTGCAGCTTCCTCATATGCAGTTTGGCATTGGGAAGCACCAGAATACAAGATGCCATGAACCCTAATGCTTGAAGGACTGTCCTTGCAGTCAGCACGGACTGATGAGATAGTTGATGGAAGTAAAGGGATAGACTCTTTTGTTTGTCCGGGGTTAAAACGGCCATCTGGGCTGCTGTATTCAGTCTCACACCCAGAAAGCACATGTCTTGAGAGGGTACTAGACTGGACTTTATTTCGTTCACAGAATACCCTAGGCATCTTAGCACTGCTATAACATATTCCAGATGCTGTAGAAGGTCTTCCTTTTCTTGAGCCAGAATCAGGCAGTTGTCCAAGTAAGGATAGATTTGAATTCCTTTTAGCCTGAAGTAAGCTATCACTGGAGCCAGAACCTTTGTGAATACTCTGGGCGCAGTAGATAAGCCAAAGGGCAATGCAGAGAACTGATAATGAGAATTTCCAGCTCGAAAACGCAGATACTTCCTGCAACTTAGTCTTATAGGCACATGAAGGTAAGCTTCCTTGAGATCTAAAGTTACCATCCAGTGATCTTTGCCCAGCAGAGGTAAAAGCTGTTGTAACGTCAACATCTTGAACTTTGGAATGTCCAGATAAGTGTTGAGGATAGATAAATCCAAAATTGGTCTCCACGTGTTCCCCTTCTTTGGAACTAGGAACAGGCGAGAATAAAATCCTAGACCCCTTTCTGATACAGGGACTGGCTGAATGGCCCCTATTTGGAGTAACAGAGAAATTTGCTTGTGAGCCTCTTTCCTTTGTGGAGGAGGAACGTCTGGCATGCCTTTGAAAGGGGGCAATGTATGGAAATAAAACCTGTAACCGTGGTGAATGATATCCAACACCCATCTGTCTTGAGTGATTAAATCCCAATTTTCTTTGAAAAGAGACAGTCTTCCTCCCAAAGGAGCTGCCAGGCGAGAATCTACTGGCAGCTGAAAAGGCAGGTCATTGGGTCTGTTTACGAAAGGACTGACCCCTGCCCTCACCAGAAGTCTGAGCAGGTGAACTCCCTGTTCTAGGCCTAAAAGAACCTTGAGCTCTGCCCCTACCACGTCTAGACCTACCCCTAGACTGGGAATCATAAGCAGGATATGTCCATCCCTTAGTAGGCCAATTTCTACTAAACTTCGGTGGCTGCACCTGCAAAAAATCTTTAACAGTTTGCATAGACTTAGCTTTGTCCTCCATTTTCTTTAAAACTGCTTCCACAGGCGAACCAAACAACACATCAGACTGTAAAGGAGCATCTAAAATCCTTGTCTTAACATGCTCAGCTAAACTCTGATCCCTCAGCCAGGCATGCCTGCGAAGAACAGAACTAGTGGCAGCCACCCTCGAGGAGGCCTGTACAGCATCAAAACCACATTGCAAAGAATGCTTACCCACTTGTTCAGACACATGAACTAAATCTAGCAACTCTTTACACTCAATACCTTCCGCCAAAGCATCCACCTTAGATTTCAGTTGTGAAAGGAGATAATTTTGATATTTTAGCATGTGAAACTGACAATTCAACGCTCTCATGGCTAAAGTGGAAGAAGTATACACTTTCTTTCCCCATCTATCCAAAGCCCTTGCCTCTTTATCAGTGGGAACAGGGTTTTTAACCACAGAGGCCTTAACACCTTTAGGTCCCTGAGAAACAGTTTCGGGTCTGCCCTAGGACTCTTAAAAGATACTTATGAGCTTCAGGCACCCTATAGTACCTATCAGGTTTAACAGGAGCAGGAGGCAAAGAATCAGGGTTCAGGGAAGCCTCTGCAAAACATCTTCCACCACATTCAACACAGGAGGTATAGCTAAGGGCCTATGCTGGGGTAAAACAAGAATTCCCTAAGCCTTTTCCTGGAATCAGAGTAATCCTGGCCTTCCCATTTAAAGTGCTCCCTCATGGAATGCAGAGTCTCTGAAAATGAGAAATCCTCAGGAGGAGAAGCTGTAGGAGTGGAATCATCCACATCAGAATCAGAATAAGGAGGATACTCCTGCAAATCTTCCGCAGAAGTATCAGAAGCCTCTGAACACTGTTCAAAACTATCAAACTCAGGTTCCACCCTAGGCCTCTTATCAGGAGGGGGCATAGAACCTCTAATCATAGTAATCAAATCTTCTGCCATTTTAAGCATATGTTTCTTAGGCACAGAACCTGAAGTGCTAGGAGAAGCCCCCACTGAAGCTAAACTTGGCCTACCTCTCAAAGAAGTTTTGGAAACAGAAGGAGAGGCTCTAACTACCTTGGGAAGAGAGGGAAGAACAGTTACCTGAAAAGCCCCCTCAGCCTGGCCTACCTCCTGAGAAGGCACATCCTGTAACAGTAAAGTCTCCGCCTGAGACTCCAAAGAAACTCCTGGCAAAACCTCTGGCTCCACTGAGCCTTCTAAAGAACCGACGTCCGGGACTGCGGTTCATCAACCCTAGGCTTCGCTGTTTTGTCCTTGCGCTTCTTAGGCGGCGCCGGAGCATCCAACGGCATTTTATAATTGCAACGCTTCCCAAACACTAACCTGGCACAGTCTAACCTTCTCTTAATAGTGCGTTTGTTAAACCTAGCACAAGAGCGGCATCCAACAACGTCGTGCTCAGGCCCTAAACAAGGTATACACAAAGTATGGTAATCCCTATGAGGTATCTGTTTCCCACAAGAAATACAGTTATTCACTTTTTCTGACATCCGGTTAAATACTGAGGCAAGAAAAAACCAAAATGTTCCCCAACGGGGTACTTAGCCAACTCTGATTCGGTCTGAAACTCCGGTTTCGGAAATATTTCAGAACGCCAACCTGCACTCGCAAAACTGCTTCTGCATCGGACCATGCGGCAAAAAAAGACTGAGGATATGACGTCGGTCATGCGCATTAGTACCCTGACGTACTGACGTCAGTCTAATGCGCCCTGACCGACGTCAGCCATATACTCTGGTATTCGGGCCGACTGGACAGCGGACTACCCTATAGTAAGGACTGCAGCAATGTGGAACGAAGAACATCACCATACTCTCTCATTATCTCTGGTCTCCAAATGCCACAGTTTCGCTGCTGATTCTAATTCCACCTATTTCTCCTTTTTGGTGGCCTCCAAATGCCACAGTCACTCCACTGATTCAAATTCTAAACGTCTGGCCTCCAGTTCATGTCTCTCTAACTCCAGATGGATTTTTAAGTCTTCTAAGGAAATGTAACTGTCCTGTTTCTAAGGGCAGAACATCCCCATCATCAGACTGGTGGTTGGTCCGTGCTGCAGCTGTGATTAAGGCTGAAATAATTTCCTTTTTAGTCAGGTTGGCATGCACCAGTCCTTTGGCTTCACACACCTTGACCAAATGGTTCTTTGCCAGCTTGCCATAATCCTCTGCTGACATCTTTGCCTGCTTTCCCTGACTAAATTAAACAAAACTAAATAAAACTGATGTGAAAATGAAACTGTATGTTTCCTTGGGGCTGCTGAGAGTACTCAAACTTCAATGACAACTGCTCAAAGGCTACTAAAGTTCAATTAATATCCCACACAGCTGCCACCAATATGTGATGGTCCCTATTCCAGGCAAGTAATCAAGGAACCTCAGTTCTCACCACTGACATGGCTGAGGGACAGCCACTAAGAGCAAAAATAGATTCACACAGTATTTTCAGATGCACCTCTCAGCACCAAACACAATTTCCCTTAAGAGGACACAGGAAGCATACTCCAGACCTAAGGCTGGACTCTCTCTCTCCAGGCCCCAAATACGACTCCACACTGACCACTTGGGAGCTCTGTGTCCTCAGACAAGTAGCTGACACACATACTTGAATATCTGATCTTCACACACACACACACACACACACACACACACACACACACACACACACACACACACACACACACACACACACACACACACACACACACACACACACACACACACACACCTGGGAAAGGCTGGCACAGATTTAACCAGCTGTGCCCCCTCTGCCCAGACTAAAACAAAATTACACTGCCACCAATCAGCTACTCTAAGGCTCTTACAAGGGTACCCAATTATACCAAGTAAAATCAATACTAATACAAATGGTAGAGTTTAACCAATGCAGCAAGGGTTTGAGGAGTGGCCACAACGTCACTAAAATAAGCATAATTATTCTTAAGATGTTAAATGTATCCTCTAAAAGACCAGCCACAATGAAAGGTATAAAAATATTTAATAATAAATTGTAAAATAATAAACACGAGAATACTGAATATCTAATTACAATAAACACCAGAGTTTTAATCACTGGAGATATACAAAAATAGCACAGTTGGATAGATTCAAACAGAACACAGAAAAATTACTGTTCCCTGGTTACTTGAAGTCTGTTAACGTGCTTACTACAGCAAGGCAAGATGAGGTGTGCGGTTGTGAGAGAGATCTGTGAGAGATCTTTCCTATCAGGTTCTGAAAAACAAAGTCCTGCTGCGACAGTTCCAGAATTTCTCTCACTAATATCTAAAAAAATAATTTCAGCGCTGGTTATAGAATGGCATCACATCTGGTCACCTAACTCTGGTACAATACACACCAAGAGCTTTGCTCAGATCTGTTGCAGCATCTGAAAACTATAAAACAATTTCAAAAACTTCCACCCCTCCAGGGTAGCAATTAGTTCACCTTTAAGAAAGTACAGTTGTGTACCTACCATAAATGTAGATGTTCGAGTGTATTCGCTGTTGCAGTCATTACTCTTGGGTTATCCTGCTGGCAGGCTACCCGCAGTCGGCCCGAATTCCAAAGTCTAGGTCCAGCGTCGATTGCTGTCACCTCTTCCCTGACATCAGTGCACCAGGGGTACAAAAGATGCAGCCGACGCCATTTTCTTCAGTTTTTCTTGCCCCAGATGCAGGTGCCCCCAAATAGGAAGGCTGAAAGGTATGCCAATAAAGCATGCATGCACAAAAATAAACATTCCCTTCATCTATAAGCAAATACACCACATAGGTTGTATAAAATAGAGAAGTACAGATAAGTCCCAGCAAATAAATGGGGGATGGTGGGTGGGTAACCTGGACTGCAACAGTGAATACACTCGAACATCTACATTTATGGTAGGTACACAACTGTACTATGTTCATCATGTTTCACTGTTGCAGTCATTACTCTTGGGTTGAATAACAAAGCTGAGAATGGGTGGCTGGACTAAATAGGATTAGGAGAGGCTATGAGGCCCTGCAGAACTACAGTGGCGAAGCCTGCTCTAGATTTAGAGTAAAGAGGTAAGTGGTAGTGCTTTGTACAGGTGTGCACTGAACTCCAAGTTGCAGCCTCTAAGATGTCTTTTGTTGGCACTCCTCTGAGGAAAGCTGTTGAAGTGGCTGCTGCTCTGGTAGAATGAGGCCTAATGTCCTTAGGCACTGATTTGCCATGCTGAGAATAGCAGAAACGAATGCAATGGCCTATCCATTCAGATATAGTCTGTTTAGAGATAGCCTTTCCTTGTGACCCTGAAGCATATGACACTAAAAGTTGCTCAGTCTTCCTGAAAGCTTTAGTTCTATCCAAGTAGAAGCGTAGCTGTCTGCGTATGTCCATAGAATGCAGAATTTTCTCACCCTTGTTCTGTGCGTTTGGATAAAAGGTAGGCAAGTGAATGGTTTGGTTGAGGGCCACACTGGACACCACCTTAGGCATAAATGTTGGGTTTGTCCTTAGAGAAACCCTGTCTGGATGAAAAATAATAAAAGGTTCCACAGCCATGAGTGCTTGTAACTCCGAGACTCGTCTTGCAGAGGTAATTGCTTGGAGCAGAGCTGTTTTCCAGGATAGGAATTTTATATCCGCTGTTGAAGCTGGCTCAAAAGGAGGCAGAGTGAGTTTTTCCAAGACATAATTGAGGTCCCATGCGGGAATAGGTGCCCTCCTTGGAGGCCTGATGTTTTTGGCCCCTCTGAAGTACTGCCTTATTAAAGGATGTGAAAAGATAGGTGGTTCCGTATTGTAATGGGCTGAAATGGCAGAGGCATGATTCTTAATTGATGAGAAAGAAAGGCCTTTGTCCAGCATCTCAGTTAGGTATTGTAAAATCTGAGGGATATTTGGTACATACGTGTCAAGGCCTTGTTCCTGGTTCCAAGCACAGAATCTCTTCCATTTTTCTGCATAAGATTTTCTGGTACTGGGCCTCCTGGCCTCCAATATAACATCCATAACAGCTTTAGAAAGAGGATTGTTCTGAATGGCTACAGTATCCGCCATGCTGCCAGATTTAAGGTCCTGAGTTGGCTGTGCAGGATCTGATTGTTTTGTTGGGTCAGCAAGTGAGAAGTTTGAGGCAATATCCATGCTGGACCTTGAGACAAGCTCTTTAGGATTGGGTACCAGTGCTGGCATGGCCAGTCTGGTGCAATCAGTATAATTTTTGGCTTCGCTTGTCTGACCTTTAGGAGTACCCTGGGAAGAAGAGGCAGTGGAGGAAAGGCATATACAGTTTGATTTTTCCAGCTGAAGGATAGGGCGTCCACTTTCCATGCTTCCATGTGATAAATCCTTGTGCAAAATCTCTGTAATTGGTAGTTGTGAGGGGAGGCAAATAGATCTATGTCTGGACGTCCCCATTTCCTTGTTATCATGCTGAAGACTTGTGGATCCAGTTTCCACTCATAGGGATCCATGAGGATTCTGCTTAGTTCGTCTGCCAGAGTATTTGTTTTTCCTGGCAGGAATTGTGCTTGCAGGTGAACTTGATAAGTCAATGCGGTGTCCCCATAAGGTCATTGCTTGTCTGCAGAGGGAATAGGAATGTGTACCTCCCTGCTTGTTTATGTACCACATGACCGTAGTATTGTCTGTCTTTATCAGTAGCTGTCCTGGATGAAGCCGATACTTGAAGGCTGTCAGGGCATTCTGAACAGCTAGCATCTCTTTTTGATTGATGTGAAGATGCATCTGGCTTGCAGGCCATGTGCCCTGAATAGATTTTCCTGCCATATGAGCCCCCCAGGCATAATCTGATGCATCCGTTGTCAGTGTCTGTCTGGCTGTGGGCAAAGTGAATGGCAGACCCTTGTTGTGGTGACAGGCCTCTGCCCACCATCGAAACTCCTGTTGCAGGCAGGGAATGAGGGTAATTACTGTCTCCAGGTTGTGGTAATGCTGAGTCCAAACACTTTTTAGATACCATTGTAGTTTCCTCATATGCAATCTGGCATATGGAATTAGTAGAATGCAGGATGCCATGAAACCCAAGGCCTGCAGGACTTTCCTTGCAGTTAACTGTTTTTTTGTTGCCAAATTTTTGAAGTAATAAGTCAGTTACTTTTGTTTGTCTGGTATGAGATAAGCCATCTGGGCAGTTGTATTTAAGTTTGCACCCAGGAATATTACCTCTTGAGAGGGTACTAGTTTTGATTTATTTTCGTTTACTGTGTACCCTAGGCAAATTAGTAATCTTTTTACAAACGCCAGGTGCTGTAGAAGAATGTCTTTGTTCTCTGCTTGAATAAGGCAGTCGTCCAAGTAGTCCAAGTCCAAATATTTGAATTCCTCTTTGTCTGCAGAATGCAATTACTGGTGCCACACATTTTGTGAAAACCTTGGGCGCAGTAGATAACCAAAGGGCAGTGCAGAGAATTGGTAGTGCATTGATCCAGCTATGAATCTGAGGTATCTTCTGCAAGATTGTCTGATTGGGACATGCAGGTATGCCTCTTTTAGGTCCAAAGTTACCAGCCAAGCCTTCTTGCCCAGCATGGGCAGTAGCTGCTGTAGAGTCAACATCCTGAATTTTGGAACCTCCAGAAATGTGTTTAGAATAGACAGGTCCAGTACTGGTCTCCAGGTTTTGTCCTTTCTGGGTACTAGGAAAAGTCTGGAATAAAATCCTTGCCCCTGCTCTTGTTGTTGTATTAGTTGAATGGCCCTCATGTCCATGAGGGCTGAGACTTGCTTTTGTGCCTCTGCCCATTGATTGTGTGGCAGATCTGGCATGCCTTTTGCCCTTGGAAGGGTGTGAAAATGGAGCCTGTAGCCTTGGGACACTGTTCAAGACCCATTTGTCTTGGGTAACCTTTTGCCAGTTTGATGAAAAAAGTGCTAGTTTTCCCCCTAAGCGGGCTGCCAAAAGGAAAGTGCTTGGATCTCGCAGAGGAAAGTCATTGTGACTGTTTCCTTTAAGGTTGTGATTTGTCTTCTCCGCTTTTGGAGGTAGGAGCACCCCATTGTATAGGTCTGTATGAGCCTTGGGGCTAAGATCTGCCTCTGGGACGTCTGTATCTGCCTCTTTGTGGTTTGTCTGACATTGGAAAGGACCAATTTTTAGAAGGCCAGTTCCTGCTAAACCTGGGTGGCTGTACCTGTAAGAAATCCTTAACTGTCTGCATAGATTTTGCTTTATCCTCCATTTTCTTCAATACCTCCTCTGCGTTAGCACCAAAGTATCAAGATGTAATGGGGCATCTAATAATTTTGCTTTAACACAATCAGGCAGATTTTGTTCCTTTAACCAATCATGCCATCTAATAACAGAACCTGTAACAGCGGCCCTGCAAGAGGCCTCCGGTGAATTATAGCCACATTGCAAAGTATGCTTTCCCACTTGTTCAGCTGCATGCAATAAATCCTGCAATTCCTTATTCTCTGAACATTCAGTATTTGTCACCATTTTCTGTTTAAGCAGACATTAAGTATTGCTGATATTTAAGCATATGAAATTGAAAATTCAAAGCTCTTACAGCCAAGGTAGCAGAAGTGTAAACATTTTTACCCCATCTGTCCAGTGCCCTAGAATCCCTATCAGAGGGGATAGGGTTTTTTGCAGTGGAAGCTTTGACCCCTTTGGGACCCTGAGATATAGTTTCTGGGTCAGCAGCGGGGTTCTTATATAGAAACTTATGAGAATCCGGGACCCTGTAGTATTTGTCTGGTTTAGCAGGTGCAGGGGGTAAAGAGTCAGGGGACAGGCCGGACTCTGAAAATACATCATCTACAATATCTAGAACAGGTGGAATAGCAAGGGGTCTGTGCTGTGGAAGTAACAGAAAGTCTCTGAGCCTTTTCTTAGATTCAGACCAATCCTGGCTCTCCCAGTGGAAATGCTCCCTCATGGTATGCAGGGTTTCCCCAAAAGAATAATCCTCAGGAGGAGAGACTGAAGGAATGGATTCTTCAGCATCAGAGTCCTCATAAGGAGGCAAAGAATGATCCTGTTCAGAAGAGGAATCAGAGGAAATAGAAACTTGATCAGAAGAATTATATTCAGTCTCTTGCCTAGGCCTCTTATCAGGAGGGGGATGGGAACCCCTGATCAAAGTAATTAGATCTTCGGCCATTTTAAGCATCTGTTTTTTTAGGCATGGTAGTCTGAGTTGGAGAATGCTGTACTTGTTTCTTTGTCTTTAGAGCTGTTTTAGTCTTTGTCTTTGAAGCTGAAGATGGTTTAACATATAACTGTGTAGGTCTGAAAACACCCTCAGAAGCCGATGCCTGCTCAGCAGCTCCGGACCCATCTGAGGGAATGATTTCCGAGTGTCCAATAGCTTGAGTATTCAGAGGCCCAGTCGGCTCCATGTAGGAGTCGGAAGCGGCATGTGGCTCTGAGGTAGCGGGCGCCAGGGGCTGCGAAAGCGCCTCACTGAGATCCGGCGACTGGCCTAATGGAGGCCTCGTCATCGGTTTTGGACCTCGGATGCTTATCCTTTTCCTTGTCCTTGCGTTTTTTGTAAACTCCGGTCGTTAGCTGTTCCAACGGCATTATATAATTAAACCTTCGGCCAAAGTAATGAAATGCAAAATTGAACCGACGCTTAATAGTGTGCTGGTTAAACCTAGCACAAAACCGACAATTAGCAACATTGTGATCAGGGCCTAGGCAAGGAATACAGTAAGAGTGAAAATCCTTATGAGGTACTTTGCTTCCCACAAGAAATACAATTGTTAACTTTTTCTGACATCGGTCTGGAGCAAGAAAAAAGTTTCCCCAATGGGGTACTTAGCTTTAATGAAGACTTTGGTTCTGAAATTCGTATTTGAAAATCTCAGGAGTCGGCTGACCAGCACTTGCGAACTGCTTTTGCTTCGGGCACCGCGTGGCAAGAAAGACTGAAGAAAATGGCATCGGCTGCATCTTTTATACCCCTGGTGCACTGATGTCAGGGAGGAGGCGACAGCAACAGACCTAGATTTTGGAATTAGGGCCGACTGCAGGTAGCCTGCCAGCAGGATAACCCAAGAGTAATGACTGCAACAGTGAAACACGATGAACATCAATACAGTAAGATTCCTAGTCCTGGTTTTTCCAGACATTTTTGTCTCTGGCTGCAATCAGACCTGTAAGATAAAATCTTCACGGCCTAAACCAACCCATTTAATTTTCAACCCATTTTTCAAAATTAGCTGGACTACGTTTAACCTCTTCCCTTCTAAAATTCTCTGTTAAAATATATACATTTAATCACTTATAATAATACTGACATACATGTATATATATTTTCTGTCTAGCAGGACCCACTGTTGATACATTTTTAACACAAGCAACTTTACATATACATTTTAACACAAGCATCTGTGAAATCAGTGCAATAGTCAAATGACATAAAATTCTTTACAAAACTCCAGCTAGCTATGCTGGCTTATGCTACACATGCACTGCCCTACTCTCCGTGGCACAGATGGTACTACCTCATATCAACACAGCATGGTTAAAGTACAGTTTTGTACCTACCATAAATGTAGATGTCCGATAGATATGCAACTGCAGTCATAACATATGGGTTGTCCTGTCTCAGGCAGCCCTCGGTCGGCCGAATTCCAAAGTCTGGGTCCGGCGTCGGCTGGTGTCGCCTCCTCTCCGACGTCACAACGGCTGGAGTATAAAGGCATCGGCCGATGCCATCTTCTTCAGTGTTTCTTGCCCCAGATGCCAGGTGCCCTCCTAGGAAGGCTAAATTTGGTAAATGGATAAAAATAATCCAAACATGCACAACAGTAATAAACAGATACACCATAGGAAATACCCCCAGCTAATGGGATAAGGGGTAGGGACCCAAAAAAGGAGGATACAGAGGGGTAGGCGGGTGGGAAAATCCGACTGCAGTTGCATATCTATCGGACATCTACATTTATGGTAGGTACAAAACTGTACTATGTCCTTCAACTGCAATCATAACATATGGGTTGAATACCATAGCCAAGCTGGGGGTGGATGGATCTATGATAAGGATGGTGTAGCTAAAATCCCCTGCAGGACTGCTGAAGTAAAGCCTGCTCGGGATCTGGAGTATAAAGGCAGGTTGTAATGCTTGGTAAATGTATGCACGGAGCTCCATGTAGCAGCCTCTAGAATGTCCTTTGTTGCCACTCCTCTTAGGAAAGCTGTGGAAGTGGCTAAAGCTCTGGTGGAATGTGGCCTAATATTGGCAGGCACACCTTTTCCATGGAATGAATAGCAGAATCTGATGCAATGTCCAATCCACTTTGAAATTGTTTGTTTGGAGATTGCTTTTCCTTGTATTCCAGCAGCATAGGCTACAAACAGTTGGTCAGACTTTCTGGTGGCCTTAGTTCTGTCCAAGTAGTAACATAGTTGTCTGTGTATGTCCAAAGTATGCAGTAGTTTTTCCCCCCTGTTTTGAGGATTGGGGAAGAATGTAGGCAGGTGAATAGCTTGATTTAGAGACACCTTGGAAATAACTTTTGACATGAATGTAGGATTTGTTCTTAGAGAGAGACTGTCTTGATGAAAAATGATGAAGGGAGGCACTGCCAAGAGTGCCTGAATCTCCGAAACTCTTCTTGCAGATGTGACTGCCAATAAAAAGACCATCTTCCATGAAAGAAATTGAATTTCTGAAGTTGCTGCTGGTTCAAATGGAGGAAGAGTTAATTTTTCCAACACATAATTGAGGTCCCATGCAGGTACTGGCTGTCTTCTGGGAGGTTTGATATTCTTTATTCCTCTTAGAAACTGTCGTAGCAAAGGATGTGAAAACACTGGAGGGTCACAGTTGTATCTTGCTGAGATTGCTGAGGCATGAATCTTTATTGAGGAGTATGAGAGTCCTGTATGAAATAGCTCTGCCAAGTATTCTAGTATCTGAGGTATATTCGGTAATGTTGTGTCCTGACCCCTGATGGCATTCCAGATGCTGAATCTCTTCCACTTGGCCGAATAGGTTTTTCTGGTGGAAGGTCTGCGTTCTTCCAGCAAGATCTCTTGGACTGATTTGGAAAGAGAGCTAGGTGGAGAAATCATGGTAGCCTCCAGGCTGTCAGGTGTAATGTTTTCAGGTCTTGATGCACAGTCCTGTAGTTGTGTTGTGTTAAGAGCAGGGGCCATATGGTCAGAGGCCATGGTTTGGTCCGAGTTATGGTCAATAGCAATGGGTACCAGTGTTGCCTTGGCCAGTCCGGAGCTATCAAGATGCCTGTTGGTTGTTCTGCTTTGATCTTCAGTATCACTTTGGTCAGCAGAGGCAGAGGAGGGAATGCATAAATTTTCAGAGAATTCCAGCTGAGGGAGAGAGCATCCGTTTTCCAGGCTAGAGGATGGTGAGTCCTTGTACAGAACTTTTCCAGGTGATGATTTAAGTGGGAAGCAAAGAGATCTACGTCCGGTCTTCCCCATGTCATCGTCAGTTGAGAGAAGAGGGTGCAGCATCCATTCGTGTGGATCCATAAAATTTCTGCTCAGCTGGTCCGCCAGTACATTGTCCTTGCCTGGTACAAACTGGGATTGTAAATGTATGTTCAGGCTCAGAGATTTTTCCCAGAGAAGCATTGTTAGTCTGCAGAGGGGATAGGAATGGGTGCCCCCCTGCTTGTTTATGTACCACATGACAGTGGTGTTGTCTGTCCTTATTAGCAAATGCCCTTGTTGTAGTGATTTTTCGAAAGTTTCGATTGCATGTATCACTGCCAACATCTCCTTTTGGTTTATGTGCAGATGCCTTTCCTTTGGTGACCAAAAACCTTGAATGCATCTGCCCTCCATGTGCGCCCCCCATCCATGGTCTGAGGCGTCTGTTGTAATCGTTTGGCCTGCTTGAGGTCTGTTGAAAGACATGCCTTTGTTTTGCTGACTGGCTTGAGCCCACCATAGGAATTCCCTTTGCAGACATGGAATAAGTGGGATTATGTCCTCTAGGCTTTGGTTGTGTTGAGACCATAAGTTTTTTAAATACCATTGCAGTTTTCTCATATGAAGTCTTGCCAAAGGTATCAGAAGGATGCAAGATGCCATGAACCCCAGGGCCTGCAGGATTTTCCTTGCAGTCACCTGGGAGAGTTTTGCTAGGCCTTTGAAGTACTCTGGTAAATGCTGCTGCTTTTCCTCTGTGAGGTAGGCCATTTGGTTTTCTGTGTCCAGTTTGGCTCCTAGGAAGATAATCTGTTGGGATGGCAGTAGTTTTGACTTTTGAATGTTGACTGTGTATCCCAAGGCCTGCAGTAGATGCATGACATAGTCCAAATTTTCTTTTAAGGTTTGTTTGTTGTCTGCTTGTATGAGGCAGTCGTCCAGGCAGGGGTATAATTGAATCCCCTGTAGTCTGCAGTGTGCCACTACTGATGCCAGGCATTTCATGAACACTCTGGGCGTAGTAGATAAGCCAAACAGCAATGTTGAGAATTGATAATGCTCTGTCCCTGCAAGAAATCTGAGGTATCTTCTGCAGCTTTGTCTGATTGGGACATGCAGATATGCCTCCTTGAGGTCCAGAGTGACCAGCCAAGACCCCTTGCCCAGCATGGGAAGGAGTTGCTGCAACGTCAGCATTTTGAACTTTGGCACCAAGAGAAAAAGTGTTTAGAGTTGACAAGTCCAGTATGGGTCTCCATTTGTTTTCTTTTCTTGGAACAAGGAACAGCCTTGAATAAAATCCCTGGCCTTGCTCCTGAGGAGGAACCCTTTCTATTGCTTTTATACTTAACAGCTTGGAAACTTGAGTGAGTGCCTCTGCCCTTTGATGATGTGGCAGGTTTGGCATGCCTTGTCTTATTGGTAATGTGTGGAAGTGGAATCTGTAACCTTTGTCTATCAAATCCAAAATCCAGTTGTCCTTGGTTAAGATATGCCAGTTTTGAGAGAATAAGGATAATTTTCCGCCCAAAGGAGCTTCTCTTTGAACCTTTGTAGGCGGTACGAAAGTCAAGTCATTGTGATTGTCCTTGTGGTGCAGCTGAACTGTCTGCGCCACTTCTTTGATTTGGAGGTTGCCATTGGCGGCCCCTGTAAGATCCTCTGTATTCCTCGGGCACGTCTGCTTTTTCCCCTTTGAAACTTGTCTGAAGGACCAATTCTTTGAGGGCCAGTTTCTGCTGAATCTGGGTGGCTGAACCCGAAGGAAATCCTTGACTGTCTGTACTGACTTTGCTTTTTCCTCTATGGATTTCAGTACATCTTGTGCATTAGCACCAAACAGCTTCTGTTTTTCCAGAGGTGCATCAAGTAACTTTACTTTAACATGGTCAGGCAAAGACTGATCCTTTAACCAAGCATGTCTACGTATCACAGCCCCAGTCATAGCTGCCCTACATGAAGCTTCCAATGCATCATAACCACACTGAAGAAAATGGTTATTAACCTGCTGAGTGTTATGTATATGATCCTGCAATGCCTTTTTATCAATAGGCTCAGGAGAGGCTAACTTTTTCTGTAAATCATCCAGGAGAAAATGTTGGTACTGAAACATGTGGAAAAGGCAGTAAAGTTACCTCATGGCTAGGGTAGTAGAGGTATATACTTTTTTAACCCATCTCTCCAGGGACCTTGCTTCTCTGTCTGCTGGCAGAGGGTTTTTGGCAGAGAAGGTAGCCACTCCCTTGGGGCCCTGTGAAATAGTTTCTAGATCCACAGAGTGGGCCTTAAAAAGGTGCTTGTGAGTGTCAGCGACCCTATATCTGTCCAACTTGACAGGAGCAGGAGGAAGAGAATCAGGGTTAGCACTGGAGTCAGAGAAAACATCATCCAAAACATCCATAACAGGTGGAATAGCCAAAGGTCTGTGCTGGGGAAGCTTGAGGAAGGTACGAAGCCTTTTCCTGGAGTCAGAGAATTCCTGACCCTACCATTGAAAATGTTCCCTCATGGAATGCAGGACTTCACCAAAAGAGAAATCCTCTGCAGGGGAGGCAGAGGGAATTGATTCCTCAGCATCAGAGTCCTCGTAGGCCTGGAAGGATTCTTCTTGGGTATCAGAATGCTCAGAATCCCCAGAGGCTTCATCTGAAGAGAGGTCGTCCGCCTGCTCAGTTCTAGGCCTTTTCTCTGCAGGTGGCTGAGAACCCCTGTCCGGATGAGGCTGAGTCCCCCTGATAAGGGAAATAAGATCTGCCTATCAGATGAAGGGGCCTGGGTAGCAGGCTTAGGATGGGCCTTGGCCTGACTGGTGGCCTAAGCACGTGCAAAGGCCTTGATGGACATGGATACAGGGGGCCTAGCAGCCCCACGTGCAGGCGTAACCTTGTCCACAGAAATGGTGTCGGGAAGATCCAGAACTTCGGTTTCCGGAGGAAAATCAACAACCGGCACCGGAGAGATCTCTGAGACCAAAGGTCGCGTTAACGCTGTGTTGTCTGCCTGGAAGCGGTGCATTTACCACTTCCGAAGGGACCGGAGCACTAGCAGAGGGTTTAGGAGTAACATCGGTGGTGGACGCGGGCCGAGGGTGTCGGTCCCGGTCCTTGCGTTTTTTAGCAGATTGGGTTGTCGGTTGATCCGACGGCATGATATACGCAAAAGATTCACCGAAAAAGTTCTCGGCGAATTCTGCCCGGCGCCTGAGTGCGCGCTTATTAAAGCAAGCACAGGCAGCACAGGCCGAGACGTCGTGGTCTGGACCCAGGCAAGGAAGGCAGAGAGAATGGAAGTCCTTATGAGGTATTTGTTTACCACAAGACAAACAATTATTAACTTTCTCAATTTGTTCTGACATCGGCTGAGGCAAGAATAAATGTTCCCCAATGGGGTACTTAGCTTTTAGATGACTTCGGTACTGAAAACTCAGGAGATGACCGACCGGCACTTGCGAACTGCTTCTGCTTCGGGCACCACGCGGCAAGAAAGACTGAAGAAGATGGTGTCGCCCGATGCCTTTATACTCCAGCCGTTGTGACGTCGGAGAGGAGGCGACACCAGCTGACACCGGACCCAGACTTTGGAATTCGGCTGACCGAGGGCTGCCTGAGGCAGGACAACCCATATGTTATGACTGTAGTTGCATTCTTGAAGGACATCAAAGTAACAGCAGAAGATAATGGAGATAGGCAATCTAGTTAGAAAATATGTGGTTTGCCACAAAAAGACCATCGCTTCTTGGAACAGTGGAACAAAGGTGATGACAAGCATGTTGTCTGCCCTCCTAAACTCAAGCACCCTCTTTAAGCTCAACATACACCAACAGTGCGTTTGGGGTGCTTTCCACCCTAATCAGTGCTGGCATTAGAACACATCCAACATCTTCTTAAGAAAGAAATGTGGGTTATTCTAAGGGACGTCATATACCTTTACAGTATTTTCTGCTTAGGAGTCTTTAAATACATTTAATGCTTGTTAGTCTACATTCATACCAGTCTCAAATACTGAGGTAATATGTCATTGCTGTAAACCATGAACCAAAAGACAAATAAGCAGTTGACTGCAGAAGCAGTGTTTAGTGCTGATAACAACCAAGAACAAAACAAAATACACCATCACCAATACTCCACCAAGACTGCTGCTTTAACAGATGAAATTCATCACAAGTGCATGAATGAAAAAGCTAATCTATTAAAGCATCATCTTGGTGGAGTAAGTGTGACTGTTGATGTATTTTGTTTTGGCCACAGCTGTAAACCTTGTTTATTGCTTTATTGCTTTACTGACTTTATACATGCACTATTTTTTATGATGATTCTTGTCGTACTAAACAAGCCTGGCTGATTCTGCAATCACTCATGCTTGATTAGTGGTCTCCACCAATAAACAACCACACATAAATAAAAACATCTTTGGTTGGTTAACAATGAGGCAAAGGGGTCAGTCACAACAGCAAAGAAAGTACAGTTGTGTACACTTACCATAAATATAGATGTTCGAGTGTATTCACTGTTGCAGTCATTACCTTTGGGTAATCTGCTGGCAGATCGGCCTGATTAACAAAGTCTTGGGTCCTGCGTTGGTTGCTGCCTCTTCTTCCATGACGTCAGGTCGTCAGGGGTATAAAACATGCAGCCGACGCCATTACATCAGTTTTTCTTGCCCCAGATGTCAGGTGCCCCCCAAATGGGAAGAAAAATATATAAGTAATTAAAAACAAAAAAATATACCTCCAACCAAAAGCAAATACACCAAAGATGCTTTTAAGCATAGTAAAAGAAAGTAGAGTTATAGTAAGAGAAAAACAGGGGGCTGGAGGGAGGGTAACCAGGATTGCAATAGTGAATACACTCGAACATCTACATTTATGGTAAGTGTACATAACTGTACTATGTTCTTCGTGTTTCACTGTTGCAGTCATTACATTTGGGTATATTCCCAAAGCTATGGTTGGGAGGATGGATTTATACAGCATTAGGACCAGCTATAAGGCCCTGCAAAGCAGCAGTGGCAAAGCCAGCTATGGATTTAGAGAAAATTGGTAAGTGATAATGCTTGGTGAAAGTATGAACGGAACTCCAGGTAGCAGCTTTGAGAATATCCCGGGTAGGAACACCTCTGAGAAAGGCTGTAGAAGTAGATGCAGTCCTGGTGGAATGAGATCTGATCCCCTGGGGGATAAGTTTTCCATGGTGCTTATATCAGAAATTAATGCAATGGCTTATCCATTTAGAAATGGTTTATTTTGAAATAGCCTTCCCCTCTGCCCCTGCAGCAAATGCTACCAGCAGTTGTTCAGATTTTCTTTGAGATTTAGTCCTGTCCAAGTAGAATCTAAATTGTCTGTGTACATCCAATGAATGCCGAATCTGCTCCCCCTTGATCTGTGGATTGGGGAAGAAAGTTGGCAAATGAATGGACTGATTAACAGCCACACTGGATACCACCTTGGGCATGAAGGATGGATTTGTCTTGAGTGACACCCTGTCCGTATGAAAGATGATGAAAGGCTCCAATGCCATAAGGGCCTGTAATTCAGATATCCTTCTAGCTGAAGTGATTAATAAAAGGAAAGCTGTTTTCCAGGAAAGAAAGAAATTTTAAGTCTGCAGTAGCAGCTGGCTCGAAAAAAGGTAGAGTGAGTTTCTCCAATAGAAAGTTAAGGTCCCAGGCAGGGGTTGGAGCTCTCCTGGGTGGTCTCAAGTTTTTGGCCCCTCTGAGATACTGCGTTAGCAGAGGATGAGATAAGAGGGGGGGGGGGTTCTGTGCTGTAATGAGCTGAAATGGCTGAGGCAAGGATTTTTATGGAAGAAAAATGCAGGCCCTTGTGAAGTATCTCAGTTAAGTATTGCAAAATCTGAGGTAAATTGGGCGCTGCTGTGCTCATCCATTGAGACCGATTCCAGGCACAGAATCTCTTCCATTTGTTAGCAAAAGCTTTTCTACTACTAGGTCTTCTCACCTCCAAAATGACATCCATCACAGATTTGCTGAGGGATGCTAAGGGGGAATTTAAATGATTAGCCAAGCTGCAAGATTCAATGCTTGGAGCTGAGGGTGCAGAATTTGGTTCTCCTGCTGAGACAGTAAGGAACGTGTCTGAGGCAGGTGCCATGGAGAAATTTATGACACACTGCGCAGGAGTGGGTACCAGTGTTGGCGAGGCCAGTCTGGAGCAATCAAAATCATTTTTGATATGTCCTGTTTGACTTTTAATAGAACTTTGGAGAGCAGAGGCAGAGGGGGAAAGGCATAGACTGACATGTTTTTTCCAGCTGAAGGACAGAGCATCCACTTTCCAGGCTTTTTTGTAAGGAGTTCTTGTGCAAAATTTGTCCAACTGGTAGTTCTGGGGGGAGGCAAAAAGATCTATGTCTGGGCTGCCCCATTTGCATGTCAATATGTTGAAAATCCGTGGTTCCAGTTTCCATACATGTGGGTCCATGAGATTTCTGCTTAGTTCATCTGCCAGAATATTCAGCTTTCCTGGCAGGAATTGAGCTTGTAGTTGTACTTGGTAGCTCAAGGTCGTGTTTCACAATGCCATGGCTAGTCTGCAGAGGGGGTAGGAATGTGTACCCCCCTGCTTGTTTATGTAAAGGAGCATCCAACAGTTTTGCTTTAATATGATAAGGCAGAGATTGCTTCTTAAGCCAAGCATGCCTTCTAAGCACAGACCCAGTAAGAGCAGCCCTGCAAGAGGCCTCTAAAGAATCAAAACCACATTGCAAAGTATGTTTTTCAACTTGTGCAGCTGAATGCAATAAATCCTGTAAATCTTTAATTTCCACACATTCAGAAATCAACATAATTTTCTGTTTAAGCAGTCCCATTGATATACTGTTGATATTTTAGCATATGGAATTGACAGTTTAAAGCCCTGATTGCCAAGGTTGCAGAAGTATAAACCTTTTTACCCCATCTATCCAGCGCCCTGGAGTCTCTATCAGAAGGGGTAGGATTTTTAGCAGTAGAAGCCTTAATGCCGTTGGGTTCCTGAGAAATGGTTTCAGGGTCCGCAACAGGATTTTTGAAAAGGAATTTGTGGGACTCAGGAACCCTGTAGTACCTGTCTGGTTTACTAGGGGCTAGAGGCAAGGAATCAGGGGCCATACTGCATTCCGAAAACACATCAACAATGTTTAGTACAGGAGGTATAGCCAAAGGCCTATGCTGAGGAAGAAGGAAATACCTAAGCCTCTTTTTGGATTCAGAAAAATCCAGACTTTCCCAGTGGAAATGCTCCCTTAAGGTATGTAAAGTTTCCCAAAAAGAAAAATCCTCAGGGAGAGAAGCAGAGGGAATGGAATCCTCTGCATCAGAGTCCTCATAAGTAGATATGGAGAAATCCAGGTCATTAGAAGAGTCAGAAGAAACAGAGTCCTGTTCAGAAGATTCATAGTCAAGTTCAGCCCTAGGCCTCTTGGGGGGGGGGGGGGGCAGTTAACTACCCCTGATTAGAGTAATTAAATCTTCAGCCATTTTGATCATTTGTTTTTTAGGCATAGGGGCTTGAACATGTGGCCTAGGCGTTGTTTTTTTAGACATAGATCGAGATTTAGGTCTTAGTATTGAAGGTGGAGTCGGTTTAATATGCAAGTTTGTAGGCCTGAATACACCCTCAGAAGCCGGTGCCTGCACAGTGGCTCTGGACCCATCCAAGGTAGAGACATCCGCGGGTTCCACAAGTGAAGCATCTCGTGGCATACCAGACTCCGAATGGGTCTCCGTAGAGGCCTGCGAATCAGAAGTAGCTGGTATCAGGGGCTGTGAAAGCGCCTCACTGAGTACCAGCTAACTGGCTTAGGAGAAGCGTTGTCGGCAGTTTTGGACCTCAGTGGCCTGTCTCTGTCTTTTTCTTTGCGTTTTTTCGGTATTCCGGAAGTCGGATGGCTAACCAACGTCATTTCTGGATAATTAAACCGAGAACCAAAATATTTACAAGCAAAAATGTACCGACGACGGATAGTGCGCTGATTAAATAAAGCATAAAACCGACAGCAAGGTACGTCGTGGTCAGGGCCTAGGCAAGGAAAACAGTACAAATGAAAATCCTTATGCGGTATTTGCTTCTCACAAGTAATACAATTATTAACTTTTACTGACATCGGTAAGGAGCAAGAAAACGTTTGCCCAATGGGGTACTTAGCTTTTGGTTGAAGACTTCGGTTCAGAAACTCGAAAAAGTACAGTTTTGTACCTACCATAAATGTAGATGTTCGAAGATCCACATTGCTGCAGTCCTAACACTTGGGTAGTCCGCTGTCCAGTCGGCCCGAATACCAAAGTATAAGGCTGACGTCGGTCAAGGCGCATTTGTCTGACATCAGGACGTCAGGGTACAAATGCGCATGACCGACGTCATATCCTCAGTCTTTTCTTGCCCCAGATGTCAGAAGACCCTAAAAAGATAAGGCCAAAACCAAAAAACACCAAACACTCCTGTACCTAATATATGTACAATATATACAAATTTACAAAAATAGAACCCCACCCACACAACCACCCCTAAACACAGAGGGAAAGGAGGGAGGGTAAATTGGACTGCAGCAATGTGGATCTTCGAACATCTACATTTATGGTAGGTACAAAACTGTACTATGTTCTTCATCTCACATTGCTGCAGTCCTAACACTTGGGTAGAATCCCAAAGCAGAGGTAAGGGAGGATGGCTAAACTATAATGAAGCAGGAGCTGCCAAAATGCCCTGCAACACAGCAGTGGCAAAACCAGCCCTGGATTTAGAATAGAGAGGAAGGTGGTAATGCTTGGAGAAAGTATGCACTGAACTCCAAGTAGCTGCCTCCAAAATATCCTTAGTTGCCACCCCTTAGAAATGCTGTTGAAGTGGCAGTAGCCCTAGTGGAATGAGGCCTAATCCCAGCTGGAATCTCCTTGCCATGATGGGAGTAACAGAATGCAATGCAAAACCCAATCCACTTAGATATAGTTTGTTTTGACACAGGCTTGCCCTGAGAACTCAAAGCAAAAGAAACAAACAACTGCTGAGACTGCCTAAAATCCCTAGTCCTGCTTAAATAATAACGCAACTGCCTGTGTACATCTAAAGTGTGCAAAATCTTTTCCCCCCTATTTTGGGGATCTGCATAAAAAGTAGGCAAATGAATAGTTTGGTTTAAAGCCACACTAGAAACCACCTTAGGCATAAATGAAGGATTAGTACGTAA
This sequence comes from Protopterus annectens, assembly GCF_019279795.1. NCBI lineage: Eukaryota > Metazoa > Chordata > Ceratodontiformes > Protopteridae > Protopterus > Protopterus annectens. The sequence goes on from NC_056726.1 coordinate 1,882,915,452, forward strand.
TGATACCCTATCCTTATGAAAATCAAAAAGGCTCAACCGCCATAAGGGCCTGCAATTCAGAAACCCTTCTTGCAGAAGTAATGGCCAACAAAAAGCAGTCTTCCATGACAAGTATTTCAATTCAGCAGTAGCCGAGGCTCAAAAGGTTGTAGAGTAAGTTTCTCCAACACAAAATTGAGGTCCCAAGCAGGAGTAGGAGCTCTACGTGGGGTCTTATATTCTTTGCCCTCTAAGAAATTGCTTGAACAAAGGATGAGAAAACAATGGTGGGTCACAATCATAGTGAGCTGAAATTGCTGCAGCATGAATCTTAATGGAAGAGAAAGACAAACCTTTGTCCAATAACTCAGTAAGATATTGAAGAGCCACACTCAAATTAGGCTCAGAAACATCCAAATCCTTTGCTGCACTCCAAAATAAAAATCTCTTCCATTTTTCTGCATACACTTTACGTGTACTAGGTCTTCTGGCTTCCATAATCACATTCAAAACTTGTTGAGGAAGTTGAGACCTGCTGTGGTTCAAAACAGAATATGCCAGGCTGTTAGATGAAGAGAGTGAAGCTTGACATTGAGTAGATGACCGTCCCTCTGAGACAAAAGGTGTGGAATTAAAGGTAAAGGCCATGGAGGCTTCCTTACCAGATTCCTCAGTAATGGGTACCAGTGTTGCCGAGGCCAATCCGGAGCTATCAAAATCATCCTTGGCTTGTCTTGTCTGACCTTTAGGAGTACCTTTGGGAGGAGAGGCAGAGGTGGAAAGGCATACACATGAAGATTTTCCCAACTGAACGAAAGAGCATCCACTTTCCAAGCTGTGTGATGAAACCTTTCGTGCAAAACTTTGTCACCTGGTGGTTTAGCGGCGAAGCGAAAAGCTGTATGTCTGTAGTTCCCCATGACACTGTCAATTTTGAAATACATGAAGATCCAGTTTCCACTGTGGGGATCCATGATTTGCCTGCTTAACACATCTGCTAAGGAGTTCTGTGCTCCTGGCAGAAACCTTGCCTGAAGAGTTAGCTGCAAGCTGAGCGCAGTCTCCCACAAAATCATTGCTTGCCTGCATAGAGGATAAGAATGTGTTCCCCTTGCTTGTTGATGTACCACATGACAGTTGTGTTGTCTGTTAGAATCAACACCTGCCCTGGAAGAAGTAACTCCTTGAAAGCCATTAATGCAAACTGGACTGCTAACATCTCCTTCATGTTGATATGTAGATGCTGTAGTCTGGCAGGCCACTTGTCTTGTATCCACTTTCCATTCAGATGAGCTCCCAAGCTATGTCTGAGGCATCTGTCGTTAGAATCTGACTCGCCTCTGGCCGGGTCACAGAGAGTCCCTTGTTTAGGTGACATTCCTGAGCCCACCACAAAATTCCTTTTGAATGCAAGGTATTATTGGAATGACAGTGTCCAAATCCTGGCAGTGCTGTGTCCATACATTTTTAGATACCATTGCAGCTTCCTCATATGCAGTTTGGCATTGGGAAGCACCAGAATACAAGATGCCATGAACCCTAAGGCTTGAAGGACTGTCCTTGCAGTCAGCCCGGACTGAAGAGATAGTTGATGGAAGTAAAGGGAAAGATTCTTTTGTTTGTCCGGGGTTAAAAGGCCATCTGGGCTGCTGTATTCAGTTTCACACCCAGAAAGCACATGTCTTGAGAGGGTACTAGACTGGACTTTATTTCGTTCACAGAATACCCCAGGCATCTTAGCACTGCTATCACATATTCCAGATGCTGAAGAAGCTCGTCCTTTTCTTGAGCCAGAATCAGACAGTCGTCCAAGTAAGGATAGATTTGTATTCCTTTTAGCCTGAAGAAAGCTACAACTGGAGCCAGAACTTTTGTGAATACTCTGGGCGCAGTAGATAAGCCAAAGGGCAATGCAGAGAACTGATAATGGGAATTTCCAGCCCGGAAACGCAGATACTTCCTGCAACTGAGACTGATAGGCACATGAAGGTAAGCCTCCTTGAGATCTAAAGTTACCATCCAGTGATCTTTGCCCAGCAGAGGTAAAAGCTGTTGTAACGTCAACATTTTGAACTTGGGAATGTCCAGATAAGTGTTGAGGATAGACAAATCCAAAATTGGTCTCCACGTGTTCCCCTTTTTTGGTACTAGGAACAGGCGAGAATAAAATCCTAGGCCCCTTTCTGGCACAGGAACCGGCTGAATGGCCCCTATCTGGAGTAACAGAGAAATTTGCTTGTGAGCCTCTTTTCTTTGTAAAGGAGGAATGTCTGGCATGCCTTTGAGAGGAGGCAAGGTATGGAAATAAAACCTGTAACCGTGGTGAACGATATCCAATACCCATCTGTCTTGGGTAATAACACTCCAATTTTCTTTGAAAAGTGCCAGCCTTCCTCCCAAAGGTGCTGCCAGACGAGAAGGCTCTGGCAGCTGAAAAGGCAAGTCATTGGGTCTGCTTACGAAAGGACTGACCCCTGCCCTCACCAGAAGACTGGGCAGGCGAACTGCCTGTTCTAGGCCTAAAAGAACCTTGAGCTCTGCCCCTACCACGCCTAGATCTACCCCTAGACTGAGAATCATAAGAAGGATAAGTCCACCCCTTAGTAGGCCAATTTCTACTAAACGTTGCAGGCTGTACCTGCAAAAAGTCTTTAACAGTCTGCATAGACTTAGCCTTGTCCTCCATTTTCTTTAAAACTGCTTCCACAGGCACCAAATAACACATCAGATTGTAAAGGAGCATCTAAAATCCTTGTCTTTACATGTTCAGCTAAATTCTGATCCCTCAGCCAGGCGTGCCTGCGAAGAACAGAACCAGTGGCTGCCACCCTCGAAGAGGCCTGTACAGCATCAAAACCACATTGCAAGGAATGCTTACCCACCTGTTCAGAAACATGAACTAAATCCTGCAACTCTTTACACTCAATACCTTCCGCCAGAGCATCTACCTTAGACTTCAATTGTGAAAGGAGATAATTTTGGTATTTCAACATGTGAAACTGGCAATTCAAAGCCCTCATGGCTAAAGTGGAAGAAGTATACACCTTCTTTCCCCATCTATCCAAAGCCCTTGCCTCTTTATCAGAAGGAACAGGATTTTTAACAACAGAAGCCTTAACACCTTTAGGGCCCTGAGAAACAGTTTCTGGGTCTGCCCTAGGACTCTTAAAAGATACTTATGAGCTTCAGGCACCCTATAATACCTATCCGGTTTAACTGGGGCAGGAGGCAAAGAATCAGGGTTCAGGGAAGCCTCCGCAAAACATCCTCTACCACATCCAGAACAGGAGGTATAGCTAAAGCCCTAGGCTGGGGTAGAAACAAAATTCCCTAAGCCTTTTCCTGGAATCAGAGAAATCTTGACCTTCCCATTTAAAATGCTCCCTCATGGAATGAAGAGTCTCTGAAAAAGAAAAATCCTCAGGAGGAGAAGCCGAAGGTGTAGAGTCATCTACATCAGAATCAGAATAAGGAGGATACTCCTGCAAGTCTTCAGTCAAGACTCAGAAGCCTCCGAACACTGCTCAAAACTCTCAAGCTCAGGTTCCACCCTAGGCCTCTTATCAGGGGGGGGGCATAGAACCTCTAATCATAGTAATCAAATCTTCTGCCATTTTAAGCATATGTTTCTTAGGCAGAGACCCTGAAGAACTAGGGGAGATCCCACTGAAGTTAACCCTGGCCTGCCTCTAGAAGAAGCCTTGGAAACAGAAGGGGAGGGCCTAACCACCTTAGGAAGGGAGGGGAGAACAGCTACCTGAGAAGCCCCTTCAGCCTGGCCTACCTCCTGAGAGGACACATCTTGTAACAGTAAAGTCTCTCCCTGAGAATCCAAAGGAACTTCTGGTAGAACCACCGGCTCCACCGAGCCCTCTAAAGAACCGACGTCCGGGACAGACGGTTCTTCCACCCTAGGCTTCGCTGCTTTGTCCTTGCGCTTTTTAGACGAAGCGGGCATCGGAGCATCCGACGGCATGTTGTAATTACAACGCTTCCCAAAAACTAACCTGGCACAATCTAATCTTCTCTTAATAGTGCGTTGTTAAATCTAGCACAAGAGCGACAGCCAACAACGTCGTGCTCAGGCCCTAAGCAAGGTATACACAAGGTATGGTAATCTCTATGAGGTATCTGTTTCCCACAAGAAATACAGTTATTCACTTTTTCTGACATCCGGTTAAATACTGAGGCAAGAAAAAAACAAAATATTCCCCAACGGGGTACTTAGCCAACTTTGATTCGGTCTGAAACTCCGACTTCAGAAAATTTCAGAACACCAACCTGCACTCGCAATACTGCTTCTGCATCGGACCATGCGGCAAAAAAGACTGAGGATATGACGTCGGTCATGCGCATTTGTACCCTGACGTCCTGATGTCAGACAAATGCGCCTTGACCGACATCAGCCTTATACTTTGGTATTCGGGCCGACTGGACAGCGGACTACCCAAGTGTTAGGACTGCAGCAATGTGAGATGAAGAACATCAAAAATTTCAGGAGTCGGCTGACCGGCACATGCGAACTGCTTCTGCTTCGGGCACCGTGCGGCAAGAAAGACTGATGTAATGGCATCGGCTGTATGTTTTATACCCCTGATGACCTGACGTCATGGAAGAAAGGACAGCACCCGACGCAGGACCCAAGACTTTGTTAATCAGGCCGACTGAGGGCAACCTGCCAGCAGATTACCCAAATGTAATGACTGCAACAGTGAAGCACGAAGAACATCAATGCATCAGAGGCACTCTTCCAACTTCTGGAAAGTGAATCAGAAGATGGCACAAAGAAACTATCAGGTTGAAAAGCGAAGACATTAAGATAAAGAAGACAGTCATCAGACACCATTCATAAGAGATGCCAGCAACAACTTGCTCAACAATCCACTGGACATCAAAGGCACATGGAAGGAATACTTCCAGCAACTTCTAAATGAAGAAAATAGCATGGAAGCTGTAGTGTGCCAGACTCAGTCACAGATGAAAAGGGAACAGCATCCCACTCTCGAAGTAGTAAGAATAGCACTAAGGCAACTGAATTCAGGGAAAGCAGCAGGCTCAGATGAGGTCACAGCAGACAGGACCAAGATGTTGAGTGAGTTAGGGAAGAAATGGCTCCGGAGGGTATTATCAGCAGAATGGAGAAAAAGAAAAATCCTCAATGACTGGGGAATAAGCATTCTAGTGCCAGTGTACAAAAATAAAGGGGACATTCACAACTGTTGGCAGTACAGAGGCATCAAAATCTCATCATACTGCATAAAAGAGTTAGACAGGGTGACAAAAATGCAGAGTAGCAGAAAGTAAGATGACAGAAGAGCAGTTCAGATTCAGCAAAACCAACCCAATGTTTGCAGTGAGACAGACAGCTGAGGAGAAGCTAGAGATATGAAGATTTCAACTGTGCATTCCTAGACTTAGAGAAAGCATATGACAAGGTCCAAAAAAGCTGACCTGGGCAGTCCAACAATGGTACGAAGTCCCATAAACACTGGTAGAAGTAGTGCAGGCTACAAAGACCCAATGCCACAAGTACAGAGTTTGGATGCACAGAGAGGTTCCCATTGGGAGTGGGAGTGCAACAGAGTGCAGCACCAAGCCCACTGATGTTCATACTGGTGTTGAACTGCACGAGCAAACGGGCCAGAGGGGACACAGATCAACAAAGCTGCTATATGCAGATGATATGGCATTAAAGACAGACTCTGAACAAGAAGTGAAACAAATAAGGAATGGAATGCAAAACTGGAGGCATGTGGGATGGAACTGATTACAGACAAGAGAGCTATCCTGGAAGCAAATGGAGGAAATCAAAAGAAGCTGAAAACTGAGATGGGAGGGAAAATAGCAGAGCAGGTTAACAGCTTCACTGGGAGGGGTGGTTGAGTAGAAGGAAAGTCTTTATGAGGAGGTCAATGCTAGAATCAGTGGGGCTGTAGCCAAACGTCACAGTGTACTAGAGGTTTCTGCAATCCATAGGCAGTTTTCTTCATCCACTGGCAGTCTACTGTCACCTTTTTCATGTGTAGTCACAAAGTTGGACCCAAAGAAATAAACTCTTCCATCAGCCTTGATGACTAAGGTATGTAACATAGGAATGAAAAAGCTGAAAACCAGTAGTGCGACAAGTACTGAAAGAGTATTTGAGGAAATTAAAGGTGATAGAAATGAAGTGCCTGAGATGGGTGGTAGGATGCACACTGAGACAGATGCAAAAATAGGGGCTTCGAAGCAGAATAAAAAGTAGCTCCAATTGCAGAGAAGATCAAAGAAAACAGTTTATGTTGTTTCAGGCATATGTACAGTAAAGCAAAAGATAATCTGGTGAATAAGCTTTGGGAGAAAAAGGAAGAAAGCAAGAGGAAATGAGGGTATTCAGCAAAGAGATGGACTGCATGAGAGAAGACCTGCAACAGTCAGGTATAACCATCAAAAAAGGTAGAAGAATGGCATTGAATAGAGAAAGCTGGTGACAAGTGACGACACACCCTGACCTTGTGTAGGAACTAGGAAAAAATGTATTGATGATGATCATGATCTTCTTGAAGGACCAGGTACAATTCCTTGTACTTAACCTGCACCTCCACAATAAAAAGGTAAAAGCCTCCAACAAAAGCATTTTTCAATAAATGTACATAAACAATGCAGTGGTAGTGGGCTAAAGGGGCATATAAACCAGACAGTCTACCATGAGCTTTTAGTCTCACGGAGGGGATCCAAGTCAGAAAAGGTTACTTCAACAGGGGACAAAGATGCAGCGCCTTTTAAGTAACTGCTTGACCAGTCAGTGTTGTGCCACAAACCTGTCATCCACACATCTGACAAAGAACTGACACATGCACTTTGACCAAGGAACAGTTGAAGCTCACAGTACAGGTGCTTCAGATGAGCTATGCTAATCTGCTGCAAGCTGAGTGACAAATGTGGTGCACAGTACTGCTCTAATCACATTGAAAATCTTTTGTAATTTGAGGCATAAGCCTGAACAGAGGGTGGCTTCCTGACAACTTCAATCACATCTGAGACTTTGCAATATGTGTGGCAGAATGAGGAGGTCTGCATCAGAACTCAGGCCCTTACGATAAGTCTGTCTTTACACCCATGATTTATAGTTTTATTCAGGACCAAGTGAGCTTGCTGTGCTACAAGAGACCTTCGAACATGACACCTGCCTTTCTTGTTCAGCTACAAAGAAGTGAATGAGCATTGGTCTTTGTTTCCTGAACTCTACAATTCGGAGTGGAATCAGCAGAAATGGCTGTTAGGCACATAATAATCCTTCCCAGTCATCGAATAGTACAGTTGTGTAAAATCTTGCCATAACAATGAATAGTACAGCTGTGTAAAATCTTGCCATAACCGTAGATGTACTAGTCTTCACTGATGCAGTACTCCTTACATAAAAGGGATCTCCTACCATGGAAAGCCAAACATCTGTCCAGTACATAAAAACCTTTAGTATTTACAGATGCCATACATCATGTGTATGCACAAGGCATAGGGCATAAAAGTGACGTATGGATGCACACAATTCAGAAATGAAAAGCCACAGGAGGAACAGAATGTCTCTAGGGACCAGGAGGAAAGTACAGTTTTGTACCTACCATAAATGTAGATGTCCGAGAGGCATGCATCTGCAGTCCTTACAAATGGGTTGTCCTGTCGTCAGGCAGCCCTTCGGTCGGCCGGATTCCAAAGTCTGGGTCTGGCCTCGGCTGATGTTGCACTTCACCCGACGTCATAGCTGCAGTTCTTCGGGTATAAAGGTATCAGCCGACGCCATTTTCCTCAGTGTTTCTTGCCCCAGATGCCAGGTGCCCTCTAGGAAGGCTAAATTTGGATAAATGCAAATGGTTCCAAATAGTAGAGAGCAAACAAAAAATAAGCATGTATGTACATATATACAAACAAATACACCATAATAGATTCTCCCAGCTAGCTACAAGATGGGCAAATACCCTAGGAGTACCACAGAGGGGAAGGAGGGTGGATAATCCTGACTGCAGATGCATGCCTCTCGGACATCTACATTTATGGTAGGTACAAAACTGTACTATGTCCTTCAAGGATGCATCTGCAGTCCTTACAAATGGGTAGAATACCATAGCCAAACTGGGGGAGGAGGAGTAATAAGATTATGGTGTAGTTAAGATCCCTTGCAAAACAGCAGTGGCAAAACCTGCTCGAGATCTGGAGTATAAGGGTAGATTATAATGCTTGGCAAATGTATGCACGGAGCTCCAAGTAGCAGCCTCTAAAATGCTACTTAGGTAGCCACTCCTCGTAAAAAAGCTGTGGTAGTGGCTGTAGCTCTTGTAGAGTGAGGTCTGATGTTTTCTGGAGTTTTCTTCCCATGGTGAGAGTAACAAAATCTAATGCAATTTCCTATCCACTTAGAGATTGTCTGTTTTGAAATTGCTTTTCCTTCCATTCCTGTTGCATATGCTACCAGTAGCTGGTCAGTTTTTCTATTGCTCTTGGTCCTGTCCAGGTAGTAATGCAATTGTCTATGTACATCCAAGGTATGTAACAGTCTTTCTCCCTTGTTCTGTGGGTTGGGAAAGATTGTAGGCAGGTGGATAGCTTGGTTTAAAGATACCCTAGAGACCACCTTTGGCATAAAAGTAGGATTAGTTCTCATGGACACTCTATCTTGATGGAAGATAAGGAAGGGCTGTACTGCCATTAATGCCTGTAGTTCAGAAACCCTTCTTGCTGAAGTGACTGCAAGCAGGAAAGCAGTTTTCCATGATAAGTACTGTAATTCTGCTGTTGCTGCTGGCTCGAAAGGAGGGAGTGTCAACTTTTCTAACACAAAGTTCAAGTCCCATGCGGGCAATGGTGGCTTCCTAGGTGGCTTTACATTTTTAATTCCTCTCAGAAACTGCCTGAGCAGAGGATGTGAGAAGACTGGAGGGTCCATGTTGTATTCTGCTGAAATAGCTGATGCATGAATCTTAATGGAAGAATAGGACAGGCCATTGTGGAAGAGCTCTGCCAAGTATTCCAGGATGTTAGCTATGTTTACCAGTGACACATTTTCTCCTTTTGCTGCACTCCAAATGAGGTATCTTTTCCATCTTGTTGAGGGTCTGCGAGCCTCCAAGATAATGTCTTTAACCCTTTGAGATAAATCTGGGTTATTTTGTCTTATGCAATGTTCCAGGCAGCCAGCTGCAGTGTTTTTAGGTTTGGATGCAGGGTTTTGAAGTTGTTCTGTGTTAACAGTAAGGGAACTAGGGGCAGAGGCCATATTTGTTCCCGAGACATACTCCTCAGTAATGGGTAACAATGCTGCCTCGGCCAGTCTGGAGCTATCAGGATGATCCTTGGACGGTCTTCTTTGATCTTCAATAGCACCTTGTGCATCAAAGGAAGAGGTGGGAATGCATATGCTGTCAGGTTTTTCCAACTGAAAGATAGGGAGTCCACCTTCCAAGCAAGTGGGTGGTATGCCCTCGTGCAGAATTTTTTCAATTGGTGGTTGTGTGGGGATGCAAATAAGTCTATTTCTGGTAGTCCCCATTTCCCTGTAATGGTTTTGAAGATGTCTGGATGCAGCATCCATTCGTGGGCATCCGTGGTAGTTCTGCTTAGGATGTCTGCCAGTATATTTTCTTTTCCTGGTACAAATATTGCTTGTAACTGAATGTTGAAGCTCAGGGCCACATTCCAGAGGTCCATTGCCATCCGGCATAGAGGGTATGAATGCGTGCCTCCCTGTTTGTTGATGTACCACATAACTGTGGTGTTGTCCGTCCTTATCAGCAATTGACCCTGTCGAAGAAATGGTCTGAATGTCTGAATTGCCAGTTTTACTGCCAGCATCTCCTTTTGATTTATGTGTAGGTGCAGCTGGTCTTGAGTCCATAAGCCTTGTATGCACTTGTCCAACATGTGTGGCCCCCAACCGAGGTCTGAGGCGTCCGTTGTGATGGTCTGGCTTGGTTGAGGTCTGTGGAAGGGCAGTCCTTTGTTCGATTGACAGGCCTAAGCCCACCATTGGAATTCTTGCTTCAGGCATGGAATTATTGAAATTCGGGTTTCTAGGCTGTGCTTGTGCTGAGACCATAAATTCCTTAGGTACCACTGTAACTTTCTCATATGTAGTCTGGCATGTGGAATCAATATTATGCAGGATGCCATGTAACCCAGGGCTTGCAGGACTTTTCTTGCTGTTAGCTGGTCCTGCTTTGTTAATGCCATGAAGTAGAGAGGGAGGTGCTTCTGTTTTTCTGCTGTTAGGAATGCCATTTGGTTTGATGTGTCCAGCTCTGCACCCAAGAAGGTTATCCTTTGGGATGGTATCAGCCTTGACTTTTTTATATTGACTGTGTATCCCAGGGCTTGCAGTAGATAAAGGACCTTTTTCAAATCTTTTGTTAATTTGTTTTTGTTGTCCGCTTGTAACAGGCAGTCGTCCAGGTAAGGGTAAATTTGAATTCCCTGAAGCCTGCAATGAGCCATTACTGATGCCAGGCATTTCGTGAATACTCTGGGCGCAGTAGATAAGCCAAAGGGCAATGCTGAGAATTGATAATGCTCTGATCCTGCAAGAAATCTGAAGTATCTTCTGCAATTTGGTCATATGGGGACGTGCAGGTATGCCTCCTTGAGATCTAGAGTTACCAGCCAAGACTCCTTGCCCAGCATGGGAAGAAGCTGCTGTAGGGTCAGCATTTTGAATTTTGGAACAATGAGGTATGTGTTTAGAGTGGACAGGTCTAGAATAGGTCTCCATTGGTTTTCTTTTCTTGGTACCAGGAAGAGTCTGGAGTAAAATCCTTGCCCCTGTTCCATAGACGGTACCCTTTCTATAGCTCTCATCCTTAGTAAGTGATTTATTTGTTGTAGAGCTTCTGTTTTCTGATTTGGAGGTAGGTTTGGCATTTCTCTCTTCCTTGGTAGAGTATGGAAGTGAAACCTGTAACCTTGGTCTATTGTCTGTAAAATCCATTTGTCTCCTGTGATGTAGTGCCAGTTTACTGAAAATAAGGCTAGCTTTCTGCCTAAGGGTGCTTCTAGTTGTTCCCTGGTAGGCGGTGCCAGAGCCAAGTCACTGTGATTGTCCTGTGGAAGTGGTGGTGGCTGGATCTGTGGCAGTACCTCGCTGGTTGTTAGCCTGCCATTGACGTCCCCTGTAGGCACCTCTGGATTGACCCCTGCCTCTTGAGCGCCTATTCCTGCCTCTCTGGGCTCTGGAGGTGTCTGGAAAGGACCAATTCTTGGAAGGCCAGTTCCTACTAAACCTTGGAGGCTGGACCTGCAAGAAATCCTTGACTGTCTGGACAGATTTTGCTTTCTCTTCCACCTTCTTCAGCACCTGCTGTGCCGGGGAGCCAAACAAATTGAGCTTATCCATAGGAGCATCTAGGAGCTTTGATTTAACATGGTCTGGTAAGGACTGCTCTTTTAACCATGCATGTCTTCTGATCACTGCACCAGTCATAGCTGATCTAAAAGAAGCCTCCAGTGCATCATAGCCGCATTTTAAGGAATGATTACTGACCTGCTGAATGTTATGTACCATTTCCTGAACAGATTTTTTGTCTAATGGTTCATCCGAGGACAGTTTTTTAGTTAACTGATCTAACATAAATTCCTGATACTGAGTCATGTGGAATTGACAGTTTAAGGCCCTAGCTGAAAGAGTAGCAGAAGTGTAAACTTTTTTACCCCATCTCTCTAAGGCCCTAGATTTCTTTTCAGAGGGGAGGGGGTTTTTGGCAGAGGTAGCTGCTACAGCCTTGGGTCCCTGGGAGATAGTTTCAGGATCTGCAAAAGGAGCCTTATACAAATGATAATGTGTGTCCGGAACCCTGTAGTACCTATCGGGCTTAGCAGGGGCCGGAGGAAGAGAATCAGGAGCAGTACAAGCATCATTAAATGCATCATCCACAACAGTAAGTACTGGAGGAATGGCTAAAGGCCTATGCTGTGGCAAATGCAAAAAAGTTCTAAGCCTTTTCCTAGAGTCTGAAAAATCCTGGCCCACATTGAAATTGTTCCCTCATAGCATGCAAGGTTTCCCCAAAAGAAAATTCCTCAGGCGGAGAGGCAGAAGGAATGGACTCTTCTGCATCAGAGTCCTCATAAGGAGAAAAAGGGCCCTCTGGAGGATTTGTATTATCTGAATCATCAGAGGAGTCATCTGAAGAAACTGGCTCAGGGGGCTCTGCTCTAGGCCTCTTCTCTGGAGGTGGGTGAGAGGCCCTGGCTGGGTGGGGTTGGGATCCCCTGATCAAAGAAATGAGATCCTCTGCTAGACTAAGCATTTGAGAACTAGAGCTAGGCCTGTGAGAGGGGGTCTTAGCAGGCACAGTTTTGGTAGATTTTGCTGCTTTAGCCCTGGCAAAAGCCTTAATCGACATGGATGCAGGGGGCCTAGCAGCTCCACGTGCAGGAGTAGAAATATCTAAAGGAATAGTATCAGATAAATCCTGTGAACCTGCAAGAGCAGGTGGGATTTCAGTAGCAGATTCAGCCATGCTGGATGAGGCCTCGGTAGGAGGTAAGCTTTCAGCCGAAGGAAGAACCGTGGAGTCGGTTTCAGCCGAAACCGAGGCACTCGCAGTTGGCTTAACCGCGGTTTCGGCCGAAACCGCGGACCGCGAGTGTCGGTCCTTCTCCTTGCGCTTTTTAGTTATTTGCGTAGTCGGAGTTTCTGACGGCATAATGTAAGCAAAAGCGGAGCCGAAAAACTCCTCAGCAAATTCCGACCGACGTCTAAGCGTCCGTCGGTTGAAAGAAGCACAGGCTAGACAAGCTGCTACGTCGTGGTCTGGGCCTAAACAAGGTAGGCAATAAGAGTGGAAATCTTTATGAGGTATTTGTTTCCCACAAGTTAAACAGTTATTCACTTTTTCTGACATCGGCTGAGGCAAGAAAGAGTCCCCAACGGGGTACTTAGCTTTTTAGAAGTCTTCGGTAGTAGTAATCTCTGGTTCTGACCGACCGGCACTTGCGAACAGCTTCTGCTTCGGGCGCCACGCGGCAAGAAAGACTGAGGAAAATGGCGTCGGCTGATACCGTTATACCCGAAGAACTGCAGTTATGACGTCGGGTGAAGTGCGACATCAGCCGAGGCCAGACCCAGACTTTGGAATCCGGACGACTGAAGGGCTGCCTGACGACAGGACAACCCATTTGTAAGGACTGCAGATGCATCCTTGAAGGACATCATGTTGATCAGGAATGAGAAAAGAGAGAAAAACTACTCAGCTGGAAGGGCAATGAAACAGGCTAGGGAAGAGGGAGCAGAAGGGAGACAGTGAGTGCTTCAACAGAGAAGAGAAGGACATCTACTGTTATGGTAAGATTTTATATAACTACGTCCCTTCCATATCACTGCTGCAGTATTCCTTATGTAAGGGAGAGTAAAAAAGCTTAAAAGGAAACCTGGGAGAAGGATGGCACTGAAGAACCCTCAAGAAACCTATGCAGGATAGCCCTGGTAAAGCCAACTTTAACCCTGGAAACAACATCCAACTTATAATGCTTAGTGAAGGTAAGGAAAGAAGACCAAGTAGCAGCCTCAAGGATGGAATTGGTATCCAGCCCCTTGAAAAAAAAAACACCTGAGGAATCAACAGCTCTGGCAGAGTGAGTCTTTATTGAAGAGGAAAGACATTTGTCATAAAAAGAATAATAAAAAGAAACAACTTTAGAAATCCTGGAAGAGATCTGCTTAGAAACAGCTAAACTCAAAGGCCTGAGATGAAAAGAAACAAAAAGATGCTCACATTTATGAATAATTTTAGTCTTATCCAAATAAGATCTGAGCTGTCTAAGCAAGTACAAGGTGTGAAGAGCCTTCTCACTGGCAAACAGTGGAGAAGAAAAAAAAGAAGACAAATGAATAGATTGATTACGGGACAACTCATTGACCACCTTGGGCATAAAAGAAGCATTAGTACGAAGAGATACCCTATCCCTTTGGAAAACTAAGAAAAGAGGAACAGCCATGAGAGCCTGAAGTTCATAAACCCTCTTGACCGAAGTAACAGCCAAAAGAAGAACAGACTTCCAAATACAATACTGTAAGGACGCTGAAACATCAGGCTCAAAAGAAGCCCAAGACAATTTTTCAAGAATAAAACTGAGGTTCACGGATGGAGGAATAGACTTCATGGGAGGCCTGATATGAAGGACGCCTTTAAGAAACTGACTGACCTCAAATCTAGAGGCCAGAGGGGGGATTCAAGGGCAAATGAGCAGAAACTGCTAATACCTGAGCCGTAACTGAAGAATATGCCAACCTAGTATGGAGAAGATCAAACGAATAAGACATGACCTGAGGAACCTCTGCAGATAGAGGTTCCTGATGGCAAGAAAGGCACCTGGCAAAAAATCTCTTCCATTTGGACAAATATGATTTCCTGGTAGTAGGCCTCCTGGCCTCGTGCAGGACCAAAAGCACATTCTCAGAGATAAAAAAAAAGATGCCTAAAAGGGATCAGAACCCTATCACCCAAAGCATCAGTTGAAGAGTCGACAAGTAAGAATAGATAAGAGGAGCCTTGTGTTATGCGAGAAAGTCCATCTGGTGACGTAACTTGTGGTGACTGCTCCTGACCAAGTGACAGAGGAGGGGGGAACCAATGCTGTTTGGGCCAAAAGGGAGTCACCAGCAAGATTTTGGAAAGAATCCTGGCTTTCCTTGTGAAAGACTCTCGGAAGCAGGGGAAGGGGAGGAAAGAAGTACAGTTTTCTACACTTACCATAAATGTAGATGTTAGAGTGTATTCACTGTTGCAGTCATCATCTGTGGGTTATCCCTGCTGTGGTAGTCCTCGGTCGGCCTGAATACCACAGTCAATGTTTCTGTGTACCAGCTGCCATCAACTGTAGTCTGACATCAGGTCATCAGTGCTATAAAGCAAGGCAGTCGACGTCACTACATCAGTTTTTCTTGCCCTAACCCATCAGAAGCACAAGGGAAAAGAGAGAAGTGGTCCTGGTGGCTAAAAGCCACCTTGGGAAGCTTGTGTCCCCCTAGGGGAAGATGTTAAATGGGGAATGGAAGGAGGGAAACCAAGACTGCAACAGTGAATACACTTGAACATCTACATTTATAGTAAGTGTACACAAAGTACAGTTTTGTACCTACCATAAATGTAGATATTCGAGTGCTAATACAGCTGCAGTCATAACAGATGGGTTCTCCTGCCGCCAGGCGGGTCCTCGGTCGGCCGAATTCCAAAGTCTAGGTCCGGCGTCGGTTGTCGTTGCTTCTTCCCTGATGTCAGTGCGACAGGGGTATAAAAGAACCAGCCGACACCATTTTCTTCAGTTTTTCTTGCCCCAGATGTCAGGTGCCCCCAGAAGGAAGGCAATACATAAATTTGTGTAATAAAGCAATGCCATATAATCAAAATACAGTAGTTGCAAGTAAATACACCATAAATGAATACCCCAATCAGGTTGTATGAGGAGGTGTTAGCCAATAGGCCCGTCCCAAGAGGGGAAGGAGGGAGGGAAACCTGTACTGCAGCTGTATTAGCACTCGAACATCTACATTTATGGTAGGTACAAAACTGTACTATGTTCATCGTGCATACAGCTGCAGTCATAACAGATGGGTAGAATCCCAAAGCTAAGAAAGGGGTGGTAGGCACTAGGTGGAACTAGGAGCAGCCAGGATGCCCTGCAAGACTGCAGTGGCAAAGCCTGCTCTAGTTTTGGAGTATAATGGTAGGTGGTAGTGCTTGGAGAAGGTATGCACAGAACTCCAAGTGGCTGCTTCCAAAATATCTTTGGTAGGAACTCCTCTGAGGAAAGCTGCAGAGGTAGCTGTGGCCCTTGTGGAGTGAGATCTGATGCCTGCAGGTACAGTTTTGCCATGAAAAGAGTAACAAAAGCGTATGCAGTGGGCTATCCATTTTGAGATTGTCTGTTTGGAAATTGGCTTCCCTTGAGCTCCTATAGCATAGGACACAAAGAGCTGTTCTGATTTTCTGAAAGGCTTTGTTCTGTCCAAATAATAACGCAGTTGTCTGTGGATGTCCAAGGAATGTAGTAATCTCTCTCCTTTGTTTTGAGGATTAGGATAAAAGGTAGGTAAGTGTATAGCCTGATTCAAAGCTACCCCTTTTCCTCCATTTTCTTTAATACCTCCTCAGCTGTAACACCAAATAATACATCCTTTTGAAGAGGGGCATCTAGTAATTTAGCTTTGACATGATCTGGTAAGGTTTGTTCCTTGAGCCAGGCATGTCTACGTATCACTGATCCTGTAACAGCAGCTCTACATGAGGCCTCTAGAGCATCAAAACCACATTGCAAGGTATGTTTACCCACTTGTTCTGCACTATGCATCAAATCCTGCAACTCCTTTAAGTCTGGTTGTTCAGGTTGTGACATTTTACTTCTCAATTGTGATAACAGAAACTGTTGGTACTTTAGCATATGGAACTGGCAGTTTAATGCCCTCATGGTTAAGGTGGCCGAGGTATATACCTTTTTTCCCCACCTTTCTAAGGATCTGGAATCTCTTGGAAGGTAATGGATTTTTAGTAGTGGAGGCCTTAATTCCCTTGGGGCCCTGTGAGATAGTTTCTGGGTCAGCCGCATGGCTTTTGTATAAAAATTGGTGCAAGTCAGGAACCCGGTAGTACCTGTCAAGCTTGACTGGGGCTGGAGGTAAAGAATCCGGGTTAAGGCAGGCCTCAGAGTACACATCATCTAGTATGTCTAAGACAGGAGGTATAGCCAGAGGCCTGTGCTGAGGTAGCAAGAGAAACTCCCTAAGCCTTTTCTTGGAATCTGAGTACTCTTGGCCTTCTCAGTGGAAGTGTTCCCTTAAGGTATGCAAGGTTTCCCCAAATGAGTAATCCTCTGGGGGGGAGACAGAGGGAATGGACTCCTCTGCATTAAAATCTTCAAAAGGGGAGTAAGAATGTTCCTGTTCATCAGAGTGCTCTGATATAATGGAGGCCTGGTCAGAGGAGGGGGATTCTTCCTCCACTCTGGGCCTTTTGTCCGAGGGAGCCCCTGATAAGAGTAATTAAATCCTCAGCCATTTTAAGCATCTGTTTTTTAGGCATGGGGCCTGGAGAAGGGCCCTGTGTAGCTTGTCTCTTAGAATGCATGGCTGCTTTAGACTTAGTGAAAGCCTTGATGGAAAAAGAAGAGGAAGGTCTGAAGACACCTTGAGAGGAGGCAGACCTGTCTACATTTTGAGATTCACCACCAAGAATGGCTTCGGTATCTGTAGTTGCGGTGTGGGCTGAGGAGCCTGCGACCTCGGGCACAGAAGACACCGCCAATGAAGTGTCGTCGGTAGTCAGGGGTTGCGTAGGCGCCTCGCTGAGAACCGGACCACCTGTAGTCGGCTTTGGCGTGGTGTCGGTAGAGGCCGCGGACCTCGTGTGTCAGTCCTTATCTTTGCGTTTTTTAGACAAAACTGGAGTCGGAATATCCGACGACATAATATAGTTAAATTTTTTGCCAAAATAATGCTAGGCGAACTCCGCCCGACACTTAATGGTGCGTTTGTTGAAAGTAGCACAAAAATGACAGACCGAGACGTCGTGGTCTGGGCCTAAGCAAGGAATACAGAGGGAATGAAAATCCTTATGCGGTATTTGCTTCCCACATGAAATACAATTATTAACTTTGTCTGACATCGGTCTGAGGCAAGAAAAGTTTCCCCAAGGGGTACTTAGCTTTCAAGAAGACTTTGGTTGCAAAATCTTCGTAATTTCAGGAGCTGGCCGACCAGCACTTGCGAACTGCTTCTGCTTCGGGCACTGCACGGCAAGAAAGACTGAAGAAAATGGCGTCGGCTGGTTCTTTTATACCCCTGTCACACTGACGTCAGGGAAGAAGCGACGACAACCGACGCCGGACCTAGACTTTGGAATTCGGCCGACTGAGGACCTGCCTGACGGCAGGAGAACCCATCTGTTATGACTGCAGCTGTATGCATGATGAACATCTGTACTATGTTCTTCATGTTTCACTGTTGCAGTCATTACCTGTGGCAGGATTCCCAAAGAGGAAAAGGGTGGAAGGATAGGTTGTGTCCTAGGTATGGGACAGGAGGTCCTGCAGAATTGCAGAGGTAAACCCTGCTCTAGACTTAGAAAAGAGAGTTAGGTGGTAATGGTTTGTAAAGGTATGGACACAGGTCCAGGAGGCAGCTTCCAAGATGTCCCTGGTAGGTACTCCTCTGAGGAGGGCAGTGGAAGTGGAGGTTTCCCTAGTGGAGTGGGTACAGATAGATTTAGGGATGGGTTTCTCATGTAGTCTGTAGCAAAAATGGATACAGTGTGAAATCCATTTGGAAATGGTTTGCTTGGAGATGGCCTTCCCCTCTGCCCCTGGGGTAAAGCTTACAAGAAGCTGGTCTGTTTTTTTGAATGGCTTAGTATGGTCCAGATAGTATCTGAGCTGTCTGTGCACGTCTAGTGAGTGTAAAATTCTTTCTCCCTTGTTTTGTGGGTTGGAAAAGAAGGTGGGAAGGTGTTTGGCCTGGTTAAGGGTCACATCAGACACCACCATGGCCATAAAGGAAGGGTTAGTCCTCGGGGAAACACTGTCTGCATGGAAAATTATGAAGAGCTCGACAGCCATGAGAGCTTGAAGTTCTGACACCCTTCTGGCTGAGGTGATAGCTAGTAGGAAGACAGTCTTCCAAGAGAGGTATTTCAATTCTGTTGAAGCGGCAGGTTCGAAAGGAGGTAAGGTTAGTTTTTCTAACACATAATTCAGGTCCCCAGGATGGCATTGGAGGCATTCTGGGAGGCCTGATATTAGAAGTCCGTCTGAGGAATTGCTTTAATCAAAGGATGAAAGAAGAGGGGTGTGTCTGAGTCATAATGGGCAGAGAAGGCCAAGGCATGGATTTTAATAGAGGAGAAAGAGAGGCCACTATTACTATTACTGCGCTAGGTAATCCAGGATGAGAGGGATGGAAGGGTGGGTGGTGCTGCCCTCTTTTGATCGTTTCCAGGAGCAGAATCTTTTCCATTTCCTTGCATATAATTTTCTTGTGCTGTGCTTTCTGGTCTCTGTGATAATGTCCAGGACCTGTTTGCTTAACAGGGACTCCTTGTTAGCTTTTAGTGTATAAGCCATGCTGAAAGTTTGAGAGTCTGTAGGTCTGGGTGCAGTACCTTCCCCCACTCCTGGGTTAAGAGGTCTGACATCAGGGGAAGTAGCTTTGAGAACTGTAAGGACAGACTGCGTAATAAGGGGTACCCAATGCTGCCTGGGCCAGTCTGGAGCAATGAGAATGGCCTATGGTCTCTCCTCTCTTATTTTGATCAGAACCTTGGGAATAATGGGCAGAGGAAAATATGCGCACACAAAGAGGGAGCACCAGGAGAAGGTCAAGGCATCCACCTTCCATGCTAGGAGGTGATACTCCCTGGTACAGAAAATGTGTGCAGCTGATGGTTGAGGTGCGAGGCAAAGAGGTCCACTTCTGGGGTCCCGCACTCCTGGGTTATTTGCAGAAAGATTTTTCTGTGGAGCTGCCATTCGTGGAGGTCCAGTAAGTTTCTGCTTAGGTGGTCCGCCAGTGTGTTGTTGATCCCTGGTAAGTATTGGGCAATTAGGTGTAGCCCCATGGAGGTGGTTGTAAACCAGAGACCCATGGCTAACCTCCACAGGGGGTAAGATTAGTTGCCCCCCTGCTTGTAAATGTACCACATTATTTTGTATGTTTTTATAAGGAGGACCCCTGGACTGAGATGGGGTTGGAAGGAAGTCAGAGCCT
Organism: Protopterus annectens; assembly: GCF_019279795.1. Taxonomy (NCBI): domain Eukaryota; kingdom Metazoa; phylum Chordata; order Ceratodontiformes; family Protopteridae; genus Protopterus; species Protopterus annectens. The sequence goes on from NC_056726.1 coordinate 1,882,935,151, forward strand.
TTTGCACTGCCATCATTTCTTTCTGGTTGATGTGCAAGTGAAGTTGCTGGGCATTCCAAAGGCCCTGAGTACACCTGCCTGCTAGGTGAGCGCCCCAAGCAATGTCTGAGGCGGTGGTGGTGATGGTCTGGCCAGAAGGATGGAGAATGAAAGGAAGACCCTTGTTCATGGCACAAGCCTCTGTCCACCAGAAAAACTTGGCCCTGATACAAGGGAACAGAGGGAGAGTGGTCTCTAGGGACTGAGAGTGCGGACACTACAGGTTCTTTAAGTACCACTGACTTTTTCTCATGTGAAGCCTGGTGAGAGGGATAAGAAGGATGCAAGATGCCATGTATCCCAGGGCTTGCAGGAACTTCCTAACAGTGAGGTGACTTCTGTAAGCCAGCTGGGAGAAGTAGAGAGGCTGGAAGCTCTACTTTTCTGGGGACAGGAAGGCCATATGGGTTGCTGTGTCTAGCACAGCTCCCAGGAAAACAGTTCTTCTGGTAGGGTTTTGCTTTGATTTTTTTCTCGTTGATGGTGAACCCTAGGGAAGTTAGGAGTGATTTGACAAAGAGAAGGTCGTGGAGCAACATTTCTTTGCATTCTGCCTGAATGAGGCAGTCATCCAGGTAAGGGTAAATCTGTACATTTCTCTGTCTGCAGAATACTATCGCCGGGGCCAAGTATTTGGTGAACACTCTGGGAGCAGTAGATAAGACAAAGGACAGTGCAGATAGCCTGCACTGAAGTGCATGAATTTTCTGCAAGTGGAGGTAGGCATCTTTTAGGTATAGTGCCAAATGCCAGGCATTTTGTGTGAGCATAGGCAGGAGCTGCTGCAAGGTTAGCATTTTGAATCTGGGGACCACCAAGGAGGTGCTCAGTTTGGATAGATCCAGGATGAGGCGCCAAGTGCCTTCTTTTCTTGTAACAAGGAATAGTCTGGAGTAAAAACCTTTTGCTGTTTGATCTGGAGGGACAGGTTCTACTGCCCCCTGGGATATTAGAGTATGAACCTGTTTCAATGCCTCTGCCCACTGGTTTGGGGGAGGTCTGGGTACCCTCTTGGAATAGGGAGTTCACCGAAAGACAATCTGTATCCATGAGAAATGATTTTTAAGACCCAGTGGGTCCTTGGTTATAGAAACCCAACTGTCCTTGAAGAGGGTGAGCCTTCCTTCTAGTTTTTGATGAGTGAAAGGAGGGCAGAAGGGGGAGGGAGAGTCATTCTGAGTGCTTGCCATAAGAGTTTGGCTTAGAACTCCCTGCCTTAGAGATGGAAGTGGTCCATTGTTTGCTTCTTTGCTGGTCCTGGGATAGGGGCCTAGATGGCCTGTCCCTGCAGGGCTTACCTTGGCCCTGTCTGCTAGGTGTAGGGAAGACCCAGTGCTTAGAGAGAAAGTTCCTGCTGAATCTGGGAGGTTGAACTTGAAAGAAACCTTTTACTGTTTGCATAGATTTTGCTTTGTCTTCCATCTTTTTAAGCACCTTTTTGCTTTTTTCCCCAAACAGGCGCTCCTTATCTAGGGGTGCATTGATAAGTTTAGACTTGACATGATCAGGGAGAAGTTGTTCCTTCAGATATGCATGTCTTCTAATAACAGATCCTATCACTGCTGCCCTTCTAGAGGCTTCTAGGGTGTCATATCCACATTGTAATGAGTGTCTGGCCACTTGACAAGCAGAGTGTAGTAATTCTGCCAGCTCTTTTGAGTTGGCACCATCAGGTGAGGTAGCAATCTTCTGTTTTATCTGTTCCAAAGTGTGTTGTCGATATTTTAACATATGGAACTGACAACTGAGTGCTCTGATAGCTAAGGTTGCAGAGGTGTATACTTTTTTTTACCCCATCTGTCCAGAGCTCTGGAGCCTTTGTCAGAAGGAAGGGGATTCTTGGCAGAACTAGTCTTAGCTCTTCTGGGTCCCTGTGTAGTGACCTCAGGGTCTGCAACAGGATTCATGTACAGGTATTTGTGAGAATCTGGAACTCTGTAGCACCTGTCAGGTTTAGTTGGAGCAGGAGGCAGGGGAATTAGGGGCTAAGCTGGATTCATGGAAAACATCATCCACCACTTCCAAAATAGGTGGGATGGACAGGGGTCTGTGCTGGGGCAGGTCCAGAAACTCTCCAAGTCATTTCTTTGACTGTGGGAAGTCTTAAGATTCCCATTGAAAATGTTCCCGGAGGGTCTGAAGGGTTTCCCCAAAAGAGAGGTCTTCTGGAGGGGAGGCAGAAGGGATGGATTCCTCTGCGTCTGAATCCTCATAAACAGTTAAGGGATGTTGTTCCTCTTCAAAAGTAGAATAATTAGATTCTTCAGAGTTTTCGCCTGTCACAATTTCTGGAGAAGGATGCCTTTTCCTTTTTGGAGTGGGGGCCTGAGTACCTCTGATAAGGAAAATGAGATCTTCCGCCATTTTAAGCATTTGAGCTTGGGGTGGGGGAGTAGTAGCAAGATGGTGGCTAGAAGCAGATTTCCTATGAGTGGCCTGGCTTCTAGGCCTGAGAGAATCTGTCGATCTCTGAGAAGCGGTAGTCGGATGCGAAGACGTCGTTTTTTTTGTCTAGAATCAGTACTGTGAAAGGTCTCCTTGGAAGGCCTGTGCCTGCGTCGTGGCTCCGGACCCACCCAAGGGAGAGAAAACCAAAAGTTCGGAAGACAGAGTGGATTAATGCGGCATAGGGTCTCGACAGAGGTTTGCATAGAAAGCAAGTCGGGCATCAGGGGCTGCTAAAGTGCCTCACTAAATTCCAGAGAACTTATGACTTGCTTAGCGGTAGTGTCGTCGGAAGGCTCAGCCTTGTGTGGCCTGCCTCGATCTTTATCGCTACTTTTTTTCGGAATGTCAGATTGTTGGCTGACAGATGTCATATCGGAATTCGAAGACGGAACATGAAAATAGCTGTCTACAAAAAGAGCTCTACAGCAAATGGTTCTCGCATTAGAGAGGGCACAGAACTGGCAACGAGGGACGTCGTGGTCTGGGCCTTAACAAGAATGAAAGTCTCAGTGTGGGATCTGCTTTCCACAGGCAAAACAATTGTTAACTTTTTTGGAGATCGGTTAGAGCAAGAAAAAAATTGTCCCCAATGGGGTACTTAGCTTTAGACGTTTTCTGCTGAAATTCAACGTCTGGTAGCAACCGACCAGCAGTCATGTGAACTGCTTCTGCTACGGGCTCCACAGCAAGAAAGACTGATGTAATAACATTGGCTGCCTTGCTTTATAGCAGTGATGACCTGACGTCAGACTACAGGCGCCAGCAGCCGGTGCACAAAAACATTGACTCTGGTATTTGGGCCGACTGAGGGCTATCACAGCAGGGATAACTCACAGGTAATGACTGCAACAGTGAAACACGAACAATGAAATACGAAGAACATCATCTCCTTCCAAGGAAAAGGCAAAGAGTCCACCTTCCAAGCCAAATGACTTGGGATTCTGGAACAGGAAAGAGGAAGTTGTCTGTTTAATGGGGAGGCAAAAAGATCTACCTGAGGAATACCTCACCAATGAACAATGTCCAGGAACACATCTCTGTGAAGCATCCATCCATGAGCTTGTATGCTGGAGCTGCTCAAAGAATCTGTCACTAGACTGTACTCTGAGGGAATGTAGACACCAGTCACTTGATACTGAACATCTAGATCCCAGACTTAAAGAGCTAGCCTGCAAAGAAGGTAGGACCTTGCACCCCCCCCCCCCTCCCTTGTTGACATACCACATCACTGTGGTATTGTCTGTGAAAATCTTGAGGGGCCAGGGATGAAAAATTGTATGAAAAGCATTAAGAGTTAGAAGCAGAGCCCTCATCTTCTTGATGTTGACATGGTCTGACCTCTGATGAAGAGGCCAAAGGCCCCAAACACTTTGAGAAAGTCAAAGGAAGCTCCCCACCCCACCTGAGGCATCTGCAAAGAGCTCCCTATTTGGGACTGGAGACTGGACAGGAAAGCCCTGGGTTAAAAGAAGGTTGATGAATCCACCACTGAAGCTCAAGCTTGAGACAAGGAAGGAAGAAGAACTAAAAAGTCCACGGGGTGACATTGTTAAAGCCACACTGACTAGAGGTACCACTGAAGCTTTCTCATATTGAGCCTGGCCAGAGGCAGCATGGGCATGTTGGAAGCCATAAACCTGAGGAACCTGAGAAAGCCCCTGGCCATGACTGAATCCAGAGGAAGAAGAGAACTGAAAAAGGCAATAAGAGACAGGGCCTTGGGGCAGGCAGAGATGCCAGCATGGGAACGGTCTGGATCCTGCGACTAAGGAAAACATGATCCTGGGAAGGACTTGGGACTGATTTTTGAAAGTTTATGGTGAACCTTAAACTTTGTAGCAGGGGAAATAGTAACTGGAGAATCTGAAGCAGAGCCTTTGGGGAGAAAGCATGAAAGAGCAGATCATCCAGATAAGAAAGAGCTGAACCCCTCTCCTCCTGCAAAAAGCAATGACAGGAGTAAGGCATGTGGTGAATAACCCTGGGGCAGTAGCGAGGCCAAAGTGCAAAACAGAGAACTGAAAATGCAAGGAAAAAACACAGAAAAGCAAACATTTCCTGAAAGGGGATGGACAGGGATATAAAGACAAGCAACCTTGAGATTCAGAGATACCAGAAAGGCCTGAAAAAACAATAAGAGGAAATAAAGTTTAAAGAGAAAACATCCAAAAGGAGGGGACTTTGCGAAAGGTGTCGAGCTGAGAAAGGTCCAAAGTTGGTCTCTAGGTGTGCTCCTTCCTGGGAACCAGAAACATTCTGGAATAAAAACCCCGCCCTTCCTCACCAAGGGGGCACAGATTGAATGGTGCCCTGGGTCAAAAGAGAATGAAGCACCTCTCGGGAAAGAAACTGTGCTAGAGGATGTTGAGGGATGCCCAGAAAGGGAGGAATAGATTTCCAAACCATGAAATACCCCATGGCAGATCAAGGACAAAACCCATGAGTCTGTTGTGATCCTTCATCAATCTGGTAGGGAGAGAGAAAGATAAAGAGGACAAGGAAACCTGACTGAGGGAAAAGGAAAGCAAATTGTTAAATGGAACCTGTCCTGTCTTGAAAAGGAGGCTTCTGGAAAACAGGGGTCAGTAAAATTTAGCAGGAGTACACGTCTAGAACCCTCTTTACCCTTGGGTGGAGGGTGAGACTGTCTTTGAAGAAAAACAGATTTGGAAGGGTAATTCCTCTGAAACTTTGGAATAGGAGAAACAAAAATGTTTCAACTCCTGCAAGGCATTGCCCTTATCCTGGATAGATAAAAAGTTAAGCCACATCAGTACAAAAAACATTTTTCTTATCCAAAGGAGCATCCAATAATTTGGCCTTAATGTCATCAGGTAAAGCCTGAAGTTGAAACCAAGAGTTATGCCTCATTACAGAACCAAATGCAGCCATTCTGGAAGAAGCATTGGCTGCATCATAACTGCATTTATAGACGTAGAACCCAATAAACCCTTAGAATCAGAAAGATCAGAAATCACATGAGAAACTTGAGAAATGAGGGATACAATATACATAGTCACAAGAGTCTGACAATTAATAGTACTAAAAGACAGGTTGGCAGCAGTATAAACATTTTTGCTCAGCCTCGCCATGGCCCTACTACCCTTATCTGAAAGAAGCAAGTTGGTAGAGGACAACAGCTGACAGAGGAGTTTGTCAGAGACAGACAACACAGAAGGATCAGGTGAAGTGCAATTATATAGAGATTTATAATTATCAGACACCTTGTAAAATCTGACAGTTTTTTTAGGAACCGGGAGCGGAGAACCATGGGCTACAGAAGCTTCTGATAAGGTACCCAGGAGGGGAGCCAGAACAGGAGAAACAGCAGAAGCCTTTTGAGGCTCCATCTTGAGGAGCTCATAACGCCTCATCTGGATATCAGAAACATGAGAACAACACTTAAAGAATTCCATCATATGGGAAATAGTGCCCCCAAAGGAGAATTCCTCTAAAGGGGAATCTGGGCAAGTAGAATCCTCTTCCTCTGAACCACAGTCCAAGGGGGAAGGGATCTGAGAAGAGTAGGCTAACAACTCTTCTCCCGAATCCTAATACTCATTCACAGGAATTTCCCTAGGTCTTTTAAGAGGAGTGGAAAACCAGAGAGGGGTACGCACAGAGATCCCTTGAGAAGGCATTAAAGCGTTAAACAGCCCCTGAGTAAAATCTTGCCATCCTTGTTGGGGATCCTTAACTGCAGGGGAAATATGCTTGGTTTTCTGTTTGTTTTTTATTTTTATGCAGGACGTAGGCACAAAAAACCCTGATACACAATAAGCATAGTAGGGATATTCGCCCTAAGGTCTATGAAATCCCCCTCAGTCCATCAGATATAATCAGCAGAGGTTCTCCCTCAATGTCTGGCGCAGACGTTTGGAAAGCATCCAAGGATATGTGAGAAGTCACAACCATGCCAGCCTCCAAAGCAACAACCGGATAATCCTCTTGGCTTTCACAAGAAAGATGCTCAGGGGTGGCTGGACAGTAGCCATATCAGACCTGAGTTTTTTAGCCTTTTTCCTGGCCAACAGCTGACCCTCGGGATAGGAAGACTCTACCATAGCAACCCGAGCCAACAACTTAAGATGTTGGTTTTCAAGGTAAACAGAAACATGACCAATGAATCAAATGAATACTACTGCAGAAGCATCAATAGCTCAAGGTTTTGGCCACTATCATGGTCTACAACATGATAAAGAATGGACACTGAAGAAAGTCTAAATGTCAGTATGCAGCACGGAAAGTGATACCTACCCAAAGTAAACAAGAACTATCTTCTGTTGCACCAAGACACTTATACACCAAAAGACGTCCATCTCATTCAATGACACCATCAAGATAAACTACAGCCCCTCCCAAAGAAAAGTGCGATCCCCTGCAGTGCAGCCATATGAAACAATGAACTGGGTGTGCCCAATCTTTAACACCCATCAAACTCACATTCCAAGCTCTAAACCAATCATATTTTCAGACAAGTATCATACTGCCTAAACAACACAAATAACTGGACACCAACATTACCTTCCTCAGCAGTAGAGCTCTTGTGACTCCATTTAATCAAAATTACAACTTGTTTGTACCTTTCCTGACTTAAAACCCAAAACACCAAGACTCTGATGGTAGCAACTCCATAAAATTCCCCAATTCACCCCACTTGCAGAGTCTCGTTTAACTTTAGCTTTAACTTCAAGTTTATTACAGTGTTTATTTCATAAGCACTAATACAAATGAAACAACATAATAATACAATTATACAAATCTTAATTATAAAAGGAAAGACTTATCTAAACAGACTCTTCTGTCCCACCAAAATATCCTCCAAAGAAACAATGTCCACGGACGCTAGTTTCAACACTTTTAAACATTCTCATTTGGAATGTTTCTTACTCCAAATCTCAAAAAGTTAAAAAGTTCCTCACTGGAAAAAATTTACCACACATTCTTCTATAAAGGGATTTGCTCAGTAAAAAAATCATATCTTGCTGTCATGGTATGTTGTGTGCAAAGTGCCGAACAGCATTTTGCCTCATCAATGAATATTTTTTTACTGTTCTTTTCTTAGAGCAACTTGTTGGAAGTACTGATTTCCCAAACATTGTGCCACTGAAAATAAAACAGTTTGACTTCACTGATGTCAGCTTAGGGAAATTGTGAGGTACATCCATAGACTTTAGTGGACCAAGGTATTGGGAGCAAATAACTAGAAAGGGAAAGGTAATAGAATGGGAAGAGGCCAAGAATTTATTTAGACTGCAGGTTAGAGACTGCCTTCCGTATCAAGGGCTGATAGAGTATAGGCAGACAGAAAGAAATAGGGGAGGGTCCTGAATGAAAGGCCAGCACTGGTAGAGTTTTCAACAGAATCTAGAATAGAAGCTGAAATTAAAAAAAGAATAATTAGTAGAGCATATAAAATATTGTATGATAATTATAAGAATCAGTCAGAGGAGCTTAGAAAAGATTGGGAAGAGAGACTTGACAAGCAATTCACAGACAATGGGGGATATATGTATATCTAACAAATATGCAACAAAGTCTAGAAGATTTAGGATCCTTGCCTGGAAGTGTTTACATAGGTATTTTTATACCTCAAGTAGACTCCAAAGAATTTTTCCTTAGGTGGAAAGCAAATGTTGGAGGTGTGACGAGCAAGAAAGAGGTGGCTGGGAACATATTTTTTGTGAGTGTAATGAGCTGGCAGACTTTAGGGATTCCCTGCGAACCGCTTAGTCGGAGATGGTGGGTGAGCAGATTGGATTGATTAAGGAGATTTGTTTGAGCTAAGACACAAAATCAGAATTGCCTAGACATAGTAAAGCCTTGCTGAGTCTAATTACAGAGGCTGCCAAAAAAGCAATTACTAGAAAATAGAAACAAAACTCCAGACCAGCTTTACTAGAAATAGTGAATATAGTAACAGAGATAAAAAAACTGGAATTGGGATCTTTAGAAAAGGGACAGAACAAACTACACAGAAATAAAATGGGAATTGCGAGAACAATATATGCAGAGAAGGAACAAGGTTTAAGAGGCAGGATTTGAATGAGCCATATAATGCTCAACTGACAATGACTGGATAGATTATAAGTGATGTATAATGTTTGCAACTACAGTTGTTTTAATAGTGCCTGTGATGTACAATGTTTGCAACTAAAGTGATGTCAATGATGTCTGTTTTTCATTTATATAAATGTAAGATTGTTTATGTCATACGCGATAATTTAATAAAGATGTGTATTGAAAAAAAAAATGTTTGAGAAAGAAACCCAAATTGGTAATTTATTGATTATTACATATTTATTTATTTGACAATTGCCTACCCGGAAAGGCCGACTGGGTGAACAGAACCTGTTTTCATCGAAGACTTCGGGACAAAATTTCAAAAGTATGCAAATATAACACTGTAAGTAATGAAAGGTAGAGGCTCTGCACCTTCTGGGTAATGTCACGAAAGAGGAAAGTGAGCCTGCACTGTCTTACAACCATTGGAAACAGTGAAACCATTCAGTCAGTTTTAGGGCACGGAGTTCAGCATGCTAGATCTCCTAAGGGTGATATAAGAGATCCTGACTGCGCAACAGAATCATAGAGGAAATCCAAGAAGAGATCTGATAGAAAGAGTGAGAGAGAGAGAGTGTGACCAAGCCAGATGAGTCCAAAAGTACAAATGAGGACGACAGAGCTCTACAACTTGCTGGTTTTGTAGAAACTCAAAGAACAACGGTATATTGGTAAAAGCAAAAAAGAGATCTGGGTGCCAAGAACAAAACCAATCATCCCTTAGGAGTACCCCCAAAGGGAGAATTAGAAATGTTTTTTTCTGTATTTGTAGTTACAGGAAAAGCAAGAAGGTCATGATAAGGTTGGACCCCACAGCTCAAAATCAGGTTGACAACTGATTGAGGGACCTACCACTCATGATGAATCAGACTAGACCTACTGATGCTGTCTGCCAGAGCGTTCAATTTTCACAGTTTGTGTGCTGTAGTTAGAAAGCTGTTTACAGAGATCGCCCATTGCCACACCTCCATGGCCTCCCTGTACAAGGATTAGGAATGTGTTCCTCTCTATTTGTTGATCTACTAAGATATTGACGTGTCATCAGTGGGCACTGCAATAGACGTCACAGGGAGGTCATCCTAAGAAAATTTGCAAGGCAAAAAAAAAGACAGCTGTCATCTCTAAGACGTTGCCATGCCACCTAGTCTCCAAGAAAGACTACATGCTTTGGAAAAGTTGTCACTTGAACTGTTCCCACTACTTCAGATGGGAAGTGAATGTAGTCTCTGTGGATTGAGGGGGGGGTTAGAAGAACAACCTGCCTAGAAAAAGGGGTGTTCGACCAGATCCACCAGCAAAATGACATTAACAAATTTGTTTTTTAATAAGAGCAGATGGGCTAAAAAGGAATAGTGCACAAGCTTGAAGAATTAATCTTGCTAATGGGGAATGGAAGTGACAGCGAGTTCCTCCTTTTAATTTCTTAAAGATGTGAGGTGGTGACGAATCAAAGATGCTATTTGGTTTGCAGCATACAAGTCAGAACTTAAGAATTTCAATTTTGTATCAGAAATAGACTTGATTTTGCCAGATTTATACTAATGCCTGGGATCTGGAGTCATAAGACCGAACCCCAGTTTGTAACAGCTGATACCTGGTTGGAGCAGTAAGAAAGCATTCGTTCAGATACAGGAGACACCTGAAATTCTCTGAACCACAGGTGAGCAGCCACTACTGCCATGCATATGGAAAAACATCATGGGAGCTGTGGTAAGTTTGAAGGGCAGACCTCTGAACTGGAAGTGACTGGCTCCCAGCTGAAAACACTGAAGTCTCCTGGAGCGCCCCTTTAATTTGATGTAATAGTATGTGTCCCATAAAAGTACAGATCACACCCAATCATCCTAGCCCAGAACAGTGGAATCCTGCATTCAATAGCTGTGAGTTCAGCTGTTTATGCAACCCACGTAGGATCCGAGGGGTGTCTCGCATCCAAAGGAAAGCCAAGGTTATATGACATCTCTGTATCGGGGAACAGCCCAAATTTCCTCTACTCAACCTGCTACCTGCCAGATCATAGACTCTTGGATTCAAGCAGAGAGCCATTCACCTTACAGCCCCAGATCTGAAGGCTCTGGATGAAAGAACAGTTCAGCTGTTTCTGGTGCGAGACGTTGGATCCAAGGAGATAACTACTCACTGTATATCCCAGATCTGAAGGCTCTGGATGCAAAAGCAGTCCACCTGCTTTGGGGGCTACCTGCCAAATATTCGATTCAGGTCCCTCGAATCCTAGGAGATAACCATCCACTTTCCAGCACCGGATCCATTGGTATCAGATTCATGGACAGTTTAGCTGTGTTCGCTGGTCAACTACCAGATCCCTGGATAGGAAAATTAGAGCAGCTGGATCCGAGATGAGGCAGACCAATGGGCTGATGTTGTCCTCCTCTTTCTTCTTCTTTTTTTTTTTTTTTGGGGGGGGGGGGGTGGTTGAGCCCCTAAAGAAACCATCAGTAAGGCACTGCGCTGATGTTTGAAGTTTCTATGTGGTTTCACCTCATATCTTATCACCTCGAAAAACTCCTGTGTTCATGTGATAAACACGAAAATAAAGTACAGTTTTGTACCTACCATAAATGTAGATGTCCGATAGATATGCAACTGCAGTCCTGACATATGGGTTGTCCTGCCTCAGGCAGCCCTTCGGTCGGCCGGATTCCAAAGTCTGGGTCCGGCGTCGGCCGATGTCACCTACTCCCCGACGTCAGAGCGGCTGGGGTATAAAGGCATCCGCCGACACCATCTTCTTCAGTGTTTCTTGCCCCAGATGCCAGGTGCCCTCCAAAGAAGGCTAAATTTGGTGAATGGATAAAAAATTCCAGACATGCACAACAGTAATAAACAGATACACCATAACAGATATCCCCAGCTAATAGAGGAGAGGGGGAATGGACCCAAAAGGAAAATTGCAGAGGGGTAGGAGGGAGGGAAAACCTGACTGCAGTTGCATATCTATCGGACATCTACATTTATGGTAGGTACAAAACTGTACTATGGCCTTCAAGAATGCAACTGCAGTCCTGACATATGGGTTGAATACCATAGCCAAGCTGGGGGTGGTAGGATCTAAGAAAGAGATGGTGTAGCTAAAATGCCCTGCAGGACTGCCAAAGCAAAGCCTGCTCGGGATCTGGAGTATAAAGGCAGGTTGTAGTGTTTGGTAAATGTATGCACGGAGCTCCATGTAGCAGCCTCTAGAATGTCCTTTGTAGCAACTCCTCTTAGAAAGGCTGTGGATGTGGCTATAGCTCTGGTGGAGTGTGGCCTAATATTGGCTGGCACACCTTTTCAATGGAAAGAGTAACAGAATCTGATGCAATGTCCAATCCATTTTGAAATTGTTTGTTTGGAGATTGCCTTTCCTTGCACTCCAGCAGCATAGGCTACAAATAGTTGATCAGACTTTCTGGTGGTCTTTGTTCTGTCCAAGTAGTAGCGTAATTGTCTGTGTATGTCCAAAGTGTGCAGCAGCTTTTCCCCCCTATTTTGAGGATTGGGAAAGAAAGTAAGCAGGTGAATTGCTTGATTTAGAGACACCCTGGATATCACTTTTGGCATGAATGAAGGATTGATTCTTAGAGAAACTCTGTCCTGATGAAAAATGAGAAAGGGGGGTACTGCCATGAGGGCCTGTATCTCCGAGACTCTTCTTGCTGAGGTAACTGCCAACAGGAAAACAGTTTTCCAGGAGAGAAATTGCATTTCTGAAGATGCTGCTGGTTCAAAAGGAGGAAGAGTTAATTTTTCCAAGACGAAATTGAGATCCCATGCAGGTATTGGTGGTTTTCTGGGAGGTTTGATATTCTTTATCCCTCTTAGAAGTTGTCTTAGCAAGGGATGCGAAAACACAGGTGGGTCACAGTTGTATTTTGCTGAGATTGCTGAAGTGTGAATTTTTATGGAAGAATATGAGAGGCCACTATGAAACATTTCTGCCAAGTATTCTAATATCTGTGGTATGCTCATTACTGATGCATCCTGACCCTTGTTGGCATTCCAGAGGATGAATCTCTTCCACTTGGCTGAATAGGTTTTCCTGGTGGAAGGTCTGCGCGCTTCCAGTAAGATTTCTTGCACTTTTTTGGAAAGAGAGATATGGGTGAAGGTCATGGAACCCTCCAAGCTGTCAGCTGCAATGTTTGCAGGTTTTGATGAACAGTCCTGTAATTGTGCTGAGTTAGAAGCAGAGGCCATTGAGGCAAGGGCCACGGTTTGGTGTGAGTTATGCTCAGTAGCAATGGATACCAGTGCTGCCTTGGCCAGTCTGGAGCTATCAAAATTCCTTTTGGTTGCTCTGCTTTGATCTTCAGTAACACCTTGGTCAGTAATGGTAGAGGAGGGAATGCATAAATTGTTAGGGAATTCCAGCTGAAGGAGAGAGCATCCGTTCTCCAGGCTAGAGGATGGTGCGTCCTTGAACAAAACTTCTCCAGATGATGATTGAGGTGAGAAGCAAAGAGATCTATGTCCGGTCTTCCCCATGCACTTGTTATTTGTGAGAAAACGTGTGGATGCAGCATCCATTCGTGCGGATCCAAGAAATTTCTGCTCAGCCTGTCCGCCAGAACATTGTCCTTGCCTGGAACAAACTGGGATTGCAAGTGGATGTTCAGATTCAGGGACTTTTCCCAAAGAGTCATTGTTAGTCTGCAGAGGGGGTAAGAGTGAGTGCCTCCCTGCTTGTTTATATATCACATGACAGTGGTGTTGTCTGTCCTTATTAGCAGATGACCTTGTTGAAGGGATTTCCCGAAGGCCTCGATTGCATGCATCACTGCCAACATCTCTTTTTGATTTATGTGCAGATGCATTTCCCTGGGAGTCCATTGCCCTTGAATGCATCTGCCCTCCATGTGCACCCCCCATCCATGATCTGAGGCGTCTGTTGTAATGGTTTGACTTGCTAGAGGTTTGTTGAAAGACATGCCTTTGTTTAAATGACTTGCTTGAGCCCACCACAAAAATTCCCTTTGCAGGCATGGAATGAGTGGTATTACGTCTTCTAGATTGTGGCTGTGTTGAGACCATAAGCTTTTTAGGTACCATTGTAGCTTTCTCATGTGTAGTCTTGCCAGAGGTACCACAAGAATGCAAGATGCCATGAACCCCAGGGCCTGCAGGATTTTCCTTGCGGTCAGCTGGGTGAGCTTTGCTAGGCTTTTGAAGTAATCTGGTAAATGTTCTTGTTTCTCCTCTGTGAGGAAAGCCATTTGTGATTGTGTGTCCAATTTGGCTCCTAGAAAAATAATCTGTTGGGATGGCAGTAGTCTTGATTTTTGAATGTTGACTGTGTATCCCAAAGCCTGTAGTAATTGAATGACATAGTCCAAGTTTCTTATCAAGGTTTGTTTGCTGTCTGCTTGTATAAGGCAGTCGTCCAGGTAAGGGTATATTTGAATCCCTGGAGCCTGCAATGTGCAACTACTGATGCCAGGCATTTCGTGAATACTCTGGGCGTAGTAAATAAGCCAAACGGCAATGCTGAGAATTGATAATGCTCTGACCCTGCAAGAAATCTGAGGTATCTTCTGCAACTGTGTCTGATTGGGACATGCAGGTATGCCTCCTTGAGGTCCAGAGTAACCAGCCAAGACCCCTTGCCCAGCATGGGAAGGAGTTGCTGTAAAGTCAGCATTTTGAATTTTGGCACAATGAGAAAAGTGTTTAGAGCGGACAAGTCCAGTATAGGTCTCCATTGCTTTTCTTTTCTTGGAACAAGGAACAGTCTTCAATAGAATCCCTGGCCTTGTTCCTGAAGAGGAACCTTTTCTATTGCTTTTATTTGTAACAGCTTTGAAACTTGTATGAGTGCCTCTGCCCTTTGATTTTGTGGCAGATTTGGCATGCCTTGTCTTGTTGGCAAGGTATGGAAGTGGAACCTGTAACCTTTGTCTACTATGTCCAGAATCCATTTGTCCTTGGTTAAAATGTGCCAGTTCTTTGAGAATAAGGATAATTTTCCGCCTAGAGGTGCTTCTCTTTGAGCCTTGGTCGGCGGAGTGAAAGTCAAGTCATTGTGATTGTCCCTGTGGTGCAGCTGAACTCCCTGTGCCACTTCTCTGATTTGGTGGTTGCCATTGGCGGCCCCGGTAGGAGCCTCGGCATTGCCCTCTACCTCGAGCACGCCTGTTTTTTTCCCTTTGAAACTTGTCAGTGTCTGGAAAGGACCAATTCTTTGAAGGCAATTCCTGCTGAATCTGGGTGGCTGAACCTGGAGGAATTCCTTGACTGTCTGTACTGATTTAGCCTTTTCCTCAATAGACTTCAGCACATCCTGTGCATTAGCACCAAAAAGCTTCTGTTTTTCCAGAGGTGCATCTAGGAGCTTTACTTTAACATGGTCTGGCAGTGGCTGTTCTTTCAGCCAAGCATGTCTCCGTATAACGGCCCCTGTCATAGCTGCCCTACATGAAGCTTCCAATGCATCATAACCACACTGAAGAAAATGATTGCTAACCTGCTGAGTGTTATGAACCAAATCCTGCAATGCCTTTCTATCTATAGGCCCAGGAGAGGCTAACTTTTTCTGCAAATCATCCATTAAGTAATCCTGGTACTGAAACATATGAAAAAGACAGTTAAGTGACCTCATGGCAAGGGTGGAAGAGGTATAAACTTTTTTGCCCCATCTCTCCAGGGACCTTGATTCCCTGTCTGCGGGCAAAGGGTTTTTGGCTGAGGAAGTAGCAAGAAGGGTATCTGAATTACAGGCATTAATGGCAGTGCAGCCCTTTCTTATCTTCCATCAGGATAGAGTGTCTCTGAGAACCAACCCTACCTTTATGCCAAAAGTGGTCTCCACAGTATCATTGAACCAAGCGATTCATTTACCTACATTCTTCCCCAACTCACAGAACAGGGGGGAAAGACTGCTACATACCTTGGATGTGCACAGACAATTACGCTACTACCTGGACAGAACTAAGACCAACAGAAAAACTGACCAACTTCTGGTAGCATATGCAACAGGAATGCAAGGAAAAGCAATTTCAAAACAGACAATCTCAAAATAGATAGGAAATTGCATACAATTTTGCTACTCTTTTCATGGAAAGACAACTCCTGAAAATATCAGACCTCATTCCACAAGAGCTACAGCCACCACTACAGCTTTCCTACGAGGAGTGGCTACCAAAGACATTTTAGAAGCTGCTACTTGGAGCTCCGTGCATACATTTGCCAAGCATTATAACCTTCCTTTATACTCCAGATCCCGAGCAGGTTTTGCAACTGCTGTGTTGCAAGGGATCTTGACTACACCATCTTTATCTTAGTGCCTCCTCCCCCAGTTTGGCTATGGTATTCTACCCATATGTTAGGACTGCAGATGCATCCTTGAAGGACATGGTACAGTTTTGTACCTACCATAAATGTAGATGTTCGATAGGTATGCATCTGCAGTCAGGATTACCCACCCTCCTTCCCCTCTGTGGTATTCCTAGGGTACCTACCCCTCTTTTAGCTAGCTGGGGGAAATTATTATGATGTATTTGTTTTTGTATATATTTATATATATATATATATATATATATATATATATATATATAATTTTGGCTCTCTACTGTTTGGAATTATTTGCATTTATCCAAATTTAGCCATCCTAGAGGGCACATAGCATCTGGGGCAAGAAACACTGAGGAAAATGGCGTCGGCTGATGCCTTTATACCACAGCAGTTATGACGTCGGGTGAAGTGCGACATCAGCCGAGGCCAGACCCAGACTTTGGAATCCGGCCGACCGAAGGGCTGCCTGAGGCAGGACAACCCATATGTTAGGACTGCAGATGCATCCTTGAAGGACATCTATGGCAGCCACTAACAATTTTAGAGAAAAATAGAGAAAGGGAAATTAAACAAAATAAACTTCCTTACAGCTCGAGAACTGGGAATCTTCCATCTTACCAGTTCGGCAGCAAACAAGATCTGAAGAATTAGATGTAGTGTGTTGCATTATGGAAAGAATGGGAAGCTCCTGAAGTTTGGAAAATGTGGCAGAGTCGGATCCAAGGATCAGATCTGTGACCCATCAGTGAGGAAGAATGAGAAGGACATCATATCAAATCATTTTAAACTGCCAACATTTACATTCCATATTTATCCATCTTCACCATACCATGAAAGGCAGTATTCTATGACCCAGAAATGGAAGTTGAAGATCCATGCTTTCTAACTAATGAAAATAAAGACATCAGTGAAAACCTCTCCCCAGCTCTGTGAAGCACAACTATGCTCCAGCTCTTCCCAAACCCAGCACTAAGAGCTTCTGCTTCGTGAGAAACAATCTAGACAGGCACCACTCTAAAAATAATCCAACCAGGCAGGGATCTAAATAGGATCACCACAATTGAATTCTAATAAGCTATTAGAGTCCAAATAAAGAAACTGCATGGATAACCAACCAAATTCTTCATCCATAGACAGTCTTCTTTCACTATCTTCAGATATGTATAGTCAAGAAAGCTGGAACCACAGCATTCAGCTCTTCCAGCAGCCTTACTGACTTAGGTTGCAACTAATGCCTCTAAACAGTAGCTGAGCAACACTACTGACTAATTAGCTTGCTCAACTATACACCTCCCTCATCCAATACCAGCAACTTAACGAACTCAACAAAAGATCATCTACTCCTAGTCTGCTTTCAATACTTAGGCAGTTGCGGTGGTAGTCTAGCTAAATCCACTTTTCCATCAGTCTTGTTGACAAAGTCATAAGATCATTTCCTTATACTTGTAGGGCAACTTTGGTGTCAGCCTAACTTGCTGAAATATACACCTTTATCCTGCACCAGGTCTCTGGCTCGGGATGCAGCTAATCATCACACCAAAAGGATATCATTCTTGTGGGTCTGCCTTCAATAATTAGGCAGCTTGGGTGGCAGCACAGCTGACCTAAATAACCTACTCTCCCATCAGCCTTCTTCATATTAAAGCTACAAGTAGCGCCTCCAGACACGAGTTATGTAACTTGGGTTGCAGCTTAGCTTCATACTCATTCATCCCTCTGATCCATTCCGAGTGTTTTAGCTCTAGTAGCAGCTTAGTCTGCATAAAATTACTCTGCATATCTACAGCTGTTTTTTCTCAGTCAATCTTAATCAGTATTAAACAAACTCGTAAGTATCTCCAGTTTCCACAATTCAAATAATAAAGGCAACTATGAAACATTAAATCTCATTTTTACCTTTCTTCATTACTCTATTTACTTCAATCTTTCAGATGCATTCCCCATTGACTGCAAACACCCCTACAAGTCATATAACTGCAAAAACCCATATCAAATCAATATCTCCCCATCATTCCTTCTACATGACTGCACACCTTAACTGATCTGCATCACCAGAAAACAAATTACTATACTACAACTGCTAGTCCGAAAGACCTACAGACCAAACAAATAAATTAAGAAATCCCTTTGGAAATTATTCTTTTCACTTAGGAAGATTCTACTGGCACTTAATACTCATGTAAATCCTGGACCCCATACTCATCTTACCATAACTCCTAATATACATGCACAAACACAGAGTGACATCTAATACTAGTCGACACACATTTACTCAGAATCAAAAAACATCTCACAGTAGCATGCCTTAACATTAATAGCCTAAATAATAAATGATCTTCACATGAACTCCATCTCATAAAAGAAAAGCCACACAGTTAACATCAAAGAGGCTAGGCTTAAGAATAACTTCTGCTCTTCTCCTTCTCAATTCATCCAGTTACATTACACATTGTCTAGGACCTGGTCTGTTGTGCAATAAAGTGGTAGGGTGCACAATTAGTAAGTCAAATATATCCACATATAGCTCTCAGTTGTCAAAGGCCTCTGCAAACAATGACAGGAGGCCCAACTAGACCCTAGGAGATCTCTATGCAAGTGGCCATAGTCACCAGCATACAAGCATTGCCTGCATTTCTCTTTCCTCCTCAGTTTCCACCCTGCAGGAGGTACTGCTGGCATGTGCCCTGCAACGATCAAAAATGATACAATTATCCTAGACAACCACAACATTAATTTTAACTTGAGTAGTTAGTTCAGCAACCAACAAGACCTAACAAAAACTCAGGTAATGATTCTACATCGGGTCACATAATAACTAACATTAAAAACAGATGCCATTCTAATAACTACAGTAACCATAACCCTGTTCCATCACAGTGGTCTTTTAAAGACAAGAAATTCACCCCACTTTATTACCTGCAGACCTATACTGCACTAAGAAACCAACCTTATTAAAAACTTACATATGCAAGCAATTGAACAAGCTCTTTTATATAATTTTAGCAGCCCCAATGAAGCATTAGCATGCTTTCTCAACACTTCCAAGATGGCTGCACACTGATCAATAGTTTAACTAGAGCTCTTCCAGTGTGAGAACAGAAACTGAAAAAAAAGGAGTGCCTTGAAACTATTTTTTGGGTAAACTTCACTTATTGGTTGGTAAATACACAGCCTGGATGCCAGCATAGAAGAAATTCAGGGAGAAAATCATCCAGAAAAGATGAATAGAAAAACCTGTCTGGGAAGGGTTCTGCAGATGTTCAGCAAAAAACAGTTCAAGCTTCAGCTCTGCTTTAACAGATGGCTTCCAGTAATTATGAGGAAAAAATAAATCAAATGTACTCAGATGCAATTAAAATTTTCTGCTCTACTAGAGAAACTCGATGGAATAGACTGCATTAATTTTATGAAAGCACAAATAAGCAACTTGACTGGTGTTCAACAGGAGGCTTTATTAACTAAAAGGGAACATACAGTGTATGCGCCAAACCTAAAGCAGCCAAGACCTACATTACTAAAGATGCAAACATATCAAGAGAAAATGTTGATTCTGACAAAACTGTGGCAGAAGGGAAAACTAATAAAATCTGGAGACAGCAGTGTTTCTGTAGAAAATGATTACTCATTGCAACACCATACAGAAGAGAAGCAAATTCATCCTAGCAATCAGGGAAAGTTGAGAGGCAGGTATGAGATCCACGTTGCTGTATCAAGCAGAATATTTTTTTCCTGGATGATCAAAGGCATTTTTTGAAGAAGAACACACTGAGGAGGAAAGAAAATATATATATCAAACAAAAAAGTAAACCAGCAAGCAGAAGGGAGTCTGTTTCTCATTCTTCTGACAGTAAAGTTCATACAGGGACTTTGCCAGTGAAACCTTTTCCAATGTTTCTAAGAAAAATGCTTGCGACTTGCGAGACAGAAAATGACAAGATTTGATTGCAAGAATCAAGAGTATCTTGTACTTAAACCAGAGTCTGGTGTATGAAGATGGATATGAACAAGAAGAAAACCAGCAACACTGAAATTAGTGACTAAATGGAAGACTAAAAAGCATCAATCACACTTGTGAAATAAGGCTTTGTAAGACAAAGTGAAAAAGACTGGACTTTTGTTGACTTTGTTAAACTTGTGGATGGATTGTACAGCATATAACCCCACTTTATATCATTAATGTTTGGAAAGACACAAAGTGGAAAAAATTTTGTTCTTAATAGTATTTGCCTAAGATACTTTGTGATCTAAACAGTATGTTATATACAGCAAAGCAGTTTTGTGTAGCGAGTAGTCGAGGTATTTTAAATGTGGGAGGAATCTTTTCAGTGACTGTTGTATGGGTTAAAGATATTAAATTTATTAAAGTAAACAAGTACTTTGTTAGTTGTAAAATACAGGCTTTAAAGTATATGAAGAAAAGAAAGGCTAGACAAAAGCAATATTAATGTTAATTAGCTGTGATCTTGGGCTACTGCAGTGACAGGAGGGGTAAAAAAGTGCACCGATTATAATTTATGCAGAATAAAGACATTTCCCCTTATTTTTAAAATGGTGAATGTCTAGATTAATTTTTCTGTAAACCAGCACACTTCAAAAATAAGAAAAAATATGAAAGCCATGAAAAATACTAAAATTGCCAACATCTGCAACTATATTAGATTTTTTCCCATTAGCAAATGTTCAGTGGGAGTCAAGAAGTCCGCCACTGAAGGAAGCTGTACATTCCACTTTGAGTGAAATTGAAAAGATTCACTGCTGAGTAGTTTCCATGGACATGAGCTGTCATTAAGCTTAAGTATGTAAATGGACTTACAGAAATAGACAAAAAGGAAAGAGTATTGAATATATATATTAAGAAATGGACATTGCCAGCAGCAATGGTGCAGGAGACACATTTGGAAAGAAATGAACATGTGAATTTGACAAATAAGGGATTTCAGTACGGATATTCATCAGAATATAGTACAGTTTTGTACCTACCATAAATGTAGATGTTTGAGTGTACACACTACTGCAGTCATTAAACTTGGGTTATCCTGCCATCAGGCAGTTCTCCCCAGTCAGTCTGAGTTCCAAAGCCTTGGACCGGCGTCGGTTGCTGTCGCCTCCTCCCTGACAGTGCGACAGGGGTATATAAGATGCAGCTGACGCCATTTTCTTCAGTTTTTCTTGCCCCAGATGTCAGGTGCCCCCAAAAAGGTAGGCAATTCAAATTGCTAATAAAACATACATAAGAAAAGCAATCAACAACTTTCAGTTACCAGCAAATACTCCCCATAGGTAGTTAAGGGTAGAAGACATAGGTATGTACCAGCAAGTAAGAGGGGAAGGAGGGAGGGTAACATGGACTGCAGCAGTGTATACACTCGAACATTTACATTTATGGTAGGTACAAAACTGTACTATGTTCATCGTGTTACACTGCTGCAGTCATTACACTTGGGTAGAATCCCAAAGCTGAGGTAGGGTGGCTGGTTCTATAAGGCATTAGGGGTGGCTATAAGGCCCTGCAGCACTGCAGTGGCGAAGCCAGTTCTGGATTTAGAGTATAGAGGCAGATGGTAATGCTTGGTGAAGGAATGTACAGAACTCCAAGTTGCTGCTTCCAAAATGTCCTTGGTAGGTACTCCTCTGAGGTAGGCAGTTGAAGTGGCTGTTGCCCTGGTGGAGTGAGATCTAATGCTGTTAGGTACAGGTTTCCCATGGTGTGTATAGCAGAAACATATGCAGTGTCCTATCTATTTTGAAATGGCTTTTCCCTGTGCTCCTGCAGCATATGCTACCAATAATTGCTCAGATTTTCTGAAAGCTTTGGTTTTGTCCAAGTAGAAGCGTAACTGCCTGTGTATGTCCAAAGAATGCAGTAGTCTCTCCCCTTTATTCTGTGGATTTGGATAAAAAGTTGGCAAGTGAATAGTTTGGTTTAGAGCCACACTTGATACCACCTTTGGCATAAATGTAGGGTTAGTTCTTAAAGACAGCCTGTCTTGGTGGAAAATGATGAAAGGTTCCACTGCCATTGGTGCCTGTAATTCTGAAACTCTTCACGCTGATGTTATTGCCAGGAGCAGGGCAGCTTTCCAAGAGATATATTTTAAATCTGCTGTGTTAGCTGGCTCAAAAGGAGGTAAAGTTAATTTTTCCAACACGAAGTTGAGGTCCCAAGTTGGAGTAGGTGCTGTACGGGGCGGTCTTATGTTTTTAGCCCCTCTGAGGTACTGTTTGAGCAAAGGATTAGAGAAAATTGGTGGATCCGTGTTGTAATGAGCAGAGATGGCAGAGGCGTGGATTTTGATGGATGAAAAGGAGAGGCCTTTGTCCAGCATCTCAGTTAAATATTGTAGTATCTGAGGAATATTTGGAACAAGAGGGTCAAGGCTGTGAGCCTGGTTCCAGGCACAGAATCTCTTCCATTTATCCGAGTAGGCTTTCATGGTACTAGGCCTTCTGGCCTCCAGAATGACATCCATAACAGCTTTGGAGAGAGGCACTGCTTGCTTGACTAAGGAATCTCCCATGCAGCCAGGTTTAAAGTCTTTAGCTGGCTGTGAAGTATCTGATTGTTGTGCTGTGTCAGCAGATGTGGGATTTGAGGCAAAATCCAGGGTGGCCCTTGTGCTAAGTTCTTTAAGATTGGGTACCAGTGCTAGCATGGCCAGTCTGGTGCAATCGGGATCATCTTTGGCTCTTCTTGCCTGGCTTTTATGAGTACCCTTGGAAGGAGAGATAGTGGTGGGAAAGCATACACTTGTAGGTTTTTCCAACTGAATGAGAGGGCATCCACTTTCCATGCTTGTGGATGGTAAGTCCTTGTGCAGAATTTCTGTAGCTGGCAGTTCATTGGGGATGCAAACAGATCTATGTCTGGGCTCCACCATTCTTGTGTTATCATTCCGAATATTTGTGGATTCAATTCCCATTCGTGGGGATCCATGATGTTTCTGCTTAAGTCGTCTGCCAGTGTGTTTTTCTCCCTGGCAGGAATTGTGCTTGCAGATGAACTTGATAGTTTAGAGCTGTGTTCCATAAGGTCATGGCTTGTCTGCAGAGGGGATAAGAGTGAGTGCCCCCTTGCTTGTTTATGTACCACATAACTGTGGTGTTGTCTGTCTTTAGTAGCAGTTGTCATGGATGCAGCAGGTCCTTGAAGGCTATAAGGGCATTTTGTACAGCTAGCATCTCCTTTTGACTGATGTGAAGATGCCTTTGTTCTTCGGGTCACTTGCCCTAAATACATTTTCCTGCCATGTGTGCTCCCCAGGTGTAATCCGATGCATCTGTTGTCAGTGTTTGCCTGGCTGTGGGTTGAGTAAAAGGCTGTCCCTTGTTGAGGTGACAAGCTTGAGCCCACCATCGAAACTCCTGTTGAAGGCAAGGAATTAGTAGTATAACCGTTTCCAAACTTTGACAGTGTTGATACCAAACACTCTTTAGGTACCACTGTAGTTTCCTCATATGCAGTCTGGCATATGGAATTAGTAGTATGCACGATGCCATGTAACCCAAGGCCTGCAGAATTTTTCTTGCAGGGAGATGGGTTCTTGGTGCCATCAATTGAAAATATTGAGTCAGATGTCCTTGCTTGTCCTGCGTGAGATAAGCCATCTGGGCCGTTGTATTCAAGCTGGCACCCAGGAATATTATCTCTTGTGAGGGCACTAGTTTTGATTTCTTTTCATTTACTGTGCACCCTAAGCAACTTAACTTTTTTTTACAAACGCCAGATGCTTTAGAAGAATGTCCTTGCTCTCTGCTTGAATCAGGCAGTCCAGGTACGGATAAATTTGAATTCGTTTCTGTCTGCAAAATGCAATTACTGGTGCCAGGCACTTTGTGAAGACCCTGAGCGCAGTAGATAAGCCAAAGGGCAGTGCAGAGAATTGATAGTGCATTGAACCAGCTATGAATATGAGGTATCTTCTGCAGTTTTGTCTGATAGGGACATGCAGGTATGCCTCCTTGAGGTCCAAGGTTACGAGTCAAGCTTTCTTGCCCAGCATGGGAAGAAGCTGCTGTAGTGTCAACATTTTGAATTTTGGAACATCCAGGTAAGTGTTTAGAGAAGAAAGATCCAGAATGGGCCTCCAGGCTTTGTCCTTTCTGGGAACCAGAAAGAGTCTTGAGTAAAATCCTTGTCCTTGCTCCTGTGGTGGTACCTTTTGAATAGCTCTCATGTCCATGAGTGCTGTAATTTGTTTTTGAGCCTCTGCCCATTGATTTGGGGGCAGATTTGGCATTCCTTTTAACCTTGGCAGAGTGTGAAAGTGGAACCTGTAACCTTGAGATACAATGTTGAGAACCCATTTGTCTTTGGTGATCATATGCCAATTGTGATAGAAAAGTGCCAGTTTTCCTCCCAAGGGGGCTGCGAAGAGAGAGCTGTTTGGCAGCTGTAGTGGGAAGTCATTGGGGCTGTTTTTTATATGGTAGGGGCCTGTCTTCCCCTTCTTTCTGGCCTGCTGCACCCCATTGTCAAGGCCTGTAAGGACCTTGTGGTTGACCTCTACCTCTTGGACGTCTGTATCTGCCCCTTTGAGGTCTGTCTGTAACTGGAAAGGACTAATTCTTTGTTGGCCAATTTCTGCTAAATCGAGGAGGCTGAACCTGTAAGAAATCCTTCACCGTTTGCATAAATTTTGCCTTATCCTCCATTTTCTTTAATACCTCTTCTGCCTTAACTCCAAACAACACATCCTGCTGCAAAGGTGCATCCAATAGTTTTGCTTTAACATGATCTGGTAATGCATGTTCTTTTAACCAAGCATGTCTTCTTATGACAGAACCTGTAACTGCTGCTCTACAGGAGACCTCTAAAGAATCAAAACCACATTGCAAAGTATGTTTTCCCACTTGTTCAGCTGCATGCAATAAATCCTGCATTTCCTTAAAATTAGGAGGATCTGAATCTGGAAGCATTTTTTGTTTTAACCGAGACATCAAAAATTGCTGATATTTTAGCAAGCGAAACTGGCAATTTAAGGCCCCCATTGCTAAAGTTGCAGACGTATATACTTTCTTCCCCCATCTGTCTAATGCTCTTGAATCTCTGTCAGAGGGGACTGGATTCTTTGCTGATGAGGCCTTAACCCCTTTGGGTCCCTGAGAAATAGTTTCAGGGTCAGCAACAGGGCTTTTATAAAGAAATTTGTGAGAGTCAGGGACTCTGCAGAATCTGTCAGGATTAACTAGGGCTTTAGGTAAAGAATCAGGATTTAAGCTGGATTCAGTATACACATCATCCACAATATCTAACACTGGCGGAATAGCAAGGGGTCTGTGTTGACAGGAAGTCTCTGAGCCTTTTCTTGGATTCTGAGTAATCCTGGCCTTCCCAATGGAAATGCTCCCTTCATGGTATGTAAGGTTTCCCCAAAGGAGTAGTCCTCAGGCGGAGAGGCTGATGGAATTAATTCCTCAGCATCAGAATCCTCATAAGGGGGTAAAGAGTATCCTATGTCTGAGGATGAATCTGAAGAGATGGATACCTGGTCGGATGAGTCATAGTCTGCATCCTGTCTAGGCCTTTTATCAGGAGGGGGATGGGACCCCCTGATCAGAGTGATTAAGTCTTCGGCCATTTTGAGCATTTGTTTCTTAGGCATGGAGGCCTGTCCTGGAGAATGCTGTATTTTTTATTTGTTTTTAAAGGAGGTTGAGACTTAGCAGAAGATTTAATGCTTAACTGAGTAGGTCTGAAAACACCCTCTGTAGCTGCGGGTTGTTCAACTACTCCAGATCCCTCTGAAGGGTTGGTTCTGGTAGGCTGAAAATCTTGTGCGTCTGAAGGCCCAGCCATCTCCACGTGGGAGTCAGAGGTGGCCTGTGGTTCTACAGAAGCGGTCGTCAGGGGCTGCGTAGACGCCTCGCTGAAAACTGGAGAACCGGCGACTGGCCTAGAAGAGGCTTCGTCATCAGTTTTGGGCCTCGGATGCCTATCCTTGTCTTTGTGCTTTTTATGTATTCCAGGCGTCGGAAGTTCCAACGGCATGGTGTAATTGAATTTTCTGCCAAAATAATGTCGGGTAAAATCAAACCAACATTTAATAGTGCGCTTGTTAAACCTAGCACAAAACCGACAACCAGCGACGTCGTGGCCTGGGCCTAGGCATGGGATACAATAAGAATGGAAATCCTTATGAGGTATTTGCTTCCCACAAGAAATACAGTTATTAACTTTTACTGACATCAGTCTGAGGCAAGAAAAAGTTTCCCCAACGGGATACTTAACTTTGTAGAAGACTTCGATTCAGTCGGCCGACCGGCACTTGCGAACTGCTTTTGCTTCGGGCACCGCGCAGCAAGAAAGACTGAAGAAAATGGCCTTGGCTGCATCTTATATACCCCTGTCTCACTGACGTCAGGGAGGAGGCGACAGCAACCGACGCCAGACCAAGGCTTTGGAAATCAGGCCGACTGGGGAACCGCCTGACAGCAGGATAACCCAAGTGTAATGACTGCAGCAGTGTAACACGATGAACATCCAGAACAACATAAAAGGGGAGTGACTACACTAATTGTTAGAGTGGGTCTAATAGTGATAGAAGAGAAAAAAAAAATGGCAGATTTGTGGTAGTAAGGGGCAAGGGGAAAGGATTACACTGGTGTGTGTTCATATTCCAGTTAAAACTGCTATTATGGAGCTTAACAGAATTTTAGGAGAAATAGTCAGCTTTCAGCAGAGACTGTTACTTATAGTTGGGGACTGGAAAAGAAGTTATGTTCTTACCATAATGTTTCATCTGTGTCGTTCATCTTCATTCATTCATTACTGATGGGTGTCAGTTCTGTCCTTGGAACCGAGTCGGCCTTATAACAAGCTTGTGCCAGCCCAAAAACTCTTGAGGTAAGCTTTTACACACACTGCCCTTCTCCCTATTACCTTAGATCGAGTTTGCCCGTGATGAGGAAAGTGGAGCATTTTTCTGAGCAGAAACCCTAATGCAGGATTAGGACCCAATCCGATCCTCCAGGAGCCTCTGGAGGGGGAAGGTGGGTGGGAGGTTATGAATGAATGACTATGAACAACACAGATGAAATGTTATGGTAAGAACATAAAGTACAATTTTGTACCTACCATAAATGTAGATGTTCGAGTGCTCATACAGCTGCAGTCATTACAGATGGGTTTTCCTGCCGTCAGGCAGGTCCTCGGTCGGCCGAATTCCAAAGTCTAGGTCCGGCGTCGGTTGTCGTCGCATCTTCCCTGACATCAGTGTGGCAGGGGTATAAAAGAGGTAGCCGATGCCATTTTCTTCAGTTTTTCTTGCCCCAGATGTCAGGTGCCCCCAGAAGGAAGGCAAAACATAATGTTATGCAAACATGCAATATAGAAAAATCAAAAAACAGTAGTTGCAAGCAAATACACCATAAAAGAATACCCCAAATAGGTTGTATGATAAGGTGTTTGTCATAAGGCCTGTCCTAAGAGGGGATGGAGGGGGGGGCAACCTGGACTGCAGCTGTATGAGCACTCGAACATCTACATTTATGGTAGGTACAAAACTGTACTATGTTCATCG
The DNA here is from genome assembly GCF_019279795.1 of Protopterus annectens. Taxonomy (NCBI): domain Eukaryota; kingdom Metazoa; phylum Chordata; order Ceratodontiformes; family Protopteridae; genus Protopterus; species Protopterus annectens. Next base: position 1,882,962,507 of record NC_056726.1, read on the forward strand.
TGCATACAGCTGCAGTCATTACAGATGGGAAGAATCCCAAAGCTAAGTAAGGGTGGTAGACACTAAGTGGAACTAGGAGGAGCGAGGATGCCCTGCAAGACTGCTGTGGCAAAACCCGCTCTAGATTTAGAGTATAGTGGAAGGTGATAGTGCTTGGAGAAAGTGTGCACTGAACTCCAAGTGGCTGCTTCCAAAATGTCCTTGGTAGGGACCCCCCTGAGGAAAGCTGCAGAGGTAGCTGTGGCCCTGGTGGAATGGGATCTGATGCATGTAGGCACAGTTTTTCCATGAAATGAGTAACAAAAGCATATGCAGTGGGCTATCCATTTTGAAATTGTCTGTTTGGAAATAGCCTTTCCTTGAGCACCTGTAGCATAGGACACAAAGAGTTGCTCAGATTTCCTGAATGGCTTTGTTCTGTCCAAATAATAACGAAGTTGTCTGTGAATGTCCAAGGAATGTAGTAGTCTTTCCCCTTTGTTTTGTGGATTTGGATAAAAGGTAGGCAAGTGGATAGTCTGATTTAAAGCTACACTGGATACTACCTTTGGCATAAAGGTAGGGTTGGTTCGTAAGGAAACTCTGTTCTGATGGAAAATGATGAATGGTTGCACAGCCATGAGGGCCTGTAGCTCCGAAACCCTGCGTGCTGAGGTGATAGCCAGAAGAAAGGCTGTTTTCCATGACAAGTACTGTAGTTCTGTTGAAGAAGCTGGCTCAAAGGGGGGAAGGGTCAGCTTTTCCAATACAAAGTTGAGGTCCCAAGCAGGGACTGGTGGTTTCCTTAGGGGTTTATATTTTTTGCCCCTCTGAGGAACTGCCTTAAGAGAGGAAGTGAGAATAAAGGAGGATCAGTGTTGTATTGTGCAGAAATGGCTGAAGCGTGGATCTTGATGCAGGAGAAGGAAAGTCCACTGTTTAACATCTCAGCTAGGTACTGTAAAATTTTAGGTATATTTATTACCCAAGGATTCTGGCCCTTTTCTTGATTCCAGGTACAAAATCGTTTCCATTTGGCGGAGTAGGCTTTTCTAGTAGAAGGTCTTCTGGCCTCCAAGATGACATCCTGCACCTCCTTGGAGAGGAGAGTCTGTTGGGAAATTAAGGAATTCTCCATGCAGCTAGATTTAGGGTTTTGAGCTGGCTGTGAAGGGTTTTGTAGTTGTGCTGGGACAACAGAAGAGGGACTAGAGGTAGGATCCATGGTGGTAAATGTGTCAGGCTCTTCAGGAGTGGATACCAGTGTTGTCTTGGCCAGTCTGGAGCAATGAGAATCATTTGTGGCCTCTCTGCTCTGGCTTTTAATAGAACTTTGGTCAGTAGAGGAAGAGGCAGGAAGGCATAAACTGTCAATGTTGTCCAATTGAAAAAGAGTGCGTCCACTTTCCAGGCCTGTGGATGATAGGTCCTTGAACAAAATTTTTTCAACTGGTAATTTCTGTGGGTAGCAAATAGATCTATGTCTGGCTGGCCCCATGCCCGAGTTATCTTTGTGAAAACTTGAGGATGCAACTTCCATTCGTGTGGATCTGTCATATTTCTGCTTAGGTTGTCTGCCAGTGTGTTTTCCTTCCCTGGCAGGAATTGTGCCTGTAGTTGAATTTGCAATTCCAGTGCTGTGTTCCATAGGGTCATGGCTTGCCTGCACAGGGGGTATGAATGAGTTCCCCCCTGTTTGTTTATGTACCACATCACTGTGGTGTTGTCTGTCTTTATCAATACCTGGCCTGTATGCAGTAGGTCTCTGAAGGTCATAAGAGCATTTTGCACTGCTAGCATCTCCTTTTGGTTGATGTGTAGGTGCTTCTCTTTTTGGGACCATTTTCCCTGAATGCACTGATCTGCCATGTGTGCTCCCCAGGCGTAGTCTGAGGCATCTGTTGTGATGATTTGAGTTGCTTGAGGTACACAGAAAGGGAGACCTGTGTTTCTTTGGCATGCTTGAGCTCACCACAAAAATTCCTTTTGAAGGCATGGAATGAGTGGTATAATTGTTTCCAAGCTGTGGCTGTGTTGAGACCATAAGTTTTTTAGGTACCATTGAAGTTTCCTCATATGCAGCTTTGCACATGGGATTAGAAGGATGCAAGATGCCATGAATCCCAGAGCCTGCAGGACTTTCCTTGCAGTTAGCCTGGTGAAAGTTGCCATGTTGCTGAAGTATTGAGACAGTTGCCCTTGTTTGTCTGGCGTGAGGTAGGCCATCTGGGTGGTTGTATTCAAGCTGGCACCCAGGAAAATTATCTGTTGAGAAGGTGTTAGATTTGATTTCTTTTTGTTGACTGTGTATCCCAGGTAGTTTAACAGTTTTATTACAAATGCCAGATGCTGCAATAGTATGTCCTTGCTGTCCGCTTGGATCAGGCAGTTGTCCAGATATGGGTAGATTTGTATTCCTTGTAGTCTGCAGAAGGCGATTACTGATGCCAGGCAATTCGTAAACACTCTGGGCGCAGTAGATAAGCCAAAGGGCAATGCAGAGAATTGATAATGGGTTGAACCTGCAAGAAATCTGAGGTATCTTCTGCAATCTTGTCTGATAGGGACATGCAGGTATGCCTCCTTGAGGTCCAATGTTACCAGCCAAGACTCCTTGCCCAGCATGGGAAGAAGCTGCTGTAATGTGAGCATCTTGAATTTTGGCACCTGTAGATATGTGTTTAGGATGGATAGGTCTAAGATAGGTCTCCAATCTTTGTCTTTCCTTGGTACCGTCTGGAATAAAAACCTTGACCTTGTTCTTTTGTAGGTACCTCATGAATCGCTTTCATGTCCATGAGAGCGGAAATTTGTCTTTGTGCCTTTGCAATTTGATTTTGTGGCAGGTTTGGCATGCCTCTCATTTTTGGAAGGGTGTGAAAGTGGAACCTGTAGCCTCTGTCTATAATGTCCAGAATTCATTTGTCTTTTGTAACAATATGCCAATTTTTTGAGAATAATGCCAGTTTTCCACCCAAAGGTGCTGCCAGTAAAGCTTTGCTTGGCAGGTATAGGGGGAAGTCATTGTGTCTGTTTTCTAAATGACTGTGATCTATCTTCTCCACCCCTTGGGGTTGATGCTTGCCACTGTCTTGCTCTGTAAGATCCTTGAAATTGCCCTCTACCCCTTGGGCGTCTTTATCTGCCCCTTTGAGGTCTGTCCGTGGCTGGAAAGGACCAATTTTTTTGAAGGCCAGTTTCTGCTGAAACGTGGAGGTTGTACCTGCAGGAAATCTTTCACTGTTTGCATTGATTTCGCTTTTTCCTCCATTTTCTTTAGTACCTCCTCAGCTTTAACACCAAACAATACATCTTTTTGAAGTGGCGCATCTAATAATTTTGCTTTGACATGATCAGGTAAGGTTTGCTCTTTGAGCCAAGCATGTCTACGTATAACAGACCCCGTAACAGCAGCTCTACACGAGGCCTCTAAAGCATCAAAACCACACTGCAAGGTATGTTTACCCACTTGCTCTGCACCATGCAACAAATCCTGCAACTCTTTCAAATCTGGTTGTTCTGGCTGTGTCATTTTGCTTTTCAACTGAGATAACAAAAATTGTTGGTACTTTAGCATATGGAATTGACAGTTTAATGCCCTCATGGTTAAAGTGGCCGAGGTATACACCTTTTCCCCCCACCTTTCTAATGCTCTAGAATCTCTCTCTGAAGGTAATGGGTTTTTAGCAGTAGAGGCCTTAATTCCCTTGGGACCCTATGAAATAGTTTCTGGGTCAGCAGTATGGTTTTTATATAGGAACTGGTGAGAATCAGGAACCCGGTAATACCTGTCTGGTTTAACAGGAGCTGGAGGTAAAGAATCTGGATTAAGGCTGGCTTCTGTGTACACATCATCCAAAATATCTAAAACAGCAGGGATAGCCAGGGGCCTATGCTGGGGGAGCAGTAGAAATTCCCTGAGCCTTTTCTTGGAATCTGAGTAATCTTGGCCTTCCCAGTGAAAGTGTTCCCTCAATGTATGCAGGGTTTCACCAAAGGAGTAGTCCTCGGGGGGGGGGGGGCCGAAGGAATAGACTCCTCAGCATCAGAGTCTTCGAAAGGGGAATAGACATAATCCTGGTCCTCAGAGTGTTCTGAGGTAATAGAAGCCTGATCTGAGGAAGGGTAGTCTTCCTCTAATCTGGGTCTTTTGTCAGAGGGGGGTTGAGAACCCCTGATAAGAGAAATCAAATCCTCAGCCATTTTAAGCATCTGTTTTTTAGGCATGGGGCCTTGAGGGGAGGTCTGAGGACCCTGTTTTTTGGTTTTCATGGCTGTTTTAGATTTAGTGAAAGATTTAATAGAAAAGGTGGAAGGCCTGAAGACGTCTTCAGAAATGGCAGGCCTGTCTAAATTCTGAGTTTCCCCGCCAAAAGTGGCGTCTGTATCTGCAGTAGGAATGGGGGCCGAGGAGCCTGCGACCTCGGGTACTGAAGTCACCGGTAATGTAGTTTCATCAGTACTCAGGGGCTGCGTAGGTGCCTCGCTGATAACCCGAGAACCGGTACTCGGCCTAAGCGTGGTCTCAGTAATTGGTGCGGACCTCGGATGTCGGTCCTTATCTTTGCGTCTTTTGCTCAAAACTGGAGTCGGAGTATCCGACGACATGATATAATTAAATTTTTTGCCAATATAATGAAGGGCGAACTCCGCCCGGCGCTTAATTGTGCGCTTGTTGAATCTAGCACAAAAATGGCAGGCCGAGATGTCGTGGTCTGGGCCTAAGCAAGGTATACAGAAAGAGTGGAAATCCTTATGCGGTATTTGCTTCCCACAAGAAATGCAATTATTAACTTTGTCTGACATCGGTCTGAGGCAAGAAAAGTTTCCCCACCGGGGTACTTAGCTTTAAAGAAGACTTCGGCTGAAATACTTTCGTAAATCTCAGGAGCTGGCCGTCCGGCACTTGCGAACTGCTTCTGCTTCAGGCACCGCGCGGCAAGAAAGACTGAAGAAAATGGCATTGGCTGCCTCTTTTATACCCCTGCCGCACTGACGTCAGGGAAGAAGTGACGACAACCGACGCCGGACCTAGACTTTGGAATTCGGCTGACCGAGGACCCGCCTGACGGCAGGAAAACCCATCTGTAATGACTGCAGCTATATGCACGATGAACATCTTCTTTATCTGATGTTGCTAATTAATGTTCATTCATTCCTTACTGATGGGACAGAGTCCCTAGCTACTTTATGTCCTGGGAGGCCCATATGGAAGAATGTTCCTGAGTTCCTACTTTAATACTAATTATCTCTATATCATTTAACCTTACTCTATATGAGAATGTATACTATAGGGACCCCCCCCCCCATTCTCTAAAACAAACACTACCTCTACCTACCTTTCCCCAAAGTATCATACACTAGCTCATATTTCCATCCATCAAGCCAGAAAGTCCCTAAATAGTCCCTATAAAACCCTAAAGTTCTTACTTACCCTATATCAACACCCATTACTCCATGAAGATATTCATCCCAACCCAGGACCAAATAACATCCCACTAAAGTCCCACCAACCACAGCCTACATCCCCTTTTACCTCTACTAAAGAACCTAACTCCTTAATCATAGCTCATCTTAACATACAGAGCTTAAATAACAAAAGCAGCCAACTCCATGCTCTACTTGACACCCAATCCTTTAATGTCCTATGTCTAACAGAAACCTGGCTTAAACCAGCAACAAAGGACGAAGAAGTCATCCCACCTGGTTATAATATAATAAGATTAGATCGTATAAGCAAAAAGGGTGGAGGGGTAGCAATTTTGATTAAATCTTCCCTACAAGTCTCCATAGTAGACATACAACTACCCTTTGATAGTCATGCAGAAATCCTTATCTCTAAACTCCAGATCAATGCAAACAAGTCCATTAATATAATATGCTCCTACCTCCCTCTAGGCAGCATCGATATCCTACAAACCATCCTCTGTTGACTCTCCTCCTCCTTCCCACAAGAAACCATTGTGCTTGGTGACTTCAACATTGGCTGGAATACCTGTACCTCAGCCCAACCTGCACACCTTATAAATCTTTATGGCTTTTCCCAAATTATCACCTCACCAACAAGAATCCATAAGCCTAATGGAAAACAAAGCACCTTAGACTGGATTCTTGTAAATAACCACCCACTCTCATATAAAGCTGATACCCTACCAGATGATATAAGTGATCACTTCCTTACTTACACAATCAGGGAAAAAACATTAATTCCCAACCAAACCATCTTTAAAACTATACATAACAAAAATAATTTTAATCCAGTCAGCTTCCAAGCTGAACTACAAGCTTGTGACTGGTCTCCCTTGAAACAACTTCCACTGGATGAAGCTGTATCCTTTTTTAACTCCAAATTCCTACAAATCCTGGAACACCATCCACCTACTAGAACCATAAGAACTAGCACCAAAACCGCTCCATGGCTTACCAAAGAGACTAAACAAAAAATTTGATTAAGAAATAAGATGTGGGCTAAATGGAGAATCACTAAAAATCTAACTGACCACCAGAACTATAAACAGTTAAGAAATGCCACTAAAAGATCAATACTCCTTGACAAAAATAACTACTACTTTAAACTTCAGCATAAACATAAACAAAAACCTCAAATTTTCTGGTCAGCTATAAATAAACTCATACACTCAGGACACACCAAGACTCCAACCCCCACAGGTCTCTCTTCAAACTCTTCAAATGAGATTGCTAATGCCCTCAATACTGCTTTACTGAAACTGTACAATCTCTTGCCAACTCTTTACCTCCTACTAACTATAACCTCCCATCCACCCTGACTAGCATACCACCCCCCTTTCATCTAAAACCAGTTCCTACATCTCTCATCTTTACCTTACTTACTAAACTTAACCATGTACCCCCTCAGCTGATCTCTTACCAGCTGAATATCTGCAGATTGCTGCAAAAGTACTATCCTACCCATTTCCATTCTTATCAACAGAACCATTACCGAAGGCCTTATCCCATCCCTCTGGAAAATCTCTCACATTATCCCACTTCATAAAGGTGGTAACTCCATCAAACTTTCAAACTATCGCCCCATTGCCCTACTCTCTCCTCTAGCCAAACTAATGGAAAAATGTATCCATCAACAACTACTTGATCACCTTCTCTTAAATAACCTTCTGTCAGATTGTCAGTATGGCTTTAGGCCTTTTCATAGCACCACTACTGCACTCTTATCCTTCTCTGACTGCATTAACAAACATCGTAACAATAATAAGCTCTCTGCTGCACTTTTTATTGACCTTTCTAAAGCCTTTGATATGGTTAACCATCAAATACTTCTAAACATAGTAAATACTCTCTCATTCACCTCACAAACACTACAAGGGTTCAAGTCCTATTTAGAAAATAGACAGCAAGCTGCCATCTGGGACAATCACCCTTCCTCTCATCTTCCTATTACTTTGGGGGCCCCACAAGGCTCTACTCTAGGACCTCTCCTCTTCTCTATATTCATTAACGATCTACATCTAAATATTCCTCAAGCCACCTGCATTCAATATGCAGATGATTCTACTCTAGTATGTACTGCCTCCTCGGCTCCTGAACTCCAAACCATTATTTGTATTTAGCTCAGTTGAGAATTGGTTCCTACAACGTTGCCTCCTACTAAATGCCAACAAACTAAGCTACTGCTTTTTACCCCAACGCTTAAGTCTTCCCCTATTCACCTCACTGTCAAGACCAGTAACGGCACTATTATTGCACCAGACCCAACTACCAAACTATTAGGCATAACAACTGATCAACATCTTAACTTTGATTCACATATTAATATGACTATCAAAACTGTAAACAGAAAACTTGGCTCTCTCTGTCATATAAAATCTTTTCTTACCCCTGAAGCCAGAACCACCATTGCCCATACCCACCTTATCTCTACTCTCCTCTATGCCTCTCCCATTTATACCAATCTCTCCAAAAGTAACCTTAATAAACTGGCAACCTCCTATAACAACATTAACAGATTTGCCACTGGCTCCCCATTTAAAACCCACCACTGTCTAAATCTTAAACAGCTTGGTTGGCTAGAACTTCAAAACCAGATACTTTTTCAACAACTTATCATCACCCATAAAATATTACATCAGCCCACCAACACCCCTATTCTCAGTAGCCTCATCTCTCCCTATAGTAATCTTACTACCCTTCGCTCAGCGAATAAATTACAAGTAACCATCCAGAAATCCTTTAACAAAGCAGGTGACTCCCTCTTCTCTAATTCAATAGGGATAATGTGGAACAGGCTTCCCAGCAATCTACAATTACTTTCATCATTACCACTCTTCAAGAATCGAATAAAACTACTCCTTAAAACCCAGTGGCTTTGCCCATGTACTAACCCAGATTAAAACTAATTGTAGTATTACTGTTTTCACCCTCATTCAATAACCAAACCTAATTACTAATGTTGCTTTTTTTGGCTTTAATCTTCTACTATCTTCTAGTGCCTGTAAACTACCCTGTATTCATAAAATAAGAATATTCCCCTATTCCAAGCACCTGCATTTCAACCTTATATGTATTTCTTTCTGTTTTTCTAGTGGGTATAATCCTTATCATACCCAATAACCACCTAAATCCATATTACCTTTCCTACTTTTCTCCAAGACAAATGTCTATCCTTTTACCTAATCATCTGCTTACATGGGGGGGGGGGGGGGGGGGCACTTTCTGAAATTCAATCAATGAAGAAAAGGTATATGAATGTTTATTGGTGTGTATTTTTGTCTTCTGTCTTTATTGTCTATTTCATTTTTTCATTTATTCCTTGCAATATTGTTACTTAGCATAGTTTGGAGCTTATCTCCCTGGGCCTCCACTGAAAATGGACATGTATCCAGTTGGACTAGCCCGGTCAACAAATGTAAAATAAAAAAATAAATAAATAAAATAAAAAGTTTCACTGAATCAAAGGATGCTCTTCCCCTGGAGAACAGATCCAATTTGTAATGAGTAATAAAGGTATGAGGGTTAGACCAGGTTACAGCTGCACATATATCATTCATTGAAGCCTTTGAATGAAAAGCAATAGAAGTCGCCACTGATTCTCGTGGAGTGTGCTTTGACTTTGCTCGGTAGAGGAATTTTATTATGTTGGTAGACAAAGGATATACAGTTTCTCAACCACTTTGATAAGGTCACTTTAGAGACAGGGTCTCCCAATTTAGGGCCTGAAAAGAAAACAAACAACTGGTCTGATTTAAGTACTGATTTTTTTTCTGTGCAAATAAAATCGTAATTGTCTAAGTACATCTAGCAAATGAAGGCAGTATTCCCCTTTATTTGAGTAGTTAGGAAAAAAGACAGGTAGGCCAATTGTCTGGTTAATTGTCAATTCTGAAATAACTTTTGGTAGAAAGGAAGGGTTAGTCTGGAGTGATATTCTGTCCCTATGAAAGACCATGTAAGGGCACTTGATGAATAAGGCCTGAAGCTCGGATATGTGTCTTGCTGAGGTGATGGCTACTAAAAATAGTGATTTCCAAGATAAGAATGTCATATCGCAAGTGTTTGCAGGTTCAAAAGGTGGTCATGTCAGGGATTGCTGTGCTAGTGTTACACACCAAGAGTCAATTGATTCTTTGAAGGGTGGTCTGATATGTGAGACCCCTTTTAAAAAGGTTTTACAGAGGCGATGGGAAATCCATTATGGAAGTTTGAGATGGCAACTAAATGGACTCGAATGGTGGAGGCTGCCGCTCCTGATTGGAGAAAAACTGACAAATAATCCAAAACCACACTATCAGGAGCTGAGCAAGGGTCCAGTTTTCTTTGTCAGGACCAAAGAAGGACTCTCTTCCACTTGCTGAGATAGATTTTCTGGTGGATGGTTTATGTGAAGCCAGAAGGATATGACGTACTGGGGAGGTAAGGTTACTCTGCCTGGAGATTACCGGAAGTGGAGAAACCAAGCTGTCAGCTTGAGACTGGGAAGGTTGGGGTGAGTCAACCCTTGCAGATGTGAGATCAATTCCGGAGTTGGATCCAGAATCCCGGGTTGGTGTACTAGGTGAGGCCAAAGGAAAGGAAACCAAATTTGCCAGTAAAAGCAATGAGGATTACTTTGCTTCTCAGATGAAGGGCCTTCTTTAGAAACAGAGGAATCAGGGGGAAGGCATATAGAAGTCCCATGGGCCAATCATGTATCAGACTGTCCCTCGGGAATTCCCTCTCTGCGAGGATTAGGGCAAAGTAGCTGCTGCATTTGTGATTTGCTGGGGAGGTGAAAAAATCACAACAGAGCTGGCCCCAGCGGCTGAAGATCTTTGCGGCCATGACTGGATTGAGGGACCACTCATGAGGCAGTAGGGTACATCTACTCAACTGGTCTGCAATCACGTTGGAAATCCCAGAAATATGCGTTGCTATCAGAAAGAGGTCGGAAGCTATTGCCCATTGCCAGATTCTCATGGCCTCTCGACATAATGGATAGGACTTGGTTCCTCCTTGTTTACTGATGTACCAGACTACTGACATATTGTCAGACTGTATCGCAATTGTCCCCAATGGAAGGACAGATTGAAATGCTTGCAATGCCAGAAGCACTGCCCTCAGTTCTAGGACACTGATATGCAGATTAGCCTTTATGTCTGACCAAGTGCCTTGGACCATCATCCCCTGGAACCCCCCCCCCCCACCCTATCAGGGAAGTCTCCCTGGTCACTGCGGCCCTGGGTTAAGGTGGGGAGAAAGGGCGACTCCATAATTCCTTGTCTGGCTTCATTCACCACATTAAATCTTGTTTGCATTTTTGTGTTATGTGGATTTGAAAGGAGATAGAATGGTGCAAAGAATACCACTGCATCAGTAAGAGCCACTGGAGAAGTCACATGTGCAGTCTTGTTAAAGGAACTATTGTAAATGATGCTGCCATGGAGCCCAGGAGATGAAGAACCGCCTGAGCTGAGACTTAATTTTGACAGAGTTTCACCCGGAGTTGGGATCTTATCCTTTGCAGTCTGTGATCTGGGAGAAAGATCAGACAAGCATGTGTACTGAAAATTACTCCTATAAGTTCCAAAGTTTGAGATGGAGTCACGTTGCATTTCCCCCAATTTACTGAGATTCCTAGAAATTCTGCCAGTGTAAGAGTGTAGTTTAGGGCTATCTCCAGCAGACGCCTGGTGGGGTCAGTGAGGAGCCAATCATCTAAATATGGAAACACCAAGAGTCCTTGAAGTCTCAAGTGAGCTGTTACCACGGCCATGCATTTGATGAATACTCTGGGGGCTGTAGAGAGTCCAAAGGACACTGCATGGAATTGGAAGTGATTGGCTCCTAGCTGGAAAGAAATCTTCTTGAGTGTTTGTCCATTTTTATGTGGTAATACGCATCCTGAACACCTACTGAGCACATCCAGTTGTCTTTCCCCAGAAACGGAAAGATGGACTGAACTGTGACCATCCAGAATTTTACCTGTTTGACAAATTTATTTAGGATGCTGAGATCCAGAACTGGTCTCCAGTCCCCTGTCTTTTTTGGCACTAAAAAGAATCTTGAGTAGAATCCAGATCCTATTTGGTCTGGTGGGAATGTCTGGATGACTCTGTTTTGAAACAGCTTTCTTACCTCTAGAGCTGCTGCTTCCCCTTGACTGGGAAGAATGTCGGGAATTTGTCTTGATGACCTTGGGTAAATGTTGAATGGTATGTGGTAACCTCTAGCTATGATCTCCTGCACCCAAGAATCTGTGGTCATCATTTGCCAGGCAGGGTGGTGCAGACAGAAACATCCCCTGACTGCTTCCAGAGGAATGCAATCGGGCCGCTCTTCAGCAGCACTGGCAGAACTACCCAGAGAAAGAATCTCTGGACCCCTGGTTACTTGGACCCCTCTGCCTTTGTAGGGGTGTCTTCCCGATGAGTTACACCCCCCCCTGCCCCAGGGAGTAAACTAACCACTTCCGCCATGGAAAGGGCCCTGAGATTTCTTCTGCCACATCTTTCCACTCCTCTGATTCCTAGAGTAGGGTCATTGAGGGTGGAAAAATGTACAGCCACAGCAGACAGGGTCTTACCAACCTTTACACACCTGGCCAACGTGTCTTTCACTTTCGGGCCAAAAAGAGAAGAAGCTTCCACTGGAGCGTTAAGAAAGGAAGACTTAAAAGGGTTGGCAAAGTCAAAAAGGCGCATCCAGGCGTGACGTCTCATGACAACTCCTGAACCTGCTGCTCCTGCAGTAGCACGAGAAATCAACCACATGGAGGAGTTGGATATGGATTCCAGGGTTGCAAGCCAAGAGGCAACTTTGTCACATACCTCATCAGAAACTGCTCCTGCTAAGGTTTCGGAGAGTTCTGAGACTAGGTCTCCCTGAAGCCTAGTGAAGTGTGCCAGATAGTTCAAAGACCTAATGGGAAAGGTCGATGAGGCAAATACTTGCCTCCCTAACCTGTCCACCACCTTAGACTCTCTGTTTGGGGGGTGGACAGTCTGGATCTCCTCGGTAACCTCCTTCCTAATGGCTGCCGCCATCACCACAGCATTTACAGGGAGGCCCTTGAACCAGTGTGGGTTTTGCTCGGGAGGGGATAAAATTTTGTCTGGCCTCTGTGGGATTGGTTCAACAGTATCAGGACTCTACCATGCATGCTGCATGATGAGTTGTACTAGCTCATCTGCAGATGGGGTCACCCAGGAAGTACAGGGTCGAGCACGAAAAGTCTGCAAGAATACGGACTCCTCGGAGGATGGGTTGGTGGACTTAGTCACCCCGCGGTTTCAGGATTTCCAGTATGTCTCCAAAGGAGACATCATCAGGGGCCGACCGTGAAGACCCCTCCCCTTCATCGTAGTCTGTGTCTTCGGTGAGGGGAGTCCACGTGCTTCCTCTTGCACATCCTCTTCCGTGGTACCTCTTAAGCAGGGGCTTCTGAAGAAGATTCTGAAGAGGGGCATCCTGTGGTAGGGTATCTTAAGGCACTTGTGCTCTATATCCTGAAGAGGTGGCTCGTGTCATCTGCGGCTCAGAGGGAGGACATAACTGGTATTCAGACGCTGACGGTTCGCCTGCAGAGGCAAGGGCCCTCTTCATCACTTGGAAAGCTGGCCTGCCTGAATAGAAATGGGAACCCGGAACTGAGAAGAACCACCACTGAATGGAAGTCACACCCCACTCCAATGGGCCGGCTCCCAAGGAAGAAGCCCCAAGAGGACTAGGTACTGTCAGGACTCCCAGAACCATTGCAGATGACGCAGTGGAAAAAACTGGTGCCGTAATAGGTGTCACGGTGCCCACAGTCCAGTCACGATCCTGAGAATGGCCCATATCTGAGTGAGCCGAAGACCAAAGGGTCGGTTCCAGAACCACGGTGAGGTCCACTAGCTGGACCGAAGAAATGGGTACCAAAAGAGGCGTTGATGCCTGCACGGAGTTCAAGCAAGGAGAATATGCTTGAGTCCGTGGAGAGAGACTCCCAACTCCAAATGGGAGGGGAGGTTTGGAAGCTGTTGTAATCCCTCTAGCTGTCAGCAGCTGATCCACAAGACCCACCACATCTAGTTCTGAGAGGCTCCTGGTTGATCGTATTGATATCCCCGACTGGGAGTTAGGCTATTCTAAAAAAGGGCTAAACTGCTGCCCAAAGAAAAGATCCACCATGGGTGAATATCGGGTCCAAGCGGAATGCTCTATCGGCACAGAGGTCTCGAGACTAGAGACATGCATGGGGGAAAGTGTCTGGTGCCTGAGAGACTAAGGTCAGTATTGGAATGGACGGAACAGATACTGGAGGTAAGCTTGGTGCCGTAGATGTGGTCAGTGTTGGGGTCACAATTTATGAAGATGGCACCGAGGTGGAGATAATCAATTTAGGTAAGGTCTGTGCCATAGTAGATATTGTCGGTGCCTTGGCTGGTGCCGAAGCCACAAGTTTTGAAGATGGCACCAAAGTTGGTACCAAAGATGGTGCCACAGATGCCAGTTTGGGCCCCGGGGCCAAAGAAGTCAATTTGAGTATTTTTTTGTCTTGGTTCCAGCTTCTTATCACCAGATGGTGAGGAAGGAACCGAACAAGGTCTCTTTTTGTGCTCTTTACTAGGAGGGGGTGAACCCTCTGACACAGAAATAGCCTCTGAGAAGGCCCTTTAAAATTAACTTATTCTTTCTCTCGTTAAGGATTCGAGAGCTGAACGCTTTACAAATAGTACAAGGAGGCTGAACTGAGAGATGAGGGACACCCAGACAATACACACAGGATACATGGGTGCCATAATTTGGCATTTTGCGACCACACTGGTCACATTGCTTAAAACTTGATGTTCTTTTTTCTCCGGCATGGTGGACAACAAGATTACCAACTAACACTACGATAAACTCTAAAAGGAAAGATAGAGGGAAGTTTTTTTTTTATATGAAGAAAAGAAAGGGAATGCCAGCAATGGTATCAAAAATACCTCAAAGGGCAAGGGAAAGAGAAAGAGAGAGAAAAAGAGCGAAAAAGAGCCTGCACCAACAGTAGTACTTATAGATAACCTAGTAGGTAAGGGAGACAGCAGACCAAGAGTGTTAAGAAGGTGGGTAAATGTTAGCGATTAACTAAAGAAGTATGTTAAAGGACTAAAACAAGGAATTTATTAAGAAAAAGGATTTTTAGATGAAAAAGTCTGAAGTACTTAGCTGAGAGCTGGCTTGACACGTCTTTACGGCTAACTGGCAAATGAGATCTGAGGTAACAGGGAGAAGGCACTGTGGGTAAAAGCTTAGCTCGAGAGATTTTTGGCTGGCACAAGCTTGTTATAAGGCCGACTCAGTACCGAGGACAGAACCGACACCCATCAGTAAAGAATTAATGTAGATTAACAACATCAGATCTTAATTTGCAATAGTGAGGATGTATCAGGGGGTCTAGAAGGGAAAGAATAACAAACGAAGGTAGATTTCTGAAGAAATTTATGAAAATACTTGTCACGTAACCTGTGGATTCAATAGCAGGAATTTGGACAGAATTTACATATTATTCCCCATGATACAATAATTTCACCAGACTAGATACAAATTATATTTCACAGGAACATTTGCATTTAACTGAAAGCTTCAAAATACAAAATACAGCCAATAACTATTTCAGATCATGCATCTATAAAAAAATATAATAAAAAATGAAGGGGGATGAAGTAAAAATGAGACACTGGCACATTCCCCACCTACCTGGCAAAATAGAGGAATTTAAGGAATGGGTTGTGTAAATTATTTGAAAGTTATTAAAGAAGATAGAACTATCGTCAGACGTTATAGCTAGTGAGTGGGATAAAATGAAAATGGTTTTTAAAAACAGAGCAGAAACAGAAGATAAAGGGATATGGTAAGAAGTAAAAGGAATTACGTAGAGGGGCTGGTAAAGTATTTCAGAATAAGGGGAATCTCACAGAACACAAACAGGTACAAATACAGAGTACTAATGATAAAAATAAGGAAATATCTGGATAATATGCATGACTTTAGAATGACTGCTGTTATGCAGCTATTTTTTGATAATAATTCCAGAGCAGAAAAACTTTTAGCACAATGACTTAGGAAGCAGAAAGAAGAAAGGGATGTTGGCAATCTGAGGGAGCCTATAACAAGAAAAATAACTAGAGACCCTATAAAGGATTTAGAGTCATTTTGGAAAAGTTAAGAACAGTTGTATAAAACAAAGAAATGTGAAAATCAAGAAAGATCACAAATGAAAATACTTGTGGAAGACTTAATTATGCCAAAGTTCGAGGAAGACGAGGCTCAACAACAGTGAAGATAGGTGGAGAGGAGATAAAAAATGGTGATGTATAACCATTCTTCAGGTAAGTCATCAAGAATATATCATTTTCCTATGGAAATTAGGAAGGAAGGAAGAAAATGATAAAGACCCGTAAGATTTTAATAGTATTTTAAAAGGAATGGGAAGTGCCAACATCTTGGAAGAAAGCTGTGGTGGCTATATTACTTAAGGATGTTAAATGCCCATCAGACCCAGACCTATTTCAATTTAAACCATAATTATAAAGTGTTTATGTCAACAGTAATTAAAGAATGGTACAGGTGGCTTCAAAATTTATAGATAAAGATCAATGGGTTACACTGGACAACATTAGAAGAACAGTGATGATCCAGAAGGAACTAGAAAGCAAAAAAAAATATTGATGCTTTTGGTGGATCTTGACGGAGAGAAAGCATACAAGCAGAATAAGCTGGGATTTTATGAGTAGGGCAATGGAAGGATTTGCCTTCTCTTAGACAATATCAAGGTTAATTAAGAGGATACATGAAGGATTGAAAGCAAAAATTAAAGTGGAAGGGATCCTCTCTGATAAGATCTTTTTGAACACAGGAATAGGCAGGGGTGTCCTCTTTCCCCTTTGTTATTTCCTTTATACTTAGAGTCATTATTTATTTATTATTATTTATTCATTTAACTGGGAAAGTCCGACTGGACACAGGTCCTTTTTCAGCGGAGGCCCAGGGAGAAAAGCTCCACATACAAGATACAAGTTCCAGATACAAAAAAAAAAAAAAACTCCAATTACAATTATAAAAAATATAGTGTGTGAAATTAAACACAACAAGATAAAACATAAATGTATACATGTACAGGTTACAGTGTATACAAAAATACAAATTATAAGTTGTATACTTTGTGGTATGTGGTAACCCATACAGTGGATATAAAAAATGTACACACCCCTTTTAAAAAGCCAGGTTTTTGTGATATAAAAAAGAGACCATAATAAATAATTTCAAAACTTTTCCCACCTTTAATGTGACCTATAACCTGTACAATTCAATTGAAAAACAAATCTGTTAGGGGAAAAATATAAAAAATGTACATGAAGCTGGTTGCATACGTGTGCACACCCTTACACTAATACTTTGTTGAAACACCTTTAGATTTAATTACAGCATTCAGTCTTCTTGGGTAGGAGTCTATCAGCATGGCACATTTTGACTTGGGAATATTTGCCCACTCTTCCTTGCAAAAGCGCTCCAAATCTGTCAGATTGCAAGGGCATCTCTTGTGCACAGCCCTCTTCAGGTCACTTTACAGATTTTCTATTGGATTTAGGTCTGGACTCTGGCTGGGCTATTCCAAAACTTTCATTTTCTTCTGGTGAAGTCATTCTTCTGGTGAAGTCATTCTTTTGTTGATTTGGATGTATGCCTGGGGTCATTGTAGTGTTGAAAGGCGAAATTCCTCTTCATCTTCAGCTTTCTATCAGATGCCAGAAGGATTTGGGCCAAAAGTGATGGTACTTGGAACTGTTCATAATTCCCTCCACCTTGAATAAAGCCCCAGCTCCAGCTAAAGAAAAGCAACTCCAAAGCATGACTCTGCCACCACCATGCTTCACCGTGGGGATGGTGTTCTTTTGGTGATGCGAAGTGTTGTTTTTGCACCAAATGTACCTTTTGGAACTGTGGCCATAAAGTTCAACCTTGGTCTCATCAGAACATAACACATTTTCCCACATGCTTTTGGAGGACTTGATGTATTATTTTGCAAATTATAGCCAGGCCTGGAAGTTTTTCTGTGTAAGAAAAGGCTTCTGTCTTGCAACCCTACTCCATAGTCCAGACATATGGAGAATACCGGAGATTGTTGTCACATGTACTCCACAACCAGTATTTGCCAGAAATTCTTGCAGCTCCTTCAGTGTTGCTGTAAGTCTCTTGGCAGCCTCCCCGACCAGTTTTCGTCTTGTCTTTTCATTAAGTTTGGAGAGATGTCCAGTTCTTTGCAACGTCACTGTTGTCCCATATTTTCTCCACTTTTTGATGGCTGCCTTCCCTGTGTTTCATGGTATATCCAATGCTGTGGAAATTTTTTTGCATCCTTCTCCTGACTGATAGCTTTCAACAATTAGATCCCTTTGATGCTTTGTAAGCTCTCTGTGAACAATGACCTTTGCTGTAGCAGGCAACTGAGTAAATGTTAGGAAAATCCTTCTAGGACAGCTGAACTTTATTTGGGGTTAATAAGAGTTTCTTTAATTGATGGCAGGTGTGTTCCCAAGAAAATTGAATGCTGTAATTAAATCAAAAGGTGCTTCAACAAAGTATTAGTTTAAAGGTGTGCACACTTATGCAACTAGCTTATTGTACGTTTTTTATTTTTCATATTTTTCCCCTTACAGATTTGTTTGTTTTTCAATTGAAGTGTACAGGTTATAGGTCACATTAAGGGGGGGGGGGTTGAAATGATTTACTGTGGTCACATTTTTTATATCACAAAAACCTGGCATTTTAACAGGGGTATGTGCACTTTTTTATATCCACTATAGCTTCCACAGATTTCTGTGTACAAGATATGTTATGGTGTTAAATACTGCTCTAGGCATGAGAGTTACTGTACACATACTGTAGAGTTCATAGTCATGTTGAGATATAGAAATTTGAGTAACAGAAGACTGAGATTAGGAGTTTGGTAGTATAAATCATATCAGTGGGTTAGAAGTCTTTAGAAATTGAGGTGTGATCAACTAGGGCTGGACCAGGAACATATTTATGTATCTGCCAGATGACTTTTTAGCAAATGTTTACACTTTGTTAAAGAGGAGTGAGATACTATGTTGTGGGCAGTGTGTCCCATTTTTCTAGACATGAAGTTGGAGAATACAGAATCATCAGCTGTGTTGCTGGCTTTAGTCACTTGTAATAGTAATTATTTAAATCCTATTTTCCCTAACCAAGGCATCCCCTCGGTCATTCCGCGTGCTGTGCTGCTTCCTGAAAGCTCGTTTTTTCCTTTGAGCTGTTCGCCCTTCTTGGAAACTCTACAAATATGTACAGAGTAGTCCTAACAAGTTCCCAAAGTACTGGACAACAAGAAAGCATCCTCACACAGTCCTGAAAACTTGTTTTTTTTCTTTTGAGTTGTTCCCCCACTTGGAAACTCTACAAATACATACAGAATAGTCCTAACAAGCTCCCAAAGTACTGGACAACAAGGAAGCATCCTCAAATGCACAGTCCTGAAAGCTCATTTTTTCTTTTGAGCTGATCCTCCCACTTGGAAACTCTACAAATACGTACAGAGTAGTCCTAACAAGCTCCCAAAGTACTGGACAACAAGGAAGCATCCTCAAACGCACAGTCCTGAAAGCTCGTTTTTTTTCTTTTGAGCTGTTTCCCCCCCACTTGGAAACTCTACAAATACGTATAGAGTAGTCCTAACAAGCTCCCAAAGTACTGGACAACAAGGAAGTATCCTCAAACGCACAGTGTAGGTTACAGCCTACTGCCTGTTTGATTAAAAGTTTTTGTTTTTTAAATAGTTTAGACATAGAAGTCTGTAAGAGGACCGGCACACTCGTGGAACTACCCTGAGGGTGTCCACCACTGCCCCCCCTCCCAACTTATTTCTTTTTTTCTCTAGTGTAAAACAACGTACGATAGTATTTAATGGATAGTCCACCTCTACGCCACTAGGTGGCAGCAAAACAGAGTTTAAAATCTCCTTGCTCATTAACAACATGCAGATCTAAGCTCTAGTATTCAATTGAATAAAATAAGAACCAACCTCTCTAACAAAAGTAACTATTAAATTCCCCTTAGCTATACCTGTTAAGTGGAATCTATCCCAGAACATGGTCAGGATTGTAGCAGTATAAATAGTGTTCCCAAAAGAAAATTACTACTTACCTGGGAGATTTGTCCAGTGCACAAACTCACTGAAAAAACAGACTGACTCCTGATACACCACTTCCTGGCTCTGCCCTGGTCCATTTGCCCTTCGGGCTCACTCCGCTCCCCCACCCTACCCCCAAATTCCACCCACCCCCAGCAATTCTACATTTATTTATCCAAACAAAACTCCCAACCAAAAACAACCAATCTCCTCTCCCACACACTTTCATTCCAGTTACCAATTACCTGACACGCCCCTAGCCTCTCACTTCACCACCACACCCACCTTTACTTACACCTACGGTGTCAGGCAAATCTTGGGCTTCGGTTTCAGGAGGAAAATCAACAACCGGCACCGGGGTAGCCTCCGGGACCGGTGTAAAGCGGTGTCGTCGGCCTGGAGCGGTTGAATTACCGCCTCCGAAGAGACCGATGCACTCGCGGTAGGCTTTAGCGTGGTGTCAGTGGAAGTCGCGGGCCGCGAATGTCAGTCCCGGTCCTTCCGTTTTTTGGAAATATGTGCTGTCGGTAGTTCCGACGGCATGATATAGGAGTAATTTTCCCCAAAAAAGTCTTCAGCAAATTCTGCCCGGCGCCTAAGTGTGCGCTTATTGAAGCAAGCACAGGCAGCACAGGCCGAGACGTCGTGGTCTGGGCCGAGGCAGGGAAGGCAGTAAGAATGGAAGTCCTTATGAGGTATTTGTTTACCACAAGACAAGCAATTATTAACTTTTGCAGTTTTATCTGACATCGGCTGAGGCAAGAAAAGGTTCCCCAACGGGGTACTTAGCTTTTTGATGACTTTGGATCTGAAAACACAGGAGCTGGCCGACCGGCACTTGCGAACTGCTTCTGCTTCGGGCACCACGCGGCAAGAAAGACTGAAGAAGATGGCGTCGGCTGATGCTTTTATACCCCAGCCGCTCTGACGTCGGGAAAGAGGCGACATCAGCCGACGCCGGACCCAGACTTTGGAATCCGGCCGACCGAAGGGCTGCCTGAGGCAGGACAACCCATATGTCAGGACTGCAGTTGCATTCTTGAAGGACATCAACCAATCTCCTCTCCCACACACTTTCATTCCAGTTACCAATTACCTGATACGTCCCTAGCCTCTCACCACCACCACACCCACCTTTACTTACACCTACCTCCTGCTTTCACATCTTCCTACAATACTAGGTAAAACAAAATGAAAACCACCTTAGGAGGCCTACTACTAGCACTGATAACTTTAACACATTTCGCATCCACTCATTCTATCACCTCACTACATAATACAATTCACCATTCAACACAAGCATACACTAAACCAAACATTCACACACATTTCCCCATTACAGCTACACTATTTCAAGACTACCTAATGTTATATATGTACAAAACACAACTAACAACAACACATACCTCCAAGATATCAGTTAAATACCACATAAAAACTACACAAACTATAAAACACATATTACTGATCACAAGAAAACTGCTCATATCAGGAGACATCCACCCAAATCCAGGACCAAACAACCCCCTACTCTCACCCAAACAAAAGTCAGACTTACTAATCATTAACATAAATACCAGAAGTCTGACAAACTACCTGATTTCCAAGCCTTCATAACCCACTACTCCCCAGATATACTAACTATCACTGAAACCTGGCTAAAACCCACCATCCAAAAAGTACAGTTTTGTACCTACCATAAATGTAGATGTTCGAGTGTAAACACTGCTGCAGTCATTACACTTGGGTTATCCGGCCGTCAAGTGGTTCCCCAGTCGGCCTGAGTTCCAAAGTCTTGGTCCAGCGTAGGTTGCTGTCGCCTCCTCCCCAACGTCAGTGCAACAGGGGTATATAAGATGCAGCCGACGCCATTTTCTTCAGTTTTTCTTGCCCCAGATGTCAGTTGCCCCCAAATAGGTAGGCAATTCAAACTGCTAATAAAACATACAAAAGAAAAGCAAACAATAACTTTCAGTTACCAGCAAATACTCCCCAACAGGTAGTAAAGGGTAGAAGGCATAGGTACATACCAGCAAGTAAGAGGGGAAGGAGGGAGGGTAACCTGGACTGCAGCAGTGTTTACACTCGAACATCTACATTTATGGTAGGCACAAAACTGTACTATGTTCATCGTGTTACACTGCTGCAGTCATTACACTTGGGTGGAATCCCAAAGCTGAGGTAGGGAGGCTGGATCTATAAGGCATTAGGGGTGGCTATAAGGCTCTGCAGCACAGCAGTGGCGAAACCAGCTCTGGATTTGGAGTATAAAGGCAAATGGTAATGCTTGGTGAAGGTATGCACAGAACTCCATGTTGCTGCTTCCAAAATATCCTTGGTAGGTACTCCTCTGATGTAGGCAGTTGAAGTGGCTGTTGCCCTGGTGGAGTGAGATATAATGCTGCTAGGTAAAGGTTTCCCATGGTGAGTATAGCAGAAATGTATACAATGTCCTATCCACTTTGAGATAAGTCTGTTTTGAAATGGCTTTTCTCTGTGCTCCTGCAGCATATGCTACCAATAACTGCTCAGATTTTCTGAAAGCTTCGGTTTTGTCCAAGTAGAAGCGTAACTGCCTGTGAATGTCCAAAGAATGCAGTAGTTTCTCCCCTTGTTCTGTGGTTTTAGATAGAAAGTTGGCAAACGAATAGTTTGGTTTAGAGCCACACTTGATACCATCTTTGGCATAAATGTAGGGTTAGTTCTTAAAGACACCCTGTCCTGGTGGAAAATGAGGAAAGGTTCCACTGCCATTAGTGCCTGTAATTCTGAAACTCTTCGTGCTGATGTTATTGCCAGTAGCAGATCAGTTTTCCAAGAGATGTATTTTAATTTTGCTGTGTTAGCTGGCTCAAAAGGAGGTAAGGTTAATTTTTCCAAAACAAAGTTGAGGTCCCAAGTTGGGGTAGGTGCTCTACGGGGTGGTCTTATGTTTTTAGCCCCTCTGAGGTACTGTTTGAGCAAAGGATTAGAAAAAATTGGTGGATCCGTGTTGTACTGAGCAGAAATGGCTGAGGCGTGGATCTTGATTGATGAGAAGGAGAGGCCCTTGTCCAGCATCTCAGTTAAATATTGAAGTATCTGAGGAATGTTTGGGACAAGAGGGTCAAGGCTGTGCACCTGGTTCCAGGCACAGAATCTCTTCCATTTATCCGAGTAGGCTTTCCTGGTGCTAGGCCTTCTGGCCTCCAGAATGACATCCATAACAGCTTTGGAGAGAGGCATTACTTGCTTGACTAAGGAATTTTCCATGCAGCTAGGTTTAAGGTCTTTAGCTGGCTGTGAAGTATCTGATTGTTGTGCTGTGCCAGCAAATGTGGGATTTGAGGCAAAATCCAGGGTGGTTCTTGTGCTAAGTTCTTTAAGATTGGGTACCAGTGCTGGCGTGGCCAGTCTGGTGCAATCAGGATCATCTTTGGCTCTTACTGCCTGGCTTTTATGAAGGAGAGATAGTGGTGGGAAAGCATATACTTGTAGGTCTTTCCAGCTGCATGAGAGGGCATCCACTTTCCATGCTTGTGGATGGTAACTCCTTGTGCAGAATTTCTGTAGCTGGCAGTTCATTGGGGATGCAAACAGCTCTATGTCCAGGCTCCACCATTTTTGTGTTATCATTCTGAATACTTGTGGATTTAATTCCCATTCGTGGGGATCCATGATGTTTCTGCTTAGGTCATCTGCCAGTGTTTTTTTCTCTCCTGGCAGGAATTGTGCTTGCAGATGAACTTGGTAGTCTAGAGCTGTGTTCCACAAGGTCATGGCTTGTCTGCAGAGGGTGTAGGAGTGTGTGCCCTCTTGCTTGTTTATGTACCACATAACTGTGGTGTTGTCTGTCTTTAGTGGTAGTTGTCCTGGATGCAGCAGGTCCTTGAAAGCTATAAGTGCATTTTGTACAGCTAGCATCTCTTTTTGATTGATGTGAAGATGCCTTTGTTCTGTGGGCCACTCGCCCTGAATACCTTTTCCTGCCATGTGTGCTCCCCAGGCGTAATCTGATGCATCTGTTGTCAGTGTTTGCCTGGCTGTGGGTTGAGTAAAAGGCTGCCCCTTGTTGAGGTGACAAGCTTGATCCCACCATCGAAACTCCTGTTGAAGGCAAGGAATTAGTGATATAACTGTTTCCAAACTTTGACAGTGTTGAGACCATACACTCTTTAGGTACCATTGTAGTTTCCTCATATGCAGTCTGGCATATGGAATTAGTAGTATGCAAGATGCCATGTAGCCCAAGGCCTGCAGAATTTTTCTTGCAGGGAGTTGGGTCTTTGTTGCCATCAATTGAAAGTACTGAGTCAGTTGTCCTTGCTTGTCTGGCATGAGATAAGCCATCTGGGCCGTTGTATTCAAGCTGGCACCCAAGAATATTATCTGTTGTGAGGGCACTAGTTTTGATTTCTTTTCGTTTACTGTGCACCCCAGGCAATTTAATAACTTTTTTATGAATGCCAGATGCTTTAGAAGAATGTCCTTGCTCTCTGCTTGAATCAGGCAGTCGTCCAGGTATGGATAAATTTGAATTCTTTTTTGCCTGCAAAATGCAATTACTGGTGCCAGGCACTTTGTGAAGACCCTGGGCGCAGTACATCAGCCAAAGGGCAGTGCAGAGGATCTGAGGTATCTTCTGCAGTTCTGTCTTATAGGGACATGCAGGTATGCCTCCTTGAGGTCCAAAGTCATGAGCCAGGCTTTCTTGCCCAGCATGGGAAGAAGCTGCTGTAGTGTCAACATTTTGAATTTCGGAATAGCCAGGTAAGTGTTTAGAGAAGAAAGATCCAGAATGGGTCTCCAGGCTTTGTCCTTTCTGGGAACCAGAAAGAGTCTTGAATAAAATCCTTGTCCTTGCTCCTGTGGTGGTACCTTTTGAATAGCTCTCAGGTCCATGAGTGCTGTAATTTGTTTTTGAGCCTCTGCCCATTGATTTGGTGGTAGATTTGGCATTCTTTTTAACCTTGGCAAAGTGTGAAATTGGAACCTGTAACCTTGAGATACAATGCTGAGAACCCATTTGTCTTTGGTGATGCAAAGCCAATTGTGATAGAAAAGTGCAAGTTTTCCTCCTAAGGGGGCTGCCAAGAGAGAACTGTTTGGCAGCTGTAGTGGGAAGTCATTGAGGCTGATATTTATAAGGTTGTGGCCTGTCCTCCCCTTCTTTCTGGCCTGGTGTACCCCATTGTCGAGGCCTGTAAGGACCTTGTGCTTGACCTCTACCTCTTGGACGTCTGTATCTGCCTCTCTGAGGTCCGTCTGTGACTGGAAAGGAGCAATTCTTTGTTGGCCAATTTCTGCTAAAACGAGGAGGCTGAACCTGTAAGAAATCCTTCACCGTCTGCATGGATTTTGCCTTATCCTCCATCCTCTTTAATACCTCCTCTGCCTTAACTCCAAACAACACATCCCGCCGCAAAGGTGCATCCAATAATTGTGCCTTAACATGATCTGGTTATGTATGTTCTTTTAACCAAGCATGCCTTCTAATGACACAGCCTGTAACTACTGTTCTACAGCAGGCCTCTAAGGAATCAAACCCACATTGCAAAGTATGTTTTCCCACTTGTTCAGCTGCATGCAATAAATCCTGCATTTCTTTAAAATTAGGAGGATCTGAATCTGGAAGTATCTTTTGTTTCAACTGAGACATCAAAAACTGCTGATATTTTAGCATGTGAAACTGGCAATTTAAGGCTCTCATTGCTAAAGTTGCAGACATATATACTTTCTTTCCCCATCTGTCTAATGCTCTGGAATCTCTGTCAGAGGGAACAGGGTTTTTTGCTGATGAGGCCTTAATCCCTTTGGGTCCCTGAGAAAAAGTTTCAGGGTCAGCAACAGGGCTTTTATACACAAATTTGTGAGAGTCAGGGACTCTGTAATATCTATCAGGTTTAACTGGGGCTGGAGGTAAGGAGTCAGGGTTTAAGCTGGATTCAGTGTACACATCATCCACAATATCTGACACTGGCGGAATAGCAAGGGGTCTGTGTTGAGGCAATAAAAGGAAGTCTCTGAGCCTTTTCTTGGATTCTGAGTAATCCTGGCCTTCCCAATGGAAATGCTCCCTCATGGTGTGTAAGGTCTCCCCAAAGGAGTAGTCCTCAGGTGGAGAGGCTGATGGAATTGATTCCTCAGCATCCGAATCCTCATAAGGGGGTAAGGAATATCCTAGGTCGGAGGATGAATCTGAAGAAATGGACACCTGGTGGGAAGATTCATAATCTGCATCCTGTCTGGGTCTTTTATCAGGAGGGGGATAGGACCCCCCTGATCAGCGTGATTAGGTCTTCGGCCATTTTGAACATTTGTTTCTTAGGCATGGAAGCCTGTCCTGGAGAATGCTGTATCTGTTTGTTTTTAATGGGGCCTTAGACTTAGCAGAGGGTTTAATGGTTAACTGGGTAGGTCTGAAGACACCCTCTGAAGCTGTGGATTGCTCAGCTACTTCGGTTCCCTCAGAAGGGTTAGTTTCGGTAGGCTGAAAACTTAGAGCGTCCGAAGGCCCAGCCAGCTCCACGTGGGAGTTGGAGGCGGTCTGTGGTTCTGTGGATGCGGTCGTCAGGGACTGCGTAAGCGCCTCGCTGAAAACCGGAGAACCGGCGATCGGCCTAGAAGAGGCATCAGCGTCAGTTTTGGGCCTCGGATGCCTGTCCTTGTCTTTGCATTTTTTATGTAATCCAGTCGTCAGACATTCCGACGGCATGGTGTAATTGAATTTTCTGCCAAAATAATGTCGGGCAAAATCAAACAGACGTTTAATAGTGCGCTTGTTAAACCTAGCACAAAACTGACAACCAGTGACGTCGTGGTCTGGGCCTAGGCATGGAATACAATAGGAGTGGAAATCCTTATGAGGTATTTGCTTCCCACAAGAAATACAGTTATTAACTTTTACTGACATCGGACTGAGGCAAGAAAAAGTTTCCCCAATGGGGTACTTAGCTTTGTAGAAGACTTCGGTTCTGGATTCGGAATGAAAATCTCAGGAGTCGGCCAACCGGCACTTGCGAACTGCTTCTGCTTCGGGCACCGCGCAGTAAGAAAGACTGAAGAAAATGGTGTCGGCTGCATCTTATATACCCCTGTCGCACTGACGTCAGGGAGGAGGTGACAGCAACCGATGCCGGACCAAGACTTTGGAACTCAGGCCAACTGGGGAACTGCCTGACGGCAGGATAACCCAAGTGTAATGACTGCAGCAGTGTAACACGATGAACATCGAAGAAATTCTACCACCAGGATATAACATTATAAGGCAGGACAGGCCAAACAAAAAGGGAGGAGGAGTAGCCATACTCTTTAAAAACACACTCAAAGTAAAACCCCTAGAAATCCCACCCCCAGCATTTCAAAACGCAGAAACCGTAATCTCAACTCTAGCCATAAACAACACCAAGAAAATCAACATAATCTGCAGTTACATCCCCCCAGGCAATAACTCTCCCACCATAGAATAATTATTACAATGGATCTCAGTCAAACTTCCCAATGAAACCATTGTCTTAGGTGACTTGAACACAAACTGGTTAGCCTATAACTCCAACAACCCCACCAACCATATTAATCTCTTTGGCTTTACCCAGCTTATTCAAGAACCTACTAGAGTAGACAAAAGATCACACAAGCAATCGATCTTAGACTGGACCCTAGTAAACTACCCAAAACATTACTAAAACACTGGATGTCTACCAGACACCCTGAGTGACCACCTCCCTACATTCCTCTTGTGAAAACGCTCCAACATAACCAACCCTATTATCTTTAGACAAGTCAGAGATAAAAGAAAACTAAATACACAGGAACTAAACCACATCCTAAAACACTGTAATTGGAATTCACTACTAACACTAGACTTAGACCAAGCCATAGACTACTTCAACAACACTTTCACTAGCATCCTCAACTCAGCTGCACCCATTAGAAAGATCAGAGTCAAGTCAAACTATGCTCCATGGCTAAGCAGGGACACAAGAGCCCTACTAAAAGCCAGAGATAGAACATGGAGATCCTGGAAAAAAGACAATACCAACCTAACCAAACAAAACTACCAAAAACTTAGAAACCAAGCAAAAAGACAAACCATACTCGATAAACAAAACTATTTCTTCACCAGCCAAACCAAGCACACAAGAGACCCACAAAAATTCTGGAATTCCGTCAACTCCCTACTCAACCCTGGAAAAGCATCCACCCCAGCTCACACCACCAATAATAACACCACAGACATTGCATCCCAATTTAACCAACACTTCACTCAAACAATTCTATCACTGTCATCTCAGATCTCCAAAACCTACCACCCAAACTAACCTAGCAAGCCCCTTAACAATATCCCCTCTCTCACACTCTCTCCTGTCCCCACCACTACTATTAAAAAACTCCTACAAAAACTCAAACCCACCACCCTTGCTGCAGGCAACCTACCTGCTGACTTCCTAAAAATAGCAGCTGATTCCCTCTCATAACCAGCATCTATCCTAATAGACTGCTCCATACAGGAAGCCTACATCCCTAAACTATGGAAAGCATCTAACATCATCCCTCTTCACAAAGGAGGAAACTGTTATGAGTTCACCAACTACCGACCAATAGCCATCCTATCCCCCTTATCCAAAATACTTGAAAGATGATAGTCTTTTTTCGAGCTCCAGTTTTGACTTGAGTAAACTGGAGATTTGTCATGGATTAATGGGGCTTGTTCTGGAGAACAACTTTTTAACATTTGAGGGTGAAATGTATAGACAGCAAACTGGGGTGGCAATGGGGGCACGTTGCACCCCAGTATTTGCAAATCTGGTCCTTTTAGCATGGGAGAAGGAGAATATATTTAATTCGAGCTACGTTGAAAACATTCTACTTTATAACAGGTTTCTTGATGATTTACTTATCCTATGGCGGGGTGATGAAGAAAGTGTAGTGGAGTTTATGGCATATTTGGACACGAGTTCTGATTTTCTTAAATTTACATATAATTGGAGTCCAGAATGTACTAATTACTTGGATATTGAAATTTCAAAAAATGACTCAGGGCTCAATAGTAATATTTATAGAAAACCGAGTTATGCAAACTCTATGTTGCACTTTACAAGTTGTCACCCTTTACATCAAAGGAGGGGATTGGTAAAGGGCCAAATGGTTCGGCTATCCAAGTTAATCAGTGACGACACAGTGTGCAAAAAAGAGATATACACACTGATTGGTTTATTCCTTGAAAGGGGTTACCCGTTAAATTTGTTAATTAAAATTAAACGGGAAGTGTATAAAAAGAGGAACGCCAGATATGTCCCAATTTTGAAAGCAAAAGTCTCCCAGATTGACTGTAACAATGTAAACGAGGCTTTGGAGGAGGAAAACAAATCTGGGTGTTGTCCAAA
Organism: Protopterus annectens; assembly: GCF_019279795.1. Classification (NCBI taxonomy): domain Eukaryota; kingdom Metazoa; phylum Chordata; order Ceratodontiformes; family Protopteridae; genus Protopterus; species Protopterus annectens. The sequence continues at coordinate 1,882,991,475 of NC_056726.1, forward strand.
ATTTGTTTTACAATACAATGAAATCTCCTTGAGCATTCGTTCAAGTTTGAACAGTTTATGGGAGCATTTTTTGAGTAGGGATACAAGGAATATATTGGGTGACACCCCTACTATAGTTTTCAGTAGGGGTTCTAATTTAAAAGATATTTTGGAAAGAAACTGGGGTGGTACTAGACGTTCCTTCATGAACAAATGTGGTTGTTGCAAATGGTGTAGATACATAGCTGTAGGGGCTTACATCACTGTAAAAGGTTTTGGGCGAACCATTGCTTGTCCAGGTATGTGTAATTGTCAAACTAAGAATTGTGTCTACATAGCAACTTGTATGTCATGCGACACATTCTATGTCGGCATGACAACGAGAAGCTTGAAGGAAAGAATCCGAGAACATTGTGGTTCTATAAGAAGAGGGGATGAACACAACGCACTCTTCTTACATTCTCAAAAATGTCATGGGTTCAAAAAGTTTTTGTTCTTTATAGTTGACAAGGTCTATTCTGATTACCAAGGTGACATTAAAAATCATGTGGTGTTGCGTGAAATGGAGTGGCAGATTAGATTGAATGCCACTAGGTCACCTGGGATTAATGAGAATATTTCTTTGAAACCTTTGTTGAAATTCAGGGCAGGTTTAATATGAACTCCAATTTGTATTATTTATTATCAAGCACTATTTAATATTACATTATTCAATATTATTTATTCAAGATTAGGACGGTTAGATTCAAGATTCATAGTATATATTGTTAATAAAACACCACTATTCAATGAAATGAAACACTGTTGTTAGTTTGGTACGGGTAAATCATATTCACATGTATTGAATTTATTTCATTTTATTTTTATGAATGAAACGTTGTATAAGATTTTCATTTTCATTCTATTTTCATATTATTTTTATTTCAATTTTAATTTTATATTTACAATTAATTTTAGGCTGATGTTATTCCTAGAATTCTTAGGTTTATTAAGCTTCTATGTTGTTTTAAGTTGTATGCTTTGTGGATGTTAAAGATTGACTAATTGGAAATTGATTGATGTTGGCAGTCAATCAGTATTTATTTGAAGCAAGTTGGGATGTTAATTAGGACTCTGAAGAAGCCAGTGGACCTGGTGAAAGCGCTTAGTCCAAGTGTTTTTTGCTGCTGTTGTGTGGTGGAATAAATTATCTATTTTATTTATTTTACTCGCAGTGTGCTTTGGTTTTTGCCTACACTTGTAGCGGGTTCTTGGTTTGTGCCTTATTGCCATTCTACTTGAACACTGTGGTTGGCATTTACTATTTATACTTGAAAGATGTATACACTCCCAAATTGTGCAATTCCTAATCTCTAACAACCTACGGTCACCCACTCAACACAGCTTCCAACACCACAGCACTACTACCACTCTTCTGACCTTTACAAACATAGTGAACCTACACAGAAACAACAACAATTTCGTATCAGCAATATTTTTTGACTTATCCAAGGCATTTGACATGGTGTCACACACTATGCTACTAGACTCCCTGTGCTTTGCCCCTTCCACTATTGCATGGTTTAAATGCTACTTATCAGACAGCAGTCTGTTCAGTGGCAGAATACACTACCACCACTACTATCTACAACCATAGGAGTCCCACAGGGTTCAATATTAGGACCACTACTTTTTTCCATTTTCATTAACAGCCTCCAGACCTCCACTCAAAATGCCTCACTCATACAGTACGCAGATGACACCACTCTCATCTGCTCTGCACAATCACTCACAACCCTTCAAAAACTTACTCAAGACTCCTGCACCTCAGTAGAAAACTGGATTACCCAGATTTAACTAATCCTTAATCCCAACAAAACCAAACTACTCATTTTTACACCTAACCAATCTAAAAATATCAACCAACCTTTTACAATCACTGCCAAAAATGGTACCAATATCTCACCCTCAAACCATACCAAACTCCTTGGTGTGGAAACAGACAACAAACTACTGTTTGATGCACATATAGCACAGACCATAAAAAAGGTCCACAAAAAATTGGGGACACTATATAGACACAAAAAATTCCTAACTGACTAAGCACATGTGACACTTGCCCAAACACACCTATCTACTCTAATGTACGCCGCTCCAATCCTTACACACATAAGAAAACAGGACCTTGAAAAACTTCAGTCATGCTACAATAAAGTCGCCAGATTCGCTTCTAAATCCAACTACAAATCATACCACTGTCATGCACTGCGTAAACTGTAATGGCTAGAACTATCCCAGCTAATCAACTAACAATTGCCTACAATATTTTGAACTATCCACTCAAAACCCCATCTCTTAGTCAGTTACTAACCAAGCACACATCAAATCGTCCCCTATGCTCTTCAGAAAAAACACTACTGTCCATCACTGAAGCCAACAACTACGCAGGACAAGCCCTATTCTCTCACAGCATAGCAAGAAACTGGAATAACCTTCCCCCTAACCTTACCTCTGCTACATCGGCCAATATCTTTAAAAGCTCTCAATGTTTACCTCATGAATAAATGGATATGCCCATGCATCACATAACATTCAAACATATCTCTTGTGACCACAATTTCTACTCTCACTGTCTGATATATATATAGTATATTGTTTGACACTGTACAACAATTATTTCAATCTGCTGAACCTTTATTGTGAACTGTACATAATCTATACCTGAACATTTGATGTGCTTAACTTATCATACATTGTACATAATATATGTCTGATCATTTGAGGTTTGAACTTATTGTAATGTTCTGAACTTATCAGAAATTGTACATAATCTATGTCTGAACATTTGATTTGTGAACTTACTGTAAACTGGAACTAAAATGTATGGAGCTTTTCTCCCGGGGCCTCCGCTGTAAATAGACCTGTGTCAAGTCGGACTATCCCGGTAAACAAATCTAAAATAAAATAAAATGAATAAAAAATAGAGCAGTGTGTTCTAGTATTTGATTGTAGAAGTATCAAATTTTGAAGGGTGGGAGTTTTGACAGGTTGGTGAAGGATTTTGTGGGCAAAAATCAATTGGTTATAGAGGAGGTGGGGAAGTTCAAGCCATTTAAGCTGTTTTAGAACTGAACAATGATGTGTCCTGAATGGAGTGTCTGTGACAAACATGACTATTTTATTGTAGCACGAATTGAGTTTGGCTGTTTCAGTTTTTCTCGAGTTTGTAAGTATTGGGGAGGCGTATAAGAGTGCAGATATGAGATGGGTATGTGCAATGGTGGATTTGGCCTGTTTAGTAAGGAATTGTTTATTTCTATATAGAATATCCAATTTCTTATGCACTTTCTTTCTGGTCTGGGAGATATGGATGTCAAATTTCATATTACAGTCGATTTCGACCCCCCCCCCCCGAAGTTTTGTTTGAGTAAGAGGAGTAATTATGGTTTTATTTCTGGACATAATATTGAAGGAGCAACTAGATGTGGTGGATCTTGTTGGGTTAAACAACAGAAGTTTTGTTTTTGTTACATTGTTTTACAGTTTTTGTTTTCTTTACATTTGTAAAGAAAATAAAGGATTCAGAAATGCAAGGATATAACTGGCATGGTAATCAAGAGAAGTTGGCTTTATTTGCAGATGATATTCATTTTTATACTTGATAAATCCAGAAAAGAACATCTTAGTGTTCTGGAACATTTTGAGACTGTTTCAACTATTTTCAGGATATAAAATTAATGTAAATGAAACAAAACTATAGCTGTAAATTATGTATACGAACTGGTTCATCAATAAAACATTTATGGGGATGGATGAAAAGTGCTTCAAAGCTAATATACAAACTGAAAAACTGGAATCTCCTGTTTATGGATATGGATATTAAGATACAAGCAGTGAAAAAGTTTTTAGTCTCTAATTTTATATATATTTTATATATAGGTCAGGGATATTTTTAGCAAAAGAGAAGAAGCTGGGGACAATAAGTTGAAGGATTTTATCTGGAAGGAGAAAAGGACAAGAGTTAAGTGGAATAAGCTGATCCTTCTAACAGAACAAGGTGGTTTAGGATTACCTGGTTTGAAATGATATTTTATACTTAACAGTTGAGGCTTATATACATAATATAAGGATGTTATAATTAAAAATGGAAATGGATGATGGTGAAGCAATGAGGAGTTCAAGAAAGAGAGAGGGATTTTGGATATTGATCCTTAAGGAGAATAATAAAAAACATACAGAATATTACACTTATAAAGTAGCAGAAACTATTCTAAGAACTAAGCCAACACGAGAATGATGAAAAGAGATTTCGCCAATAGGGAATGACTGCAAATGGAATTTACTGGAGAAGCCTGGTAAAGGAACCATGGTACTGAGAGCAAATAACTAGGGAAAGGTTATACAGTGTGATGAAGCCAAGAAGGCATTTGGCCTGCAGGCTAGAGACGGCCTTCCTTACCAGGGATTGATACCAGTGTAAAGGCAAAAACAGAGGAATAGGAGAATCTTAAAGAGAAAGACCTGCTCTGAAGGGATTTTTATTAAAATCTAGGACAGAAGCTACTGTTAAAAAGGGATCATTTCTAGGGCATTTAAAATACTGCATGGTAACTATAATAATTCATTAGATGAGGTTAGAAAAATTTGGGAAGAGAGAGACAGGAAAAGCAATTTACAAGAGAATGATGGAGGGACATACATACGGCTCCCAACGGCTCTCAAGTATGCAACAAAGTCCAGAAGTTTTAGGATCTTTGCTTGGAAGGGTTTGCATTGGAATTTTTATACCCCAAGCAGACTTCAAAGAAATTTTTAGACAGCAAATGTTTGAGGTGCAATATGGAAGAAAGAGGTTACTTTTAACAAGTCTTTTGGGAGTTTAGTGAGTTGGTAAATTTTAATTCCCTAAAGAATACTCTGTCAGAAATACTGGGTAAGCAAATTGCTGTAACTAAGAAAAATATTTTTTAAGCTGGGACACAGGGTCTGAATTGCCTAGAGATGGTAAAGCCTTATTAAGCTTAATTCTGTTGGCTGCCAAAGAAATATAATTACCAGAAAATGGAACTCAAAGTGTAAACAAACTGTATTTGATGTACTGAAACTTGAAGAGGGATTTTCAAAAAAGGGAAGGAGCAAATTACATGAAAATAAATGGAAATTGTGGGAACAACACATGCAGAATAATGTTCAGAAGGAGATGAGTGAGGTTTACTGGAAGGCAAGAATTCAGCAATTTGTAAGGAGTGACTGATGGTAATTATAAACAAATATGTGATGGATAATGTATGTAAACGGAAAAAAATGATACAGTTTTTCTTTTCTGTTAATGTATGTTTGACATATCTTAAGCGATAATTAAATAAAAGCATTAAAAAAAGCAATCTTGTTTTAGTACATGGCCATCCTCTTCACAGTAACTGCTATAAAACCTAAGAGGACAGAAGTGCTCTTGGTTAACTACACCTTTAAAAACCTCTTTCCTCAAGAGACAAGACTGGAAGGTTTGGAAATACAACCCTTCCAACACGCAGTTTCATCAACAAAAGCTTGACATGAGAAAAGAAGCTAAACTTGCTACTGATGCAAGAAAAGCAACTTATCTAAGAGGTAAAGAGCAGACACTCTTATTCCTCCCTACAGAGTTCTGAATACCTGTCAAGCAGCATGCAACTAACATTACAGTCTCCCCATGTAACAACTGAATCCTAATCCTAATACAGTAATGATGAAAGCTTTGCCAATAATTGCATACATTCATTTGTGACATCCATTACTGACATTGTTAAACCCTCTACACAATCTACATACAACCTTGCAAACACTGTTTATTGTAAAATAAGCAAGGGTGCTTTATTAATATTTACATTCATTTTATAACAAAAAACTTTTGTCTACTTATACTTTCATTTTGTGATGTTCATACTTATATTTACAAGTTATCACCACAAAAGAACTTAACTAAACAATTCTATTTCTTTCATTTTTTTCTTTTATATTTACCCTACATCCCCCCACCCTTTCTTCCAAAAACATCTTATTTCAACTAATATCACCCTCTTTCATTTTCTTCTTATCTAACAAATTCTCACATTTTTACCACAGCACCTATACTATCTATCACATACAGTATTTTTCCCATGTATCAATGTCACATTTTTTTATTTTACTTATCATACTTTGCATATATCACAGTTCATATTTATACCTTTCAATTCTTCCCATCTATATTTTTTACAATACAAAAAGACAATATATATTTTTTTCATTACAGTCAATACATTATCTTTCTTCGGTCAACTTATATTTCATATTCCATTTCACTGGCAACATGTCTAATAAAATTCTCCACTAAAAATCATCAGCTTTTTAAAAAAAAATCTAACTTTTTCCATCTGTCTTTATTACCTTTTCTTCTTTACTTTTTCCAATGGGTATAGAAAAATTCTAAATATTATACCATTCTTTTCTTTTGCTATCAACCTCACTTTCAACTTCCATAACCTCATTTTATTGTCATATTCTTTTTCTTCCATCCTATCCTTTTTTCATTTCCCTGTTTCTTTCTTCCTATACATTTTTATAGTTTTTATACATCTTAGCAATCATTTCTTTTTGTCATTCTTTTACCTTTCTCTTTACACAAAATAAATACACAGATGCATACAACAGATCACACAGTGGTTAAGGCTCCAGGCTGTAGTTCATGTGCTACAAGGATCGATTTCATCAGCCCTTGTTTGCTTTGAGTAACCTAGGTCACACCCTGAAAAGGGACTGAGTGTCCAGAGGGCCTACCTGGTTAGCAAATAGGATTATTACACTAAATGATCCCTGTATTTTTTTTTAATTCAAACCACCTCCTTTTTTATTATAAATTATCCCTCTTCTCACTGGGTTCAACCTTGACCCCCAAATGAAGTTAAAAAAATATATGCAATACCTCTTTCTCCATTTGAGTGGGAAAAGTACAGTTTTGTACCTACCATAAATGTAGATGTCCGATAGGAATGCATCTGCAGTCCTTACAAATGGGTTGTCCTGTCGTCAGGCAGCCCTTCGGTCGGCCGGATTCCAAAGTCTGGGTCTGGCCTCGGCTGGTGTCGCACTTCACCCGACGTCATAGCTGCAGTTATTCGGATATAAAGGCATCAGCCGACGCCATTTTTCTCAGTGTTTCTTGCTCCAGATGCCAGGTGCCCTCTTGGAAGGCTAAATTTGGATAAATGCCAATGATTCCAAATAGTAGAGAGAAAACACAAAAAATAAGCATGTATGTACATATATACAAACAAATACACCATAATAGATCCCCCCCAAGCTAGCTGAAGGCTGGCAAATACCCTAGGAGTACCTCAGAGGGGAAGTTGGGTGGGTAATCCTGACTGCAGATGCATTCCTATCGGACATCTACATTTATGGTAGGTACAAAACTGTACTATGTCCTTCAAGGATGCATCTGCAGTCCTTATAAAATGGGTAGAATACCATAGCTAAACAAGGGGAGGAGGAAAGAGTAGAGATTATGGTGTTGCTAGGATCCCTTGCAAAACAGCAGTGGCAAAACCTGCTCGGGATCTAGAGTATAAAGGTAAATTGTAATGCTTGGCAAATGTATGCACGGAGGTCCAAGTAGCAGCCTCTATAATGTCCTTGGTAGCCACTCCTCGTAAGAAAACTGTGGTAGTGGCTGTAGCCCTTGTGGAGTGAGGCCTGATGTTCTCTGGAGTTTTCTTTCCATGGTAGGAGTAACAAAATCTAATGCAATTTCCTATCCATTTGGAGATTGTCTGTTTTGAAATTGGTTTTCCTTCCTTTCCTGTGGCATATGCTACCAGAAGCTGGTCAGTTTTCTATTGGACTTAGTCCTGTCCAGGTAGTAGCGTAACTGTCTGTGTACATCCAAGGTATGCAAAAGTCTTTCTCCCCTGTTCTGTGGGTTTGGGAAGAATGTAGGTAGGTGGATAGCCTGATTTAATGACACTCTGGATACCACCTTAGGCATAATGTAGGATTTGTTCTCATGGACACTCTATCTTGATGGAAGATCAGGAAGGGTTGCACTGCCATTAATGCCTGTAGTTCAGAGACCCTTCTTGCTGAAGTTATTGCCAGCAGGAAAGCAGTCTTCCAGGATAAGTATTGTAATTCTGTTGTTGCTGCTGGCTCGAAAGGAGGAAGTGTCAATTTTTCTAGCACAAAGTTCAAGTCCCATGCTGGCAATGGTGGTTTCCTGGGAGGTTTTACATTTTTAATTCCTCTCAGAAACTGTCTGAGCAGGGGATGAGAGAAGACAGGAGGATCCAAGCTGTATTGTGCTGAAATAGCTGATGCATGTATCTTGATGGAAGAATAGGACAGGCCTGTGTGGAAGAGCTCTGCCAAGTACTCCAGGATGTTGGCCATGTTTACCAGAGTCACATCTTCTCCCTTTGCAGTACTCCAAATTAGATATCTTTTCCATTTTGCTGCATAATTCTTTCTTGTTGAAGGTCTGCGAGCCTCCAGGATTATGTCTTTAACCCTTTGGGATAAATTTGGGTTAATTGCTGTTATGTAATGTTCCAGGCAGTTAGCTGCAGAGTTTTCAGGTTTGGATGCAGGATGTTGTAGTTGTTCTGTGTTAACAGTAATGGGTTCAGGGGTAGTGTCCATATTTGTTCCCGAGACATGCTCCTCAGCAATGGGTACCAATGTTGTCTTGGCCAGTCTGGAGCTATCAGAATGATCCTTGGACAGTCCTCTTTGATCTTCAGAAGCACCTTGTGCATCAAAGGAAGTGGTGGAAATGCATATGCTGTCAGGTTTTTCCAACTGAAAGATAGGGAGTCCACCTTCCAAGCAAGTGGGTGGTACGTCCTTGTGCAGAATTTCTTTAGCTGGTGATTGTGTGGGGATGCAAACAAGTCTATTTGTGGTAATCCCCATTCCCCTGTGATGGCTTTGAAGATGTCCGGATGAAGCATCCATTCGTGGGCATCTGTGGTTGTTCTGCTTAATATGTCTGCTAGAATGTTTTCTTTTCCCGGTACAAAAATTGCTTGTAACTGAATGTTGTAGCTCAGGGCCACATCCCATAGGTCCAGTGCCAGCCGGCATAGAGGATATGAATGGGTGCCTCCCTGTTTGTTGATGTACCACATAACTGTGGTGTTGTCTGTCCTTATCATCAACTGACCTTCTTGGAGAAATGGTCTGAATGACTGGATTGCCAATTTTACTGCCAGCATTTCCTTTAGATTTATGTGTAGGCGCAGCTGGTCTTGAGTCCATAAGCCTTGTATGCACTTGCCCTGCATGTGTGCCCCCAACCAAGGTCTGAGGCATCTGTCGTGATGGTTTGGCTTGGTTGGCTGTTGCAGAAGGGCAATCCTGTGTTTGATTGACAGGCCTGAGCCCACCATAGGAACTCTTGTTTCAGGCATGGGATTATTGGGATTTTGGTTTCTAGGCTGTGCTTGTGTTGGGACCACAAATTCCTTAGGTACCACTGTAGCTTTCTCATATGCAGTCTGGCATGAGGGACCAGAATTATGCAGGATGCCATGAAGCCTAGAGCTTGCAGTACTTTTCTTGCAGTTAGGTGGTTCTGCTTTGTTAATGCCAAGAAGTAGAGAGGTAGTTGCTCTTTCTTTTCTGCAGTTAGGAATGCCATTTGTTTTGATGTGTCCAGCTCTGCACCCAGAAAGGTTATTCTTTGGGATGGAATCAGCCTTGACTTTTTTATATTGACTGTGTATCCCAAGTCTTGCAGCAGGTAAATGACTCTTTGTAAGTCTTCTGCTAGCTTGCTTTTGTTGTCCGCTTGTATCAGGCAGTCGTCCAGGTAGGGATAAATTTGGATTCCCTGAAGTCTGCAATGAGCAATTACTGAAGCCAGGCATTTCGTGAACACTCTGGGCGCAGTAGATAAGCCAAAGGGCAATGCTGAAAATTGATAATGCTCTGATCCTGCAAGAAATCTGAGGTATCTTCTGCAAATTGGTCTTATGGGGACGTGCAGGTATGCCTCCTTGAGATCTAGAGTTACCAGCCAAGACTCCTTGCCCAACATGGGAAGAAGCTGCTGTAGGGTCAGCATTTTGAATTTTGGAACAATAAGGAATGTGTTTAAAGCGGACAGGTCTAGGATGGGTCTCCATTTGTTTTCTTTTCTTGGTACCAGGAAGAGTCTGGAGTAAAATCCCTTTCCTTGCTCCATAGATGGTACCTTTTCCACAGCTCTCATTCTTAATAGCTGAGATATTTGTTTTAGAGCTTCTGTTCTTTGAGTAGGTGGTAGGTTTGGCATTCCTCTCTTCCTTGGTAGAGTATGGAAATGGAACCTGTAACCTTGGTGTATAGTTTGCAAAATCCATTTTTCCCTTGTGATGCAACGCCAGTTTTTTGAGAATAAGGTTAGTTTTCCGCCTAAGGGTGCTTCTAGTTGTTCCCTGGTAGGCGGTGCCACTGTCAAGTCACTGTGATTGAGTTGTTGTAGTGGTGGTGGCTGCGTCCGTGCCTCGCTGGTTGTTACCTTGCCATTGGCGTCCCCTGTAGGCACCCCTGGATTGGTTTCTGCCTCTTGAACGCCTATTCCTGCCTCTCTGAGCCTTAAAGGAGTCTGGAAAGGACCAATTCTTGGAGGGCCAGTTCCTGCTAAACCTTGGAGGTTGAACCTGTAAGAAATCTTTCACCGTTTGTACAGATTTCGCCTTCTCTTCCATCTTTTTTAGCACCTGCTGAGCAGGGGAACCAAATAAATTGACCTTGTCCATGGGTGCATCCAAAAGCTTTGATTTGACATGGTCTGGTAATGCCTGTTCTTTCAACCATGCATGTCTCCTGATAACTGTGCCAGTCATGGCTGATCTAAAGGAAGCCTCCAGTGCATCATAGCCACATTTTAAAGAATGGTTACTAACCTGCTGTATGTTATGTACCATTTCCTGAACATATTTTTATCTAAAGATTCTTCAGAGGAAAGCTTTTAGTTAACTGGTCAAGCATAAACTCTTGATATTGAATCATATGAAATTGGCAGTTCAAAGCCCTAGCTGACAAGGTAGCAGAAGTGTAAACTTTTTTACCCCATCTCTCTAAGGACCTGGATTCCCTTTCAGAGGGGAGAGGGTTTTTAGTAGAAGTAGCAGCTACAGCTTTAGGGCCCTGGGCGATAGTCTCTGGATCTGCAAAAGGAGCCTTGTATAAATGGTGATGAGTGTCCGGGACCCTGTAGAACCTATCGGGCTTAGCAGGAGCCAGAGGTAATGAATCAGGAGCAGTGCAAGCATCATTAAATGCATCATCTACAACAGAAAGAACTGGAGGTATAGCTAAAGGCCTATGTTGTGGCAAATGTAGAAAGGTTCTAAGCCTTTTTCTGGAGTCTGAGAAATCTTGGCCCTGCCACTGAAATTGTTCCCTCATAGCATGCAAGGTTTCCCCAAAGGAAAATTCCTCAGGTGGAGAGGCTGAAGGAATGGACTCTTCAGCATCTGAGTCTTCGTAAGGAGAATAAGAAGCCTCAGGAAGGTCTGTATGTTCTGATTCATCAGAGGAACCATCAGTGGATACTGGTTCAGGGGGCTCTGCTCTAGGTCTCTTTTCTGGAGGTGGGAGAGAGGACCTGTCTGGATGAGGCTGGGATCCACGAATTAAAGAAATTAAATCCTCAGCCAAGGATAGCATATGAGAGCTAGTGCTGGGCCTGTGTGAGGGGGGTTTGGCAGGCACAGATTTTGAAGCTTTGGCTGCTTTAGCCCTGGCAAAGGCCTTAATAGACATGGCTGCAGGAGGCCTAGCAGCTCCACGTGCAGGGGTTGAAATATCCAGGGGAATTGTGTCTGATAATTCCTGAGAAACCGCAACAGAAGGTTGGATTTCAGAAGCAGATTCTACCAGGTTAGAGGAGGCCTCGGTAGAAGGCATGGTTTTGGCTGGAGAAAGAACCACTTGCTCGGTTTCGGCCAAAACCGAGACACTCGCGGTTTGCTTAATCGCGGTTTCGGCCGAGACCGCGAGTGTCGGTCCTTTTCTTTTTGTTTTTTGGAAATTTGCGTTGTCGGAGGATCCGACAGCATAATGTAGGCAAAATCAGAGCCGAAAATTTGTTCAGCAAACTCCGACCGACGTCTAAGCGTCCGTCGGTTAAAAGAAGCGCAGGCTAGACAAGCTGCTACGTCGTGGTCTGGGCCTAAGCAATGTATACAGTAGGAGTGAAAATCTTTATGAGGTATTTGTTTCCCACAAGATAAACAGTTATTCACTTTCTCTGACATCGGCTGAGGCAAGAAAGAGTCCCCAACGGGGTACTTAGCTTTTTAGAAGTCTTCGAAGTAGTAATCGGTAGTAGTAATCTCTGGATCTGACCGACCGGCACTTGCGAACAGCTTCTGCTTCGGCCACGGCAAGAAAGACTGAGGAAAATGGCGTCGGCTGATGCCTTTATACCCGAATAACTGCAGCTATGACGTCGGGTGAAGTGCCAGCCGAGGCCAGACCCAGACTTTGGAATCCGGCCGACCGAAGGGCTGCCTGACGACAGGACAACCCATTTGTAAGGACTGCAGATGCATCCTTGAAGGACATCATATATATACTCCTCCTAAATGTGCTATTTTTTTCTAATATACATGCACTCAACATATGTCTTTTTCTGAAATGGAAAAAAAACTCTTCCACCAAGCTAACAATTTTTATTTATTCCAGTGTCTTTAAATTGACTTATTACACTATTTTAACTCACCAAATATCACTCCCAAAATTCTCTTTCTTGTAAAATATACTCCATTTATTTATTATCTTACCAAATCCCTTAAACCTAATTTTGTTTAGCTGCAGACCAGCTTCTTAAAACCTTTTCAGTCCTTACTACAATCTCAGCTATCAATCCCCTTGTTTTTTTACTAGAACCAAATCATCTGTGTATGTCACAAATATTAGTAATATAACATTTCCTTCCATCTCATATCTTGTCTCCCTTACTTCATACTTGTGTCTATACTACTGCTTTCATTACTAATACAAATAAGAACATACTTATTGGGAATCCTTAGTTTACACCTCTCTTAATACTTATGCTTTTCCGATCTATCCATTTATCATAACTTGCACCCATAAACTTTCATTACATTTATTACATTATGATTTTTTCTCTATACCATAGGGCTCTAAAGTCTGCCACACTACTTCATGGCTCACTTTATCAAAGGCTTTAGCTATGTCACATACTATCAGTCTTATTTTCTTTTGGTATCATCTCTATTACTCTTTTCACAGTCATCATCTTCTTTCGGCTGTTCCCATTAGGGGTCGCTACAGCGGATCATCTGTTTCCATTTCTTCCTGTTCTCTGCATCATGCTCTTTCACACCAAACCACCTGCATGTCCTCTCTCACCACGTCCATAAACCTTATCTTAGGCCTTCCTCTTTTCTTCTTACCTGGCAGCTCAATCCTTAGCATCCTTTTCCCAATATACCCATCATCCCTCCTCACCACATGTCCAAACCAATGCAATCTCGCCTCTCTGGCTTTGTCTCCAAACCGTCCAACCTGGGCTGACCCTCTAATATACTGATTCCTAATCCTGTCCATCCTAGTCACACCCGGTGCAAATCTTAACATCTTTAACTCTGCCACATCCAGCTCTGACTTGTGCCTTTTTATCAGTGCAGTCTCCAACCCATATAACATAGCTGGTCTCACTACCCTCTTGTAGACCCTTCCCTTTCACTCTTACTGGTACCAGTCTGTCATAAATCACTCCTGACACTCTTCCCCACACATTTCACCCTGCCTGCACTCTCTTCTTCACCTCTCTTCCACAATCACCATTACTCTGAACTGTTGATCCCAAGTACTTAAACTCATCCACCTTTACCAACTCTACTCCCTGCATCCTCATCATTCCTCTACCCTCCCTCTCATTTACACACATATATTCTGTTTTAGCCCTGCTGACCTTCATTCCTCTTCTCTCTAAAGCATATCTCCACCTCTCCAGGGTCTCCTTAACCTGGTCCCTACTCTCACTACATATCACAATGTCATCTGCAAACATCATAGTCCACGGGGCCTCCTGTCTGATCTCATCTGTCAACCTGTCTATCACCACTGCAAATAAGAAAGGGCTCAGAGCTGATCCTTGATGTAATCCCACCTGCACCTTAAACGTATCCGTCACAAACACCACAGTCCTCACCACTGTCACACTACCCTCATACATATCCTGTACCACTCTTACATACTTCTCTGCCACTCCCGACTTCCTAATACAATACCACAACTCCTCTCTAGGCACCCTGTCATATGCTTCATCTAAGTCCACAAAGACGCAATGCAACTCCTTCTGACCTTTTCTGTATTTCTCCAACAACACTCTCAGAACAAACATTGCATCTGTAGTGCTCTTTCCTGGCATGAAACCATACTGCTGATCACTAATCATCACATCCCTTCTTAACCTAGGTTCCACTACTCTTTACCATAACTTCAAGCTGTGACTGATCAGTTTTATCCCTCTGTAGTTACTGCAGCTCTGCACATCACCCTTATTCTTGAAGATAGGTACCAAAACACTTTTTCTCCACTCCTCAGGCATCCTCTGACTTTCCAAAATTTCATTAAACAATCTGGTTAAAAATACCACTGCCATTTCTCCTAAGCACCTCCATGCTTCCACTAGTATGTCATCTGGGCCAACAGCCTTTCCATTCTTCATGCTCTTCATAGCTGTCCTTACTTCCTCCTTGCTAATCTGTTTCACTTCCTGATTCACTATCCCCACATCATCCAGCCTTCTCTCTCCCTCATTCTCTTCATTCATCAGCCCTTCAAAGTACTCTCTCCATCTACTCAACACACTCTCCTCACTTGTGAGTATGTTTCCCTCACTATCCTTTATCACCCTTATCTGCTGCACATCTTTCCCAGCACTGTCCCTCTGTCTAGCCAATCGGTGCAGGTCCTTTTCTCCCTCTTTAGTGTCCAATCTCTCATACAACTCTCCATATGCCCTATCCTTAGCCTTCACCACCTCTCTTTGCCATGCTCCTCATCTCCTTATATTCATGTCTACTTTCTTCATCTCTTTGACAATCCCACTTCTTCGCCAGCCTTTTCCTCTGTACACTCTCCTGTACTTCCTCACTCCACCACCAGGTCTCCTTGTCCTCCTTACTCTGTCCAGATTTCACACCAAGCACCTTTCTAGCGTCTCCCTTACTATCTCTGCTGTAGTTACCCAGCTATTTGGCAACTCTTCACTGCCTCCCAGTGCCTGTCTTAACTCTTCCCTGAACTCCACCTCACAATCACCCTTTTTTAACTTCCACCATTTAATCCTTGGCACTGCTTTCACATTCCTCCTCCTCTTCTTGATTACCAACGTCATCCTACACACCACCATTTTATGCTGCTTAACTACACTTTCCCCTAAAACCACTTTACAGTCTCCAATCTCTTTCAGACTGGCACTCCTACATTGGATATAATCCACCTATGTGTATCTTCCTCCACTCTTGTACGTCACCCTATGCTCCTCCCTCTTCTTAAAATACGTATTCACCACAGCCATGTCCATCCTTTTCGCAAAATCCACAATCATCTGACCTTCTGCATTCCTCTCCTTAACACCATACCTACCCATCACTTCCTCATCCCCTCTGTTCACTTCACCAACGTGCCCACTGAAGTCCGCTCCAATCACTAGTCTCTCACCCTTGGGTATACTCACCACAACTTCATCCAACTCACTCCAAAATTTTTCTTTCTCATCCATCGCACACCCAACTTTTGTAGCATATGCACTAACAGCATTCATCATTACACCATCAATTTCAAGCTTCATAAACATCGCTCTATCAAGACACTCTCCAACTCCAAAACACTCTTGGCATACTGTTCCTTTAGTATACCCCCTACCCCATTTCTCCTGCCATCCACACCATTATAGAACAATTTGAATCCACCTCCTATACACCTGGCCTTACTTCCCTTCCATCTGGTCTCTTGCACACATAATATATCAACCTTCCTTCTCTCCATCATATCAGCTAGCTCTCTCCCTATACCAGTCATACTGCCAACATTCAAAGTTCCTACCCTCCCTACTGCACTCCTAACCTTCCTCCTCTCTTCCTGCCTTTGGGCATGCCTTCCTCCTCCTCTTCTCCTTCGGCTAACAGTAGCCCAATTTCCGCCAGCACCCTGTTGGCTAACAGTACTGGTGGCGGTCGTTAACCCGGGCCTCGACCGATCCAGTATGGAAATATGAAATGTTCTCCGCATAAGTCATATGGCAGAGGTTTTAGACCGGATGCCCTTCCTGACGCAACCCTCCCCATTTATCCGGGCTTGGGACCAGCACAAAGAAATGCACTGGCTTGTGCATCCCCAGTGGCTGTACTCTTTTCACTGTAAGTTAACATTTATTTCGCCTCTCTTCCTTTTATACACTGATACCTTTCTTTTATCATCTCATCCAAATTTTTTTTCCATTATTTCTGTACTATTTTCATAAATATTTCACAGTGTTCCCTAGTGTTATACACCTCCAATTTGTGTATAACTTTTTTCATCTTTTTTCCATATAAAATGCATAATTACACCACATTTGCCTCATTCCATTTAACATTCCTTCATACATTCATTTAATATTTAAACAAAACTTTTTTTTATCTTTAATTATTTCCTTATAATACTCATAGCAACCAGTCCTGTCTCTGATTAAATCTTACATTCTTTTACTGGTTCTATATCAATTTATTAAAGGTTCATTAATTCCAGTTAACCTTCATTCATTGAATCATATACAAGGAACATTCACTTTCGTGAACGTTCAGTTCAACGAATTACTTTCCCAGAAAAAGTAACAAGTTGCCCAGCAATTAGAACATAACACAAAGCACAGTACTTCAAACTCACCCAGATAGAGAAATGCAGCCCCCCACCCCCACCCATGTTTGTGTGTGTATATATGTATGTATGTGTGTGTGTGTGTGTGTATATATATATATATATATATATATATATATATATATATATATATATATAAATGCAAAAAATATATATGTATATTTACTTTTTCAGATATTATTTCACTTTTTTTGTTTTCCAGTCTTCTTCTTCTGTATCCATTTCCTCTTTTTCATCAATTTACTCGGAAAACTCTGTACCAAACTCCCTGGACCAGATAGTCAATACACTAACCAGGGGTACAACCATACTGGATCTGTTTCTCACTAATATGGGAGACTGCTGCACACCCCCTACTGTAATGTCTTCCCTGGTAAGGTCAGACCACAAAATGGTCTCTTTTGAAGTAAAAATAAAACTTGGACCCCCAGCTAAACCTGGAATATTCAGGAACTGTTCTAAGGCTAACCTCCTGCTATTATGTGAGAACCTGGCAAAATTTCAAGCCTCAATAATCCCTGAGAACACTTCTGCCTATTAAGAACTGTTCACAGATACCCTGTACAAGCATGCTAATAGCTGCACAAAGGCAGCTGTACCTACCAGGAAGAAGTACAGAATTAACTCAAAAAACAAGCCACCCTGGTGGAATCACAAAATCAATCAGTTGTATAACAAGAGGAAGAAATCATGGCAAAAATTAGGCGATGCAGCACCCAGCAGGATTACAGCACTCTCAAACTAAACAAACAACTCAAGAGGACAAATAAGTCTACCAAAACCAAATTTGAGGTGAGTTTGGCCATCCAGGCCAAGGACAAACACAAATCATTCTTTAGCTATATCCGCAACCTCAAAGGCAATACATTATTGTGTGCAGAGCTCTGGAGCCACCTATACTGAGCCAGAAGATATAGCAAACCTCCTGGCTGAAAAATCCAGCTCCACCTTTACTCCTCTCTCCCCCTCAATCTTCCCTCAGGAAATATCATCAAATATAACTCCTCGTACTATCACTAGGGAACAGGTCCTTAATGCTCTAAGACTAAAAACTCTGCATCAATGGCCCCAGACAATATCCCGGGATGCCTTTTAAATAGCATGAAACATGACCTATCATGGCCTCTGAAATTACTATTTAACTGTAGCCACCAAACAAGCTTTGTGCCTCATGAATGGAGAAAGGCAACAGTCATCCCTCTGCACAAAGGTGGACCATCTACAGACCCTGGAAACTACAGACCCACAAGTCTCACTAGTCTTGTATGTAAAGCCATGGAAGGAATCATGGAGATGAGTAAGGAGCACTTTAGAAGACTTAAATTAATCCTGAAAACAGCAATGACATCTAGGAACAAGATCCAAGCATAAATTAATTTGCTCTTCCTGTTTTAACATACAGTTTTGGAGTGATTGACTGGCCCCAAAAGTGTTGGATAGACTAGATATTAAAACAAGAAGGATGCTTTATGCTCACCAAATGATTTATAAAAATCAAGTTTATATATTCCCCGTTCTGAAGAAGGGATGGGCCTCCTTGAAACTGATTACATGTATAGATCTGCAATCGTGAGACTCCACACATACCTGCTGAACTCGCAGGATCCAAATGTAGTGAAAGTTCTGAAACATGAGCAGAATAAATCTAAGATGACATCTCTACTTAATTTAGCAGAAGCATATCGACGTCAAGCAGGAATGGAAATCAAACCAGAAATAGATAAAAACCAGGCAGCAACTGAATGTGCTAAAAAAACAAAACAAAGAATATAAGGTGAAGGACCAGATGAGAAGGCAAGAAATGTGGAAACAACATAAATATAGTTGCAAGTATAGAAAAGTTCTGGAAGAGCCTCATGTTGATCAAGAATGAATGCAGGAATGGTTAAGGAGAGGGGAATTAACATCAAGAAATGAAAGATTAACATTGGCAGCCCAAGAGAGTGGGCTACATACACGCTGGTTTACAAAGTCCATTGAACATTTGGAAGACACAGAGATATGTAGGTTTTGTAAAACCAAATTGGAAACAGTCACACACCTTGTTGCTGGTTGCAACGCACTAATGGCAAAGGGAGTGTATACTGAAAGGCATAATAATGTGGCGAGACTGTTACACTGGAGATTGTGCAAACATTATGGTACTGAAGTGGCTGAAAAGCACTGGAAACATGAGTCACAAAAAATCATAGAAAATGATGAAGTTTATATCACATGGGATCACCCAATACCAACAGTTCAAAAGATAGATGCTAGAAAACCGGATATAGTGGTCCAAGAAAAGAAGACAAAAATATCACTGACCATTGAAATTGCCACACCTAGTGATTACAATGTCTTGCTTACAGAGACACACAAAATCATAAAATATCTTGATCTGCAGGCAGAAACGAGAGCCATGTGTAAGAAAGATACCCAGACAGTTCCAACAGTAGTAGGAGCAACTGGTCTTATAAAAAAGAATTTACAATCATATTTAGATATGTTACCAATTCATGTAACACCATACGAACTGCAGGAGTCGTCATTACTGGGCACATTGCGGGTGCTGCAAAGAGCACTTTTGGCTAACATCTAAGAGTGAAACAATACTAATTTCATGAACTTTAACCATACTTTGACTTAGGAATTGGGTCCATTCCCATCATGGTATTAGAAACCCAAAAGACTTGGGAGAAATTAAAAAAGAGATGATCAATAAAGATATAGTAAAACTCCAGACACTGGACCCAACCCAGTTTGGTTTCTTCAAGGGCAAATCATGCCTACTCAACTTGGTGGACTTCTTTGAGAAGGTCACCAAAGCAATGGATGAGGGCAAAATCATTCACATAGCCTACCCTGACCTGGCCAAGGTATTTGACACAATACCCCACTCAGGCATTGTTGACAAACTCAAGAGATTAGGTAAAAACCCGTAGGTCACCCGGTGGATAGCCAACTGGCTCACAGACAGGACCCAGGAAGTTAGAATTGGGGAGTCCACTTCTACAAAGAGGTCAGTCACAAGTGGAGTCCCTCAGGGATCAGTCCTTGGACCGCTCCTTTTTGGCATTTACTTCTCAGAAGTCAAGGCCAATGTCAGTGGTCTCTGGCTTGACTAAATTTGACGATGATTGCAAATTAGGAGCGGTCACTGAATCTCACACTGACACAAATGTTCTCCAGGAGGGGCTGACACAGACAAACAACTGGTGTCACAGTCATGGACTAAAACTAATGCCAAGGAATGCATAACAGTATCCTTTGGAAAATAATCCATCCCCGGTAACTATCATATTGACACCCCCTTAGACTTGACCCAGTAGTCAGGGACTTAGTGACACACACACATAGTAATCTAGCCTTTGATCACCATGTGTCTAGAGTGGTGAGGAAATCATTCTATGTTGTTACACTTATAAACAAAGGTATGGCATCTAAGTCCAAGGAAGTCATTGTTCCACTGCAGTTGGCATTCATCAGACCTATCATTGAGTACAATGCTCCCTTTGGTATGTACCTAAACCAGGCAAATCCAATAACTGGAAAGTCCACATAGGTTCCTCTCTAAAAGAATGCAGGGTGTAAATAATATGCCCTATGCAGACCGCCTCAAGGCTCTATCCCTGTATTCTATCTCCTACAGACTTTTGAGGGGAGATCTATGCCTGACATACAGGGCATCGTCAGACCTCACTCTGATGGACCTCCTGTATATCCACAAAACAAACAGCACCAGAATTACCCATTCTGAAGACTTAAACCTTGCCTGTGTTATAAATGGGACCTGCTGGACAGATATGTATCCTAGAGACTACCCCATCTACGGAACAAGCTCCACCATCCATATGAAGCACAGTTCCTCCTTAACCCCATTCAAGTGCAACTTGGACAATTGGATGGGAAACTGGAAATTCATCCCTGGTTTTGCACCTATGTCTCTAATGGACACAGGTAATCTGTAAATGTTTCATCTCCCAGACCCATGCTTACACTTATCAAGGGTATCAGAAGTTGTCAGAGATTTGGGATGCATGGCTAGGCTTAAAAAGGTCCTTGTGGTTATTAGCCTAGTAAACACCTATGAAACCACTTCTATAATAGCTTCTTGTTTGCATTTTATGTTTCCATTGTCATCTAAGATAGCATCCATCCTTCCCTGCTCTCATTTTGACATCTTTTCCTAAACAAGTGGAAACTTCCTTTCTTTCATTTCAGAAAAAAACCTTTGCCTATTTAATATCATTTTTACTTCTTTCACTATTCTTTTCATACAGCTGCTTTTCTACTTCCCTTATTTTGTCTTTCCCTTGTTTAATATCTTTAGACAATTCCTTAAAAGTTCTATATATCTTATCTTTTATTCTTCTTTCCATTTCTAAATATTTTTTCATTTTTATATATTACCCACCACTGTGTTCAATTATTACAAAATTATTCCAATGTAGTATAATCTTTTTCATATTTCTCTCTCGTATTATTTCTTCTAACTTTTTAAACTCTTAAGTTAATCTCTACTCCTCCGATATTTCTTTCATGTCCTTAGAGCAAATACAATCAATTTCAGTCTTAAAATTTTCTTTTTGTATGTCCATTCTCTATTTTCTTATTTTTAAAGCTCCATATTTTATTAGTTCCCTTAACATCTTAATACCCTGTATTTTTTCCTTTTCTTTCCTCAGGTTACAATTAAAATCTCAAACCATTAATGCCGGCACATTTACTAACACACCTATTTTTTTTTTAAACAGCTGTTTTCTCTCCTTCATATTATTATAAGTATAAATCATTATTCATTTTAGAACTTTCTCTCTCAATTTCATATCACATATCAATATGCTTCCTAATGCTACTATTGTGGGATTTGGAATTATTATTTCATTTTTCATTAGAATTCCTATCTAGAACATCTCATTTACTACCGACTAAACAATTTAGCCCTCCATACTGCCTGCATTAGTTTCCTTTTTTCTTCTTTGTTACATTTGGCATCTAGCAAGCAAAAAAAAAAATGTTATCTTTTTACACCATTCCACCATGGCCAAACCTCTTACATCACTTCTAATGCTATTCACATTTAATGCTAAAACTCTTACATCATCCTTTTCCTTTTTTCTGTTCAAGATATTTTTCTTCTCCTTCAGTCATCAACCAATTGATTTTCCACCATCTTGTTCTTCTTCTCCCGTCTTATTTTCTCCCTCTTCTTCCTCTTTGCTTTTGAAAACTGCAAACCTGTTCTCTACATGTATATTAATAACCTCACCTTGAACTATTGTTTCTTCTTTAACTACCTCTTCATTGTTTAACCTTTCTCCAGTATCCCCTTTGCTCATACCACCTTCTCTTTCAGCATCTTCTCTAGTAATATTTTCTACTGTTTATCTTTCTTCTGAGCTTTCCTTTTCATTTACTCTTTCCTTTTTTAACATACGACAATCAAACCATACGTGTTCAAATTCAATACATTTTCTACAAGCAGATGGACATCTTTTTTTATGCACTCTCTCCCCACATTGGCCACACCTTTGCTTGTTACAGTCTTGTACTAAATGATTTTCATTCCCACAATTCATTCACAACTGTATTTGAAATATGTTGAATCTTCCCATCCTTAACATCCATTGTTACCTATATTCCCCAATCACCAGTCCATATATTTGTTTGATCACATTTTTTTCATGTACTTTACTACATAGTGAAATAAAAAAGTTATGTACTTAACATAAGAATATATCCATATTGTTTCTCTCAGTTTGGCTTCAACCTGTGGGTTACTGGATCCGACACCAGCCAAATCCTTCACACTTCCAACTCACCAAGCCCCACCTCCCTTTCCCACAATCCCCCACATCTCAACCAACCCCTCAGATCAGGTTTGCCCCATCTAAAACAAGCTCTAAGCTACAATATTCCCAAAAGGAAGGAGGACAAGGAACTCCCAAGAAGAAGAAGACTACCTCTGCCACCCAGTCATCTAAGATAAAGAAACCTGCCAAAAAAAAAGTGGCAGGAGGAGAGGACTGAAAGCCTTTGATAAGACAAGATATGTATGAATCTATCAGACAGCCTAGGAATCCTGGCCATCAAGGGAACTAGAGAAACCATACACTTAGCTTGAGGGACTGTAGATTGGGAGGATCCAGACTTGCTGAATAAGAAATTAAATCTGGAATAAAATCTGCAACCCAAGGGGGAGCTGCAGAAGAGGCCACAGGAAGGGGAACCACAACTGATGATGCCAGATGGGGGTTATGAGAATCACCGTTGCCCTGCAATGGGCTGCCTTCTGGTGAAATTTTACAATCAGAGGAAATGGGGGATAAGCGTACAGGAGTCCCAGAGACCAAGAATATAGCAAAGCATCTCTGAGTGACTGCCCCTGTGGCGGTATTAAAGTATAACAGCTGCTGCACTTGGTGTGGGATGAGGGGCAAAGAGGTCACAACACAGTGCCCCAGCGCTGGAAAATCTGAGCTGCTACTCTTGGATTTAGGGACCACTTGTGAGGAAGCAGAATGTTTCTGCTCAAGCTGTTGACCAGAATGTTGGACCAGGATGTGCACTGCAACCAGAAACTGCTGAAATGAGATTGTCCATTGACAAACCATCATGGCCTCTTGACAAAGAGGACAAGAACATGTTCCCCCTTGCTAGCTGAGATACCAGACAAGAGACATTGTCCAGCTGTACTGAAATCACACCGCTGGGGAGAGCATCCTCAAAGACTTGCAATGCAAGGACAGCCCTCATCACCAGAACACTAATATGGATGTCAGCCTCTGCAGAAGACTAGGACCCTTGAACAGTCCTCTCTTCAAAATGACCCTGCCCCAAGAGGGCAGGTGTTCATGGTCGCAAGAAGGGGAAGAACAAATGGTCTCCCACTGATCAATAGGGGACACTGTAACAACCATCAAATCTCATCATGACATACTTTTTTCAATATTATTGGAAAGTGTATTGAATGAGTCAAGAATGAACAATGTACTTCCAGGGTTCATTGTACAGCCCTCATATATTACCTTGCTTGATGGATCAACCCTACTGAAATTACCACATGGCCTAGGAGTTTCAAGACTGCATGAGCTGGAGGCTTTGAAAGTGAAAGTACAGATACTGCCTGAGACTGAAGGCTGATAACTCTGTAGCTCGAGAGCCTGGCAGTTTGACAGCATCCAAGTGGCAACCTATGAATTCTAATGTCTGAGCAGATTGTAGATTCTAACCGCATAACTGGAGTAAGATGTCACTGGCCATGAAAAGTGACACTCTCATAGGGATGGTGCGGAGCCAATTGTCCAGATAAGGGAAGACCTGGAAACCCTGCAGCAGAAGCTAGGCTGAGACCACTGACTTGCACTTGAACACCTGGTGAGACCGAATAGCAGAGCTCTATACTGATAATGATCAGCCCCTAGACAAAAGAGCAGAAACCTGCTGGAGCATCTCTTTATCTTGATAAGACGATGTGCATCTTTGAGGTCTATCAAGCACATCTAGTTGTCTTTCCTCAACAGAGGTAGAATGGACTGCACCATGACCACCTGAACTTGGTCAGCTTCACAAACAGATTCAATTTGCTTAAATCTGAAATGGGCCTGAAGTCCTTGCTCTTCTTCGGCACCAAAAAGAACCTTGAATAGACCCTTGACCTTCGCTGGTCTGGTGGGACCTCTTGGATAACTCGATTTACCAGCAGCTTTTGAATATCTACTGTTGCCTGCAGTTTATAATGGGCTGGACCACTGGGGAGTCATTTGTAATGAAACCTTGGAAATTCAAAAAGGGAATAGTATAACCTTTGGATATAACTCAACAACCATGCATCTGAGGTGGTGGCCCCTCAAACTTCTGGGTGAAGAGCCAAGTGACCCCTGACTGGCTCCAGAGCAGGACAGTTGGGCAACCCTTCAGAGTTGCTGAAAGGGCCCACCAAAGGCTTCTCAGAAGCCCAGATTCTGAGGACTGCCTCTGCCTCATGGGTGGCATCCATTTTGGTTTCCCCCTCCCTGGCCTTTGAAGAAGTGTCCAGGGCAGACTGCTGCAAGTTTCTAAAAAAGAGGTGCTTGCCTCCCATCTGATCTGATTCTTTGAAAAGGTTCGCTGAGGGGAATCAAAACATACTTCTAAGGCAGACAGTGTCTTCTCATCTTGTTCATACCTAGTAAGAGTATCCGAAACTCAGCAAACTACAAATCTACAGAAAAAAACATACAGAACCAGTCTGGACACTGCAAACTCAATTTTATTAAATACCAAACATTAATTTAAGCACTTTTGTCTCATTATCCACAGGACTTTTCAGATACTGGAGTTACTACTCTAAGCCGTTTAAATAGCCCTCCAAGAAAACCAGATATTCATTTAATCAATTCCCTTTAAAGAAAATAAACATTTTCAAAGTCCCTCCTGCTTGACCACAGTAGTTCAATATTTAAAAATACTAAAACTTTAAAAACCAAAAAGTTAAATAGTTAAAAACTTTAAATATTCCACCTATTAAATGTATGTATTTGTTGAATAAAAAACCCATAGAAATAAAAGTTAAGCCATCAGTGTTCTATTAAAAAAAAATCCTATCTTTCTAAAGTTTTTAATTTTAAAACGCAGGTAATAGAGCTACAGTCATTCAAGCCTTGTTAACGATTCTCATTCAAATACAACTGCCAGATGAGTTCTCTTTTTTCTAAAATAAGGGTCCGTGGTCCTCCCCTAATGTTATAATTAACTTTTTTCCAGGACTACAAACTTAAACCCATGACCTGGTGAATGCTGTGTATACTTAAACAATGCATTCATTGCATTTCCTTTCCTAATGTCATAAACATGTTCATATATTCTATCTTTTAAATAATGTTCAATTTTTCCAATGTAAAAACACGGACAATTTTGACATAAGTCTGCATATGCAACACCTTTAATCATACAATTAAACTTACCCTGTATTAAAAATTTCCTACCCTTAATTTCTACTGGATGGCATGGCTGCATATACTTACAGTATCCGCACGGTCCTCATTTCAACATCCTGTTATTACCAAGGCTTCCTACAATTGGATTCCTTGGTCTTTCCAACAATTGTTTTAGGTTCAACCATTTATGATAAACACTTTTAGGGCCCATTCCCAAAGTATTCCTTAGTCCTTCATTTTCATTTATTAGCACACAATTCTTCCTCAAAACCTCTCTTACTATTTCAGTCTCAGAGTTAAATTGTATACACTGGTTCCCCTTTCAGTGTGCTTAATCAGACTTGCTAGTTCCAGGTCATTATTAACTGCTAAAATAGGTCTAAAATATCCCCTCGCCCTCTTATTTATTACTTCATACATTAACTCAGTAATCATAGCTATGGGGTTACCCTCTTTTCATAAACATAGATTTCAGCAATTCACATTCCATCCTAGCAGCCCTTACAAATTGACCTTTAACAACTATTTTTGTGTTAGGGGATGATTACCTGAAAAATATAAGAAGGAATTTGAGTATGTGGGCTTTCTAAAAATATGTGCAATATATAAATTCAGTTCACAATCCTTTTCTAAAAGAACATCCAAATATGCTATAGCCCTCTCCTCTGCTTGTGATGCAAATTTAAAACAATGTGTGCTCTCATTAAGTATTCAATAAATCCTTGTATTTGGTCCTTACTGCCCTTCTAAATAAAAAAAAAAAAACATGTCATCAGGATATCTCACACAAAATCTATAAAAAATATTTAAACCTACCATCCAAAATAAATTCCCTTTCCCATTCCATCACAACTATATTGGCAAACAGGTACCCGACTGCCAAACAAATAGACACATTTTTTTTCTGTAAATAATATTGTCCTTCAAATATAATAAAGTTATTCTTCAGGACAATATTTAATAAGCATTCATATAAATTAATTTTTTCTTGTGTCACTTGTTTACATAAGAGAAATTGACAAAACCATTCTGCCCCTATGTCGTGAGGAATTACTGTGTAAAGGTCCTTAACACCTGCTATAAACACATAATTTTTCTGAAGTTCCAACGGTTGATGTTATTCAAAAACTCCTAGGAAAATTTATACACTTGTTTATCATCCCTTAGGAAATTCTTTAAGTTATGACCCACAAACTTGGCAGACATGAATGTAAAGGACCTCCTCCCATCCACAATAGGGCACATTGGAGGGTTTTCCACGTGCTTATGGATCTTAGGGATCCCAAAAATGGTAGGAGTGGTAGGGGAAAAAACATTCAAATAATTAGAGTCATCTATTGAGATAGACCCTTCAGTGAACATGTCATTCAATTCAGTTTGAATTCTTTGATGAGCTTTATTCATTTCATTAACTGATGTTAATACACATGCATAATGTTCTAAAATCCCCTCCATTCTATTAAAATAATCCACCTTCTCTATAATGACTAACCCTCCCCTTTTGTCTGGTTTCATGACCTTAATATGATGAGTTATTTTTCTGTTTAACTGTTCCTTTTCAACCATACTAATGTCTTTCCTTAGTTTTTTTAATCCCTCATTAAATTTCTTTTCTCTAAAACCTCCCTTAAATCAGTTTCAAAAATTCTTTCATAAAATTACAAAATGGGATGCAAGGGTGAGTTAAAGGAACTAGAAACATGTATACCGGACATAGCAGGGTTAAGTTCATTAAACATAATGGCAAAATTCAACTTCCTGCTAAACTGTTTTAATTCAATCAATACATTTGCTAAATTCGCGGACTTGGTAGGAACAAATGACATACCTTTAGCTAATAAATTCACTAAGTCAACATTCACTTCAAAGGATGAGAACTTGTAAATTTTAAAGTATTTTCTTAATTTGTTATAATCTTCAACTTTTTAAACTAGTTTTGGCTTCGCTCAGTGTTCACTGAACCAACCCATTCATAAAATTGCAAAACACGATATCATCTACTCCCTGATTTTAGGAAGCTTTGGTAATAACAGGATGTTCAAATGTGGATACTCTAACTATATACAACCATGCCATCCAGTGGAAATTATGGATAGGAAATTTTTAATAAAGGGTAAATTTAATTGTATGACTAAAGGTGTTGTGTATGCAAACTTATGTCAAAATTGTCCGTGTTTGTACACTGGAAAAACTGAATGTTACTTAAAAGACAGAATATACGAACATATTTATGACATTAGGAAAGGAAAAATAATGAATGCATTGCATAAGCATACACAACTTTCACCAGGGCATGAGTTTAAGTTTGTAGTCCTAGAAAAAGTTAATTATAACTTCAGGGGAGGACCATTGGCCTTTATTTTAGAAAAAAGAGAACTCATCTGGCAATTGTCTTTGAATGCGAATAGTTGGCCAGGCTTGAATGACTACAGCTCTACTACCTGTATTTTAAATTTAAAAGCTATGGAAAGATAGGAATTTTCTTATAGAACACCGATGGTTTAACTTTTATTTCTATGGGGCTTTTATTCAACAACTACATACTTTTAGTAGGTGGACTATTTAAAGTTTTTAAAAAGTTTTAATACTTTTAAATGTTGAACTACTGTGCACAAGAAGAAGGGACTTTGAAAATGGTTATTTACCTTAAAAGGAACTGATTAAATGAACATGTGATTTTTCTTGGAGGGTTATTTAAATGTCTTTAGAATAGTAAGTCCAGTACCTGAAGAAGTCCTGTGGATAACGGGACGAAAGCGCTTATTTTAATGTTTGGTATTTAATAAAATCGAGTTTGCAGTATCCAGACAGGTTCTGTGGCGTTTTTTTTCTGTGGACCTAGTAAGAGCATCCTTAATTTTTGGCCCAAACAAGGAAGAGACATCAAAAGAGGCATTATTTAAGGACACCTTGAAGGAAGCTGCAAAGTTGCGTAGTCACATCCAGATGTGGCAATGCATGGCAATGCCAGAACAAGCTGCTCGGGCCACTCCATTGGCTGCATCTGAAATCAGCCTCATGGAAATGTTAGCGACAGACAGCAGGGTAGACAGATGAGTCTCCAGTGTCTTCTGAATGTCTGGAGACTGCTGCATCTTAACATTCCTCAATACTTCAGACACCAGAGAGTCCAGTCATGTGGGATAAATAATTACGCACCCACGAGGCAAATGTCACTGAGGCATAACATTATTTCCCTAAATGGACCAAAGCCTGAGATTCTCTGTTTGGGGGATGGATCAAGGAACTCTCCTCAGAGATTTCCTTTTTCATAGCAACCACCACCACAATCACATTCACAGCTGGACCCTTACTCCAATGCTACTGAGACTGCAACAGTGAAACACGAAGACCATCTTTTGTTTGGCTTTTTAGGAATAGGTTCCAACATATCTGGCTCCTTCCACACTGTCTGAAACACTAGTTCCTTCCACACTGTCTGAAACACTAGTTCTGTGAGCACATCTGGGGGGATAGCCTGCCACTCACTGACTGTCCTGGACCCAAACCTGTCACAGATGGAAATGGGGAGTACAAATGGGCAGATCCCAAACAATAAACACACTTGTTGTGTGCATCCTCAGAGGCAGCTTGTGCTCATAGGCAACACATTTTTAATGCCCTTATCCATAATGAAGCACACTATCCAGAAAAACTATAACATTAAGAAAAAATACAAACTAAACTAAGCTCTAAAATAAATAAGTATTTCCATTATGCCACTGTATTTCTTTTTTAAGTCTCAGTCATAATTTTTTCCAACAAATTAAAACTTTCAAATGTCACTTCACAAAAATGTTAAGCTCTCAAATGAATTGAGCTCTTATATCTTTAATGTCAAACACTAATGGCTAAGTAATACTATCCATAATGTTATACCTATTCATACTACCATGGTTTTCACTTTTTATTCTTCCCACTGGTCATCTTCTCTGGGCCTGTTGAGAGAAACTGTAGAGCTTTGCTTACTTTCCGTTCCTTCTTGTATTCTTCCTTTGCCTTGCTGCATCTGTATAACTTCTTTCTTATAACAAAAAGCATGTTGCAGAGGTAAACCCTTAAAACTGGCTATTCCACCAGATGAGAATGCCTCCAGTATTTTCTCTTCACCAGAAGTTGCTTCCATTTTTCCAACCTCTCAGTTTCTTCTTCTTTTAACACACTCTCCACCATGTACTATTATCGCACTTCCTCTCCTTCCTTTGGCTCTGCCTGGTTCATCAGCTCAACAAGTACTTGCGTCTCCAATTCTCCAATTTCCAAGTCTGTAACAATTATTTCATCTCCTTCCTTCAGTAAGCTTTCTTCTACTCTTCTCTCCATTTCGGATGCACTCTCCTCCACCCTGTAATTCCCGGAACTGCAGTAGCAGCCCTCCAGTTCCATCTAGCAGCTCAAAACAGTGCTTCACTTCCTCTCCTCCAGAGAGTAAAAGAAGTTCCCTGACGCTCTTGCCAAATTTTCCCTACTCATTATGAATACCTCCTTAGGTCACCCATGAAAACAGGTCATTGGCCTAGTGGAACTAAACCAATTAACAAAGTGTAAACAAACAAATGTCTAGGAATCACAGTTACATACCTTCATCCCTTTGCAGCCTACTGCTCTGTCTTCTACTTCAAATTAACTGCAAAAGCAGTTAAAAAATTAAAAAAAAAAGGTGGGGGGGCCCCCTCCGGAAAATCTTAACCCAAGATCAAAGTTCAATTATGTCCAACCTTCTTTAGAATGTCTTCTGAATTTACAGCAAAACCTCTTATTCATCTATACAACTTATCCAGGTCCCTATTAATTCGGTGAACAGCCACATTATCGAACAACATTTCATCAGAAATGCCACTCGTCAAACCGCTCTGACTGAGATCAAGTTACAGTAGGGATCAGGAAATCTGCCCTTTCCCCACTGCAGTGCGATCTCTGAGTTGGTATTTATAATTAACTGGGGTGTGGGAGCTCGACAATGTAGCAGTTTGATGAAATAATACAGACCCATTTATCACTAGCAAATGGTACATATCTGAATCTCTTCAAGCATGCCACCATAATCCCACTCCCAAAAGTTTCAAAACAAAGGACTGCAAAGACTTCCAACCAATAACTAATCTGAAGCCCTTTACAAGGCTATTTGAAAAACTAGTATACAAACAGCTCTCTAAATACATTAACCAATACGGCTTAGTATGCAATGACAGCAGCACGTATGCCTTCAGCACCATGGCCATCCTATATTCTGCAACAGACTATATATTCAGCAATATGTACAATGATCTGCTAACTAAGGGCCTCTTTACAGAGTCAACTAGGGCCTCTGTAACAACAGATCACCCTCTCCTACTTAATAACCTCGGCAGTAATACATTACAATGGTTTGAGAGCTGTCTCAAATGTCCAACATTTAATACAATCACTAACACCACATTATCCAAACTGGGAGGACACACTCAACGCTGATGCACCACTGGGCCTCATGTTAGGCCTCATTCCCTTTTACCTAGTAATCAATTGTGATTTGGGGTTTTACTTTCCCTTTGTTACAAGAGTTTTCTCTATGTGTTCATGCAGTAAGCAGCATGACATTACTTAAGAATTGATCCAGATTCCTTCTATCAGCTGTTCTAGATCTATCAAAACAATGCCAAATTTTACTCCTGCATTAGGCAATGGGGTATCAATAATTGGAGGTAACACGATTAGGCCTCAAGTAAAGGCACTGCCAAATAAGGAAAAGCTAAAGAGGACAACAGATTGTCCTGCAGTCAAGGTGGACATTTCCTCCTGAATCACCTCTACACCGTGGTTTAAAATTTTGGCTAAGTGGGTCTTACAGGGTAGTGCATTGGAAACCCAACTTTAAACACTACTGTTAGTGGTACTAACAGAATATGTAGCAGATTAAAATGGAGCCAGAGTAAAGTAAAACCTGCACCCTGTAGTCTGGGCTAATGCTCCTGCTTACCCCACCATCACCACCGAAACTGGGTGGGGACAGAGCAGCTTAAATACTGAGGGTGAAATTAATTTCTGCTTCTATGAATGAGAACTCATCCAAACTCTAACAATACAACATACTTCCAACAAACACAGCAGGACCAGCTCCTGTTAGCTGTGAAAACCACAGCAAAGAAATTAAGTGAAAATAAGAGCCTGTCACTAAGCTAAAGCTTGGGTGCAACAGATGCAAACTTGAACACCACATCCAAAACATGAACAGGAAACTAGGCATCATCATGCAGATAGCAGCACCAATCACAATGGGATGCTTAGACAGGCAACATAGAAAAACACAACTAGCCTGACTCTACAAAACAGAAACCCTCCAAGCTTAATTTATATACATAACAGACTCCCTCAAACTATAGCTTACAACATAACAATAAGCCAGATTTAAAGAAAGCCTCAGAGATAGAATTATCTGTGCCCATAAGGCACTGTCCTTCCCAGAGAATCAAACAGGGCAACAAAAATAAAAGCATCCGTTCACACTGCATACATCAAATTCAAGACAAAACAGGAAAACCCACCCTGTCTGAATGAGTTAAGAAGTGGGAATGTTGACCTAGCTTCACAAAAAAGCTATCTTGAGTGTAAACTGTCAAATTCACTCATGTAACATCAAGGCAACAAAACACATGAAACAAGTCAGCCCTGAAATCTTTACTTACTGGTTACTGCCAATATGGGAAGGGAAAAGAAAAACAGTATGGACCTCAGTCCTGAAATTGCTATTTAAGTAGTTACTGCTAAGATGGAAAGGGAAAAGAGAAAACAAAATGGGCTATAGTTCTCTAACAGCAGCCAAGGACGGTGCAGACCAAGGACTAACACCATGTACTACTGTAAATAATGGCATATACACATTGTCATTAAAAAAGTAACATCACTGCACTCCCCCACTTGATATACTGAATTCCTCAAAAAGAGTGTCTGAACATAGAAAAGTTAGAAAAACTAAAGTTATGTACTCACCATAATGTTAGATCTGTGTTGACATATTCTGTCCATTCCTCTACATAAGGGACAGAGTTCTCCAGCTACTTAAACGCCTGGGTGGTCTCATGGAAAGATATTCCTCAGCAAAGCTTAACCAAAACAAATTCTGGACCTAGAATGAGTGTCCAAATTGTACTGACAAATGAAGGTGTGAACTAGAGACCAGGTGGCTGCAGCACAAATGTCATCTACAGGGACAGTAGAGAAAAAGGAGGTAGAGGCCACCATTGATCTTGATGAATGAGCTTTGGGTTTAGAAGGAAGACACAATCCCTTCTGTTGACAGACAAAGGAAATACACTGAGTAAGCCATCTAGGCAGGAAGACTTTGGATACACCTTGTCCTAATTTAGAATTAATAGAGAAAACGAAAAGCTGATCAGATTTGCTGAAGGGAGCAGTGTGATGTAAATAAAAACACAGTTGACAGTGAACATCCAGCAGATGTAAGGTTTATTCACCCTTGTTAGAGAAATTTGGGAAAAATACTGGCAGATTAATGGTTTGACTGATGGAGAATTCAAAACCACTTTTGGTAGGAAGGATGGTTTTGTTCTCAAACAGACTCTGTCTTTATGAAAAAAAAATAAGGAGGTTTGGAAGAAAGTGCATGCAGCTCAGAAACTCTTCTGGCAGAAGTTACAGCTACCAAAAAAAGAAGTTATGTCTTACCATAAAGCTACATCTGTGTTGTTCATCTTCTTTCATTCATCACTGATGGTTTTTTTTTTTTTTTTCCAAGCTCGCGCCAGCCAAAAAACTCTCAAGCTAAGTCTCTACCCAGAATGCCTTTCTCCCTGTTACCTCAGATCGAGTTTGCTAGAGAAAATGAAGTAAAGCCGAGACCACTTCTGTGCAACTACTCTAGGGCACCACTTAGACCCAAAGCATCCTCCAGGAGCCTTTGGAGGGGGAAGGATGGTGGGAAGTGATGAATGAAAGATGAACAACACGGATGGAACGTTATGGTAAGACATAACTTCTTTATCTGATGTTGTTAATCTTCTTTTCATTCATCACTGATGGGGCAGAATCCTAAGCTACCTTGAGGTCCATGGGCGGCCGTTATGGAAGAACATTCCTGAGTACCACTGAGCCGAAGGCAGCTCTCCCTCTGGAGACCAAGTCCAGTTTGTAATGATTGATAAAGGTATGAGGCTTAGCCCATGTAACTGCTGCACAGATGTCATCTATGAAAGCCCTGAAATGGAAAGCTACAGATGTTGCCATAGATCTAGTGGAGTGAGCTTTAACTTTTGGCATAGATTCATTACTGAGGGAATAGATGAAACATATGCAGCCCCTTAGCCATTTTCAGAAAGTAACCTTGGAAACAGTCTCTCCCATTCTGGGCCCAGAACAGGAGATGAAATGCTGTTCAGATTTACGGACAGGTTTGGTCCTGTCTAGATAAAATCTCAATTGTCTATGTATGTCTAAAGAGTGAAGGCAGTACTCTCCTCTATTGGCAAAATTCAGAAAGAACACTGGTAGTTCAATGGTCTGCTTTATGGAGAATTCAGAAACAACTTTGGGGAGAAAGTATGGATTCGTCTGAAGTGATAATCTGTCTTTATGAAAGACCAGATAGGCCTCTTGATACACAATGCCTGCAGCTCCGAGACTCTTTTGGCAGACGTGATGGATACCAAGAACAAGGATTTCCAAGACAAAAACTTTAGGTCACACTGCGCAGTAGGTTCAAAAGGTTTCTGAGTCAAAGACTGAAGGACTAGAGTGATATTCCGTGGTTCCACGGGCTGTCTGACAGAAGGCCTGATATGAGAAGTCCCCTTGAGGAAAGCCTTGCAAATGCGTAGAGAGATAAGAGGGGTGCCATCTATACCATTGTGGAAATTGCCGCTAGATGTATTCATACGGTAGAGGCAGAGGCTCCATTATCAAGAAAGCTAGCCAAGTATTGAAGCACTGCAGTAACTGGTGCCGAATACGCGTCTAGCATGATGTCCTTGGACCAGATGGAGAATCTTTTCCATTTATCCTGGTACAGTCTTCTGGTGGATGGTTTATGAGAGGCCAGAATGATGTCTCTAACAGATGAGGATAGATTAGCTTGCCTGGCTACTAGTGGAAGTGGAGAAACCAAGCTGTCAGCTTGAGACTGGACAGAGTTGGGTGACTCAACCCTTGGGGGGTGCGTAATCAGATCTGGTAGAGGGTCCAGAATCCACAGCAGATATACTAGGTGAGGCCGAAGGAAGGGGAACCAAACCTGTCAAGGCCAGAATGGGGCTATGAGGATCACCTTGCATCTCAACCGAAGAGCTTTCTTTAGAAATTGTGGGATCAGAGGGATAGGAGGATAAGCATAAAGAAGTCCTGTGGACCAATCGTGGATCAGAGCGTCCCTCTGTGACTCCCCTTTACGGGGAAGTAGGGCAAAATAGTTGCTGCACTTGGTGTTTGATGGGGAGGTGAAAAATTGCAACAGGGCTGGCCCCAGTGGCTGAAGATTACTGATGCCACCTCAGGGTTGAGGAACCACTTGTGAGGCATGAGGATGCATCTGCTCAGCTTGTTTGCAATCAAGTTTGAGCTCCCCGGGATATGCGTTGCTGTTAGAAAGCATTTGGAAGCTATCGCCCACTGGCAAATTCTCATGGCTTCTCGACATAGGATATAGGACTTGGTTCCTCCTTGCTTGTTGATATACCAGACCACTGACATATTGTCTGATTGAATTGCAATTGTCCCAGAAGGGAGAGCCGAATGGAAGGCATGCAACACTAACAGCACAGCTCTCAGTTCCAGGACACTGATATGCAGGTGAGCCTCTAAGGCGGAGCATGTGCCTTGGACAGTCTTTTCCTGGAAATGGCCCCCCCCACCCGATCAGGGAAGCATCTGTGGTCACAATGGCTGTGGGCTGAGGAGAATGAAATGGACGACTCTAAAGTTCTACGTCTGGCCTCATCCACCAAAGCAGGTCCTATTTGCAGGTGTTGGTTATTCAAATCTGGTAACTTAGGGGGTGACAGTCTGGGAACCATTGACAGAGAAGGAGCCATTGCAGAATCCGCATGTGTAGCTTTGCTACAGGCACTTTTGGGATTGACGGTGCCATAAAACCTAGGGCCTGAAGAAATTCCCTTGCAGAAACTGTTTGTGAGAGTATCACCCAGAGCTGAAGCCTCAGTCGATGGAGTCTGTGAAATGGGAGTGATACCACAAAAGACTGACTATTGAACACTGCTCCAGTGAACTCTATTTGTTGTGTAGGGACAAGGTTTGATTTCTCCCAATGTATCGTTATTCCCAACAAATTTTGCCAGAGAGAGTATAATGTAGTGCTTTTACCAGAAGATGCTCAAGGGGGGTGGGGGTGTGTAAGGAGCCAGTCGTCCAGATATGGAAACACCTGGAATCCTTTTAGTCTCAAGTGAGCTGTCACCACTGCCATGCATTCTGTGAACAATCTGGGGGCTGCAGAGAGACCAAACGGCAGGGCACGGAATTGATAAAGACTGGCTCCTAGCCAGAAGTGAAGCAGACTCCTAGAGCATTTGTCCATCTTGATGTGGTAATACACATCCAGGAGATCTATAAAGCACATCCAATCGCCTTCTCTTAAAAAGGAGAGAATGGACTGAACCGTGACCATCCAGAATTTTGGTTTGGGTGACGGGCTTGTTTAAGCTGCTGAGATCCAAAATGGGTCTCCAGTCCCCTGTCTTTTTTGGCACCAAAAAGAATCTCAAGTAAAATCTGGATCTGCGCTGGTCTGGTGGGACTGGATGGATGACTCTTTTTTGAGACAGCTTTATAATCTCTGAAGCTGCTTATTCCTTTGACTTGGTGGAACGCTGGGAAGTTTTTTTGCGAAATTTGGCTGACAAGAAAGGGGAATGGTGCAACCTCTGTTGATAATGCTCTGCACCCAACAATCGGTGGTGATGGATTGCCAGGCAGCTTGGTGCAGAGAGAAACGACCCCCAACTGCTTCCAGAGGTAAGCAATCGGGCTGCTCCTCAGGTGCGCTGATAAGGCTGTCCACAGAAGGAATCCCTGGAGCCCTGATTACGATGATACCTTCTGCCTCTATAGGGGCGTCTTCCGGAATTGTTACCCCCTCTGTCTCTGGGAGTATCACCACGTGCGGCACGGAGGGACCCTGAGATTTCTTATGCCACATCTTTCCACTCCTCTGATTCCTGGAGAAGATACGCTGAGGGTTGGAAAACCGTAGGCCTATGGCAGACAGGGTCTTTCCATCTTGCTCGCACCTGGCTAGTGTGTCCTTCACTTTGGAGCCAAAAAGGGATGAAGCTTCGATGGGAGCATTCAGAAAGGAAGATTTGAAGGGGTCCGTGAGGTCACAAATGCGCATCCAGGCATGACATCTCATAACAATGCCCAAACCCACTGCTCTAGCTGCCCCTTTGGTTGCATGTGACAGCAACCTCATGGACGAGTTGGATACTGATTCCAGGGTTGTGAGCTGCAAGGCCACTTTGTCCCTAACCTCGACTGATAACTGTCCTGCGAGCATCCCAGAGAGTTCACAGAGCAAGTCCCTCTGGAGCCTCGTAAAATGTGCCAAATAATTCAGGAACCATATGGCAAAAGTCCCTGATGCAAAAACATGCTTCCCAAGTCTGTCCATCACCCGGGACTCCCTGTTGGGTGGGTGGACAGCGGGACTTTCCTCAGCCAAGTTCTTTTTCGTGGCCACCACCATAGCATCAACTGGTAACCCTTTGGACCAATGCAGGTTCTCATCGGGAGGGGAAAGAATTCTGTCTGGTCTCCAAGGGATCGCCTCATTGCCTCAATGGAATCAGGGATCTTCCAAGAGAGCTGCATGAGCTCGTTGGCAGGTGGGATCACCCAAGAAGTAGAAGGCCAGGTGCGAAAACCTGCAGGAACACAGACTCATCAGATGAAGGGTTGGAGGGCTTCCAGTCACCTCTCTGCTTTAACATTTCCAGGATGTCTCCAAAGGAGACATCATTAGGAGGTGACCATGGGGACCCTTCACCATGATCATAATCCATGTCTTCCGTTGAGGACTCCTCAAGCAAGTCCATGTGCTTCCTCTTGCACATCTTCTTTCAAGAGAGCTCCTCAGTGGGGGTCTCTGAGGAGGACTTGGAAGAGCAGGTACCCTGAACAGGGGTGTCCTGCAGCTTCTCTGCCTTGTGTCCCGGGGGGGTGGTCTGCGACAGCTGTAGCTCAGGAGGTGAAAACTGGGGTTCCGACATCGAAGGAGTGCTGCCAGAAGCATGAGCCCTCTCCATAACGCATAAGACAGGCCCACCCGAAAAGGGATAAGCACCCGAAACCGAGAAGGACAACCTCGGGACCGGGGTCACACCCCACTCTGACGAACCTGCTCCCACGGATGTAGTCCCAAGCAGGATCGGGGCGGACGTGGCTATCGGCACTGAGGATGGAACCCAGGAGAGAGGTGGCTCCGTACCCCGGGCCAACATGCCCGTCCCCAATCTCCAAATTGAGGAAGGACCGGTTCAGCAGGAACCAAAGACCAAAGGGACAGACTCGGAGCCGATGTGAGATGCACCGTAGGCGCCCAGGTGATGGGTTCCAAGAAAGATGTCAGAGCAGAAGGCTTCACAACCGAGATGGTTGAAGGAAGAGTGTAAGATGGAGTCTGTGGATAAAGCAACCCAAGTCCTGCAGGTGGATGGGTCTTAGAAAGTGAGGGAATCCCCCTGGCTAACAACAGCTGGTCTACAAGATGCACCACATTGTGTTCAGAAAGGCTCCTGGTGGATCTAGTGGATACTCTGGATGGTGAGTCAGGATGTTAGATGAAGGGGCTATACACCTGGTCCAGAAATGGATCTATGGAGGGGGAGTATCGGGTCCATGGTGCAAGGTCTGCCTGCACCGAAGTCTCTAGTTTTGAGATCGGAAGTAAAGGGATCAAATCCAGTGAGGTCAGTACAACGCTCAGTGCCAAAGTGGCACTCGGAGCTGAAACGGTCAGTTCCAAAATGGAAACTAATGACATAGTCGAAGGTGTGCCCTGAGTCGAAGTGGTCACAGGTGCCAAAGTCAAAATAGGTGTAGTAAGGTCTATGATCGGTGCCGAAACGGGTGCCGGTATCGATGGTTTTGAGATGGTCGGAGCCGAAGAAGATGGAGCTGAGGAGGCTGATTTATGCTCCGAAGATAACTTTGGGACCTTTGATTTCCCAGGCTTGCTCTGATCACACGATGCTGAAGAAGGAACAGAGTGGGATCTCTTTTTGTCCTTAGAAGGAGGGGTTGAGACCTCCATTGCAGAAATAGCCTCTGAGAAGGGAGACTTGAGTAACCCTTTCAGACTGAGTTTATTTTTGCACTCATTACGAGTCCGTTGACTAAAACTTTGACAAATGTCACATGGAGGTTGCACCAAAAGGTGGGACACTCCCAAACAGTATACACAGTCATCATGAGAATCACTGTTAAGTAACTTGCCCTTACATGAAGTACAATGCTTAAAACCTGAAGTACGCTTCTTATCCGACATCTTGATAGAGAAAAAAACACCACAGGCCAACTGCATAATCCAACTATAATCAAAGTCAACTCTGTTCAAAAAAGTCACAAATATAACAATACACTGGTATGATACAGAAAAAAAGAAACATCTGAATAAAAGACAGCTAATAGGTTAAACAATATCAACTATGGTATTGAGGAAATACCAAAAGGGTAAGGGAGGAAGGCTGTACCAACAATGGTACTTGAAAGTGTACCAACGGTAACTACGGAAAGAGAGGAAAAAACAAGGTCAAACAGAAGAAAAGACACTAGAAAAACGAATCGCTTAATAAAATATGAAGATATCAAAAAAACTTCACACAAATATCAAAAAAGTTTCACTTCGCTGAGAGCTCGGCTGAAACGCGGCTTTACAGCTACGTGGCAAACAAGATCTGGGGTAAAAGGGAGAAGGGCATTCTGGGTAGAGACTTGGCTCGCAAGTTTTTTGGCCGGCGCGAGCTTGGTAAAAAGGCCGACTTGGTTCTGAGGGTTCGGAACTGAACCCCCACCAGTGATGAATGGAAAGAAGATTAACAACATCAGATTAACGCTTTCCAGGACAGATGCTTCAAATCAGCCTGAGAAGCAGATTCAAAAGGGGGCCCCAATCAAGGACTGCAACACAGTGGTGATATCCAATAGCAGAACTGGATCTCTGAGCAGGGGGATGTAGAAGGAACAGTACCCCAGAGAAAAGCCTTAGATAGTCTAAGAGAGGCTAAAGGGATGTGATGCTCTCCAATGTAAAAAAAAATAGAAATAGCAGCTAACCGAACCTTGACAGTGGAATAACTAGCCCTTTCTTGAACAAGATTATCTAAAACGTCTGGTAATGTAGAAAGAGGATCTTAAAATGGGTCAAGATCTCTTTCTGCTGCCCAAATAGAAAATCTTTTCCATTTGCTACTTTACACATTCTTAGCTGAAGGTCTATGTGAGAAAGATAAAATGTTTATGATGGGAGTGGAAAGCCTAGACAGCTGAATTGTCATGGGACTTGGAGAAACCATGCAGTTAGTTTGAATGTCTCAGACAGGTGGGATATAAAGTTCAGATCCGGTCCCAAGCCACAAGGACAGTTTATTAGATGAGGTCAGAAGATGGGAAACCAAACTTGTCAAGTCTAATGGGGGGATACGAGGATGACCAAGACCTTCAATGCTGAGGTTTTCTGAATATGCTTTGGAATCAGAAGTAGGTAAAGGCATAAAGAAGTCCCAGGAGCCAAGGGTATGTCAAAGCATCTCCGGTATCGGAACTTTTTGCATTTGGTGTTCTGGAGAGAAGTGAAGAGATCTCAATAAAGTTGGCTCCAACGGCTGAAAATCTGCTCTGCCACTAAGGGATTTAGAGACCACTTGTGAGAGAGCAGAATGGACCTGTCCACCAGAATGCTGGACTTCCCTGGGATGTGCATTTTTACTAGAAAGCTGTGTGAAGATATCACCCACTATCATACTCTCATGGCCTCTCAACATAAGAAGTAAGACCTGGTTCCTCCCTGTTTGTTGATGTATCAAATGATAGCCATACTGTCCGTATGAATGGAAATCGCATCCAAAGGCAGACAGTCCTGAAAGGCCCGCAATGCTACGAGGACTGCGCTCATGTCCAAGATACTGATGTGAAGACTGGCCTCTATAGGAGACTATGAACCTTGGACTGTCCTTTTCAAATAATGCCCCCCCACCCTAACAGGGAGGTGTCCGTGGACACCATGGCCTTGGGGTGGGGGGTTGGGGGGGCAGAGGAAAAAAAGAGACATCCTTCTTGAAGGAGAGAGGAAGTTAACCACCAGCAAATATACTCCCTGCAAATGTTTGTGAAACTTATCAAGCAAGACATATGTTGCGCCTGAATGACCACTGCACTGACAGTGTCTACTGAAGCATTTTCATGTAAAATCTGGCTAGAGGTACTAATGTGACTGAGGTGGCCATGGAGCCCAGACGGTGGAGGACCAATCTGGCTGGGGATTTCCTGCAACTCAGAACCTGCTGGGCTTGTAGATGTAGGGATGACATTCAAACTGCAGAAGCCACACAGTAAGTGCCGTGATATCCAAAAGGGCTCTGATAAATTCCACAAATTGGGCTAGCTGTAAATGAGACTTTTGAAGATTTACTGTTAGCTCTAAGGTGTGACACAACTGGAGCAAGGAGTTCCAGGCAAGGATGAACAGATTCCTGGATGGGGCAGTTATGAGCCAGTCATCTGTATAATGAAACACCCAGAATCCCTGCAGTCATAAATAACAAATGCATGACAGTAGTAGCAGCTCAAACACCTGGGGGGGGGGGTGCAGTGTTGAGACCACAGGGAAAAGCCCTGAACTGGTAATGACTGGCTCCCAGTCAGAGGTGAAGATACTTCCTGGAGTGCCTGTCCATTTTGTTGTGGTAGTATAAATCCTAAAGATCTATCAAGCACATCCAACAGTTTTCCTTTAACAGTGGAAGCATTGGCTGAACTGTGACCATCCAGAATTTTGTCCGAACAACAAATCTGTTCTTCTCACGTAGATCCAAAATTAGTCTCAGGTCCCCATTTTTCTTTGGCACTACAAGGAATCTTGAGTAAATTCCAGATCTTATCTGGTCTGGTGAGATCTCTTGAATGACTCGATTTGTTAGAAACTTCTCTATTTCTTAGGTTGCAAATTCCCTTTATAAGGATAGAATGTCAGAAATTTTCTTTTGAGGAGAGGGAGTCGTCCGAGTTGGAATGAAGTAGCCTTTGGTAACTACTCTCTGCACCCACTTGTCTTGGGTAATAGCTGAGTGCAAAGACAACTGGCCCCTGACTGTCTCCACAGTATGACAGCTGGGCAAAATCTCAGAAGTGCTGATAGGGCTTCTTGGAGAAGGGATCTCTGAAGCCCTGATTTTGTGGACCACCTCTGCCTCTGGGGCAATGTCCATTGTTGGTTTTCCCCTCTGCCATGGGAAGCTCACTCTTCAGAAGTGTTGGACAAAAGTCTCTTGAGACTGTTAGAACCACATTCACTTTCCCACCTTCTGGGGAGTAGAAAACTTGATTCCTATAGCAGACCAACATTTGCCATCCTGTTCACTTTTGGAAACAGTTTCTTTAATTTTTGGACCAAAAACAGCTGATCCATCATAAGGGGCATTAATGAAGGGCTTCTTGTACACTGCAAAATCGTAAAGCTGCATCCAGGCATGTCTTCTGATGGCTATACCCATGCCGGACATTCTAGACACCCCTTTTGTTGCATTAGAAATAAGATACATTAAACAGAGAAAGTAAGGTAGCCATCTGACAATCAAAGTTCTTTTTCTGATCTTCAGATAAAGTCCCTGGAAGAGAAGTGGAAATTTTCTTCAGCAAATCCCTTTGAAAACATGTGAATGTGCCAGGTAGTTATGCTCTCTTACTGACAAAGTGGATGAGGCATATACAGCCACTTCCCAAATCTGTCTACAGTGTGAGATTCTTTATTCAGCAGATGGAGAGAAGAACTCTCTTCTGTGAGTTCCTTTCTGGTGGCTGCTACTGCCACCAAGAAATCCACTGCTGGGGGCTTGCTCCAGTGCAAATGGTCTTGGGAGCCACTAAGAACTTGTCTAGTGTTTGGGGATGGGTCTGTGTCAGGGTCCTTCTATGCCTGGAATCTGATAAGGTCTACCATCTCATTTATGTGTGTGTGTGGGGGGGGGGGGGCATTGATACCACCCAAGAAGTAGATGGGCCAGAAGCAAAAGCCTTTAGGAAGACCAATTTCTCAGAAGAAGGTATTTGGGATGACCAACCCCCTTTCTGTTCAGGATCTTCCCGAAACAAAATGCCCTCAAAGGGGGATCTGGGGGAACCTTCTCCCTCATCAAAATTGGTGT
Source organism: Protopterus annectens (assembly GCF_019279795.1). Taxonomy (NCBI): domain Eukaryota; kingdom Metazoa; phylum Chordata; order Ceratodontiformes; family Protopteridae; genus Protopterus; species Protopterus annectens. The sequence continues at coordinate 1,883,034,592 of NC_056726.1, forward strand.
CACTGTTTGGGAATTCCTCAGAGGAATCCAAGTGCCTTCTCTCAAACCTGTGTTTTCTTTGAAACGTTTCAATGGGCTGCTTGGGAGAGGACTCAGAAACATACAAGGTCTCAAGCTGGGGAACAGGATTAAGGCTCTCAACAGTTGACTGCCATGACTGGACAAGAACAGCAGACTGCAGACATTGGAATCTCATGAGATAAAAAAGAAGGTTCTCCAAGCGGCACTTATCTGGATAATCGGTCAAACCAAAGGTACCAACAACCAGACCACAAACCATCCAAAGGATGCACAACCTGCAACTGAGCTAGCAGCAAGCTAGTCTGAGGAGCCACGCTCACACATCTGCCTATATACTCCAATACATACGAGCTGAGGTCATGTATTAGACATATGACCAAGGGAAGGTAAAGGTTTGGTACACCACCAGATGTCAGCAATGACAATCCATATGTCAGAAATACTGCAAAAGTAATTTCAGTCAGGGCATCTGCAGTTCACAGTCTTAAACCTCTGTGCCAACTGCAAGACTTACTGGGGATACCCTTTTCTATAAAGGGAAAAAAAAAACAACTACATCTGTTTTTAATAAACTAATGTATATCTTCACTAGTATTACTATAAAATAAAAAGTACAATTGCATAAAATCTTACCATAGTAGTAGATGCCCCTCTCTTCATTGTTGCAGTATTTTTTACATAAGGAATTCCTGCCAAGGGCAGCCCAATGTCTGGCCACTACACCACAGCCTTAAGAAAACATAGACATACATCACACATATGGTCCTCGCTCAAGGCACAGAGCATAAAGGTGATGCACAGACATACATAACTCAGAAATGAAAAGCCCCAAGATGAACAAAGATCCCGTTTAACTAGGAGGAACACGTGCATCCAGAAGGAGAAACAGAGAAATAATTCCAGGCAATGAAGACAGAAGGAATAAGGCAGAATGTGAATACTGCAACAGTGAAGAGAAGGACATCTACTGTTACGGAAAGATTTTACACAGCTGCACTATGCCCTTCCATGTCACTGCTGCATTACTCTTTACATAAGGGAGAGTACAAAAGCTCAAGAGAAAACTTGGGAGGAGGAAGGCATAGAGGAACTCTCTAGAAACCCATGCAGGATAGCTCTGGCAAAGCTAGCCCTTGCTCTGGAAACAGCATCCAATTGTAAATTCTTTGTGAAGGTATGGACAAAAGTCCACGTAAAAGCCTCAAGATGGAACTGGTCTCCAATTCTTTGGAAAAAGCACCAGACAAAGCAACAGCCCTGGTAGAATGAGCCTTAACAGAGGTAGAAAGACATTTACCATGAAATTAATAACAAAAAGAAATGGCCTTGGAGATCAAGGAAGATATGGTTTGCTTAAAATTGCCAAATCCCAGACCTGAAGAACCAGTCTACAAAGAAGGTAGGACTGTGTACACCCTTGCTTGTTGACATACCACATCACTCTGGTACTATCTGTGAACATTTTGAGAGGCCCCGGAGGAAGGAAAGAGGGAATGGAAAGTCGGAAGAGCAAAAAGAAGAGCCTCTCATCTCCTTTATGTTGATGTGATCTGACCTCTGATGAGGAGGTCAAAGTCCCTGGACCTTGAGGGAACCAAAGAAAGCTCCCCACTCCCTGTCTGAGGCATCCAAAAAAAAGTTCCAGAGAAGGGACTGAGGGATGAAAGGGAAGTCCCAGGTTGACAGAAAGCTGATGAATCCACCACTGAAGCTCAAGTTTGAGGCATGGAAGGGACAGGAACCAAAAAACGCATTGGATGACAGTGTTGATGCCACACCTGACCTTAGAAACTACTGTAGCTTTCTCACATGGAGTCTAGCGAGAGGCAGCATAGGAATGGTGGAGGTCATGAATCACAAAACCCTTAGAAAATCCCTGGCCGTGATGGAAGTTAGACGAAGAAAAGACTGAGAAAATGTGATTAGAGCGAAAGCCTTGGGTGGAAGCACAGATGACAGCATGGGGATGGTCTGGATCCTGCAAATGAAAAAAACATGTGATCCTGAAAAGGAACCAGAAATGACTTCTGAAAGTTTAAGGTAAAACCCATGCATTGTAAAATACAAACTGTAAACTGGAAGTGCTGAAGCAAGACCTTGGGGGATGAAGCCTGTATGAGCAAGTTGTCCAGATAAGGAAAAATTTGAAATCCTCTCACCTGCAAAAGGCAATGACAGCAGAAGGGCATTTGATTGAATACTCCTATGGTATTAAAGAGGCCAAAGGGCAAAGCACAGAACTGAAAAGGCAAGGAAGAAACAGAGAACCATAAAAACTTTCTGAAAGAAGGATGAATTGTGATGTGAAGATATGCATCCTCGAGGTCCAGGAATAATAAGAAATCCTGGGGAAGAATAGGGAACAGGGTGCAAAAGGATAACATCTGAAAGGAAGGGGCCTTCAGAAAAATGTTGAGCTGAGAAAGATCCAGGATGGGTCTCCAAGAAGCCTCTATCCTGGGGACCACAAACAACCTGGAATAAAACCCCTTCCCTTCCTAGGCTGGGGGCATGACTTGAATGGTGCTCTGTGCCAAAAGGCCCTGAAGCAATTCCGGAAAGAAAAGAAGTTGTTCCTGAGGACACTGAGGGATGCCCAGAAAAGGAGGAAGAGATTTCCACACCATGATGTATCTCTGACAGATGGTGGACAAACCCAAGAGTTTTGTGAGATCCTTAAGGCTCTTGCCAACCCTATAACTGCCTTTTTTAGGTGATGTTCCAAAGACCAAATTATCATCGTAACAGCTATAAATAAATGCAATCTGAGGGTCATGCTGCTCAATGCTAGAAGTCTAAATCTCAAGATGCACTCACTTGAAGCACTCCTCAAAATGGAGAACATCAACATTTGTGCTGTAACGGACACCTGGTTTAAAGCAGCAGAAAGCACCCCTGCGCTACCAGGCTATAACTCATTCCACACCTTTCGGCCCCAGAACATGGACCAAAGCTCCAAAGGCGGTGGTGTCTCCATATTCATAAAGGATATGCACACCACCAGACTAGTAGCCCAGCATAACGCATCTGAGATACTCCAGGTATAACTAACACTGGGTAAGACAGCGATTCAGGTTGTAGCCTGCTGTAAGTCCCCAACCATGTCCCAAAACTCTCACTCCACATTCCTAAGCACCCTGGAAACTATTAAGATCTAACCCAACACTCTCACACTAGGTGAATTCAACTACCCCTCCATCAGCTGGGAAAACTACTCATGCATCAATGCAATGGCCCAACGCTACCTGGAATTCATCAATTCCAATGCCCTGGACCAGCTCATTCTTACCCCCACTAGAGGAAGCAACATCCTTGACCTGGTTATTACTAACATGGGCAACCTTTGCTCTACAGCAATAGTCAATTCCTTGCTGACTAGATCAGACCACAAATTAATCACCATGGAAATCCACATCTCACCCGCATCCCCCGCAAAGGTATCCACCATGAAAAACTTCTCCAAAGCTGACTTTGGACTCCTACAAACAGAGGTGGCTAACTTCACAGCACCCATGCCAATGGAAAATAGATGCATGACTTACAAATCATACACCAATGCACTGTACGAAGATGTACATAAATGCATGGAACTAGCTATATCCAACAGAACCAAAATGCACTTCTCCAAAAAAAGGAAGCCAGTCTGGTGGTCCCCTGCCACTAATAAACTCTACAACAGAAGGAAGAAACTGTTGCAGAAAAAGGTGAAGTCCCAAGACAGCAAAAAAATTCCCTTATTAGCCTCAACAAAAAGTTGAGATCCCTCATCAAAACCTCCAAAGCCAGCTATGAAGGCATAATTGCAGCAGACACTAAAAACAACCACAAAGCCTTCTATAGTTATATCAAGAATCTCCAAGGCACTAACCAGATTTGCTCTGAGTTACTGCACAATGGTACCTCCAATACTGAGCCAACAGATATTGCCAACATACTGGCCAATAGACTCAGTGCCAACTTTACCCCCCCCCCCCCCAAAGGACCAATCTCAATACCGGAAGAATGCCAGGCACCGATCATTACTGCAGCACAGGTTACAACTGCATTGTCTAAGGCCAAGAATACAGCTTCCATGGAACTCGACAATATCCCTGGCTGTGTTCTACATGAATTACAAAGTGAACTGGCACCACATCTGTGTGCTCTGCTCACTCTTAGCTTCACCTCAGGCTTTATCCCTAGCAAATGGCGCACTGCTACAGGTCATCCTTCTCCATAAAGGAGGAGCAACTACAGACACTGGAAATTATCGCCCCATTAGCCTGACAAGTCTGATATGTAAGTTTATGGAGCGCATCATCATGGACCTAATTAACAAAGATATGGGAATCTCCAAACTCTAGATCCCATGCAATTTGGTTTTGTGAAAGGTAGATTATGCCTGCTCAACCTGGTTGACTTGTTTGAGTAAGTCAGCAGAGCGGTGGATGAAGGCAAGCAAGTTCATACAGCCTACCTTGATCTGGCCAAGGTCTTTGATACCATTCCTCACTCGGGAATTATTGATAAACTCAGCAAATTAGGCATCAACCCCTACATCGTTAGGTGGATTGCAAATTGGCTCATAGATAGAACCCACAGTGTGAAAGCAGCGGACTCCAAGTCAGACTGCCGACCAGCCATGAGTGGAGTCCCACAGGGATCAGTCCTGGGTCCTCTCCTTTTGGCATCTACTTCTAAGAAGTTCAGGCCAAGACGGAAGTACTCTGGCTGACCAAATTTGCGGACAACTGCAAGCTGGGAGCCATTATTACCTCCCCAAGTGATGCAGACATCCTACAGAAAGGCCTCACTGAGACCAATTACTGGTGTCGTAACCATGGCCTTAGGTTTAATGCCAAAAAATGAGTTATCATCCCCTTTGGGAAAAACTCAGTTCCCACTAACTACCACATTGATGAGAGACCACTGAACACTGAAGGCGTTGTAAGAGAGCTGGGGACACAGGTTGACAGCAGCCACTCTTTTGACCACCACATTGCCACTACGGTCAGAAAGTCCTTCTATGTGGCACATCTCATTACCACGGGTTTTGCATCCAGGAAGAAAGAGGTCATCATTTCTCTCTACTTGCCCCTCATTAGACCAATCATAGAGTATAATGCCCCATTTGGCATGTACCTCACCAGACACCTGCAACAGCTGGCGAGGCCACAAAAGTACCTCACAAAGAGGATCCTAGGCCTTAAACACATGCCTTAAATGGACAGACTAAAAAAACTCCAGCTATTCTCCGTCTCATATCATCTACTAAGAGGTGATCTCTGCTTGACTTACAAACCCATGTCTGACCCAGCTCTGTTAGAAATGCTACATCTAAAGAAGTCCCTCTGCACCACACACACTCCAGAGACCTCAACCTCATTACTACAATCAACAGAACATGCTGGAGGGACAGGTTCATAACCCAGAGACTGCCCATGCTCTGGAATACACTTCCCATACATGCCAAGCACAGCAGCTCACTAGCCCTCTTCAATAGAAATCTTGATGAGTGGATGGGAAATAGAAAGTTCACCCTAGGGATCACTCCAGTACCTCTACTTGATAGAGGTACTGGGAACTAATGACGGGTGGCACAATGTCAGGGCACTTCTATGGGCTAGGCTTGTAAAGGCCCCAGGGCCATTAGCCTAGTACACACCTATGAACCAACTGGGAAGGGACAGGGAAAGACGAAGGGGATAAGAGAACCTAACCCAAGAAAAGGACAAGCAAAACGTCAGACAGAACCTGGTTTGCCTTAAAAAGACTTCTGAGAAATAGGAGTCTGATTAGACTTAGCAGAAGGTACACACCTATTATCCTTCTGACCTTAAGGAGGAGGGTGAGGCTGTCTGCGTACAAAAGCAGTTCCTCTGGAACTTAGGAATAGGAACCACAAAAATATGTTTCAGATCCTGGAAGGCCTTGCCTTTATTGTGGGGGGAACTTAAGTTCAGCAGCAGCAGAATCAAAAAGGTTCTTATCAGGAGGAGCATCCAACAACTTAGCCTTAATATCATCAGGTAAGGGACGGAGACAAAGCCAGGAATAAAGTCTCAAAATAGAACCAAAGGCAGCAGTGCTAGAAGAGCCAACAAGCTGCATCATAACTACATTTAACAGAGAGGAGAGTCATTTGAGAGGTAGAACCCAGTAGAGAGAAGGCCGAGACCTTCCCTTCTGAACCAAGAAGATCAGAGAGAGCCTTGAGAAGCTTGAGAAAAGGGCTGAAACACACCTAGTCATAAAAGGCCAGTAATTAATATCCCGAAAAGCCAAAGTGGCAGCAGTATACACCTTTACACCTAAATGTTCCATAGCTCTACTGTCCTTGTCTGAAGGAAGAAGTTAAGTAGAAGGCAGAAATTTAGAAGGTTTGCCAGATGAGACAGACATTACAGCTGGATCAGCAGAAGGACATCTGCAGAAAAACTTACAATCATCAGGTACCTTGTAAAATTTATCAGGTACCTTGTAAAATCTATTAGGTTTCTTAGGGTCTGGGGGTCAGGAATTAGGGGCCACAGCGGGTGCTGAAAATGCACCTAGAAGGGCAACATGACTGGAAGTACAGCAGAGGGCTTATGAGATTCCATCTGGAGGTGTTCATAATACCTTTTTTGAATATCAGAAACCTGAGCGCAGTCCCATTTGAAAAATTCCATCATGCGAGAGAGAGAGTCGCCAAAGAAGAGATCTTCCAAGGAAGAGTTTGGACTAAACAGAATCTTTCGCCTCAGATCATTAATCCAAAAGAGAAGGGATTTGAGAGGAATATACCAATGACTCTTCCTCAGAATCCAAATCCTCTTCAGAGGATTCCTGCTCTCTGGGCCTCTTAAGAGGAGTAGATGGCTAAGGAGGTGCAGACACAGAAACTCCTTAGGGAGGCTTTAAGGCATTAAACAACTCCTGAGTAAAATTCTGCCATTCACACTGGGGATCTTTAATAGCAGGAGAAACATGCTTGGTTTTCCGTTTTTCTTTTGAGGGTCATCTGCCCTAAAAACCCTAGGAGGTTTGGACCCTTACTTACATTCAACCAATGTAGTAGGAATCTCCTCCCAAACTAAGATTTGTGGTACCCCCCAGTCCTTCAGAAATAATCAGCAAAAGTTCCCCCTCAACATTCGGAGGGGATGTTTGTAGAGTCTCCACAGACGTGTGAGAAGTCAGATGCATGCCAGCCTCCAACAAGGTCGTGACAGAGGAATCCGAAGTAACAACAGGGTAATCCTCTGGGCTTTCACCAGCCTCAACAGAGACGTCGGGGGAGATGGGACAGCAGATCACTCAGACCCGAGATTCTGGTCTTTTACTTGGCAAATGGATGACCTTCAGGACGGGAAGATTCCATCATAGCACCTTGCATCAACAATTTAAGACATTGGTTCTCCAAGTAAATCAACAAGGAGGAGAGACCACTATATTGGGTCTTGGGGACAAACACCTGACAGACAGAACACTGTATATGGTCGTGAGATGCACCCAAACAAAAGATACTGCTTATGATGATCTTTATGAGGAATCTGCCTCCCATACTGACATTTTCCATTTCTGGATGACATGTAAACTCACAAAAATAAAAGTGAAAAAAGATACGAATGAACCCCAATGGCGGCAATTATCTGAAACATGCCTCTGTAACCAGCACAGAAGAATGAGAGCTCAGACCAACGATCAGTTATGGCTTCAGACTGGTGCCAAAGATGTTCTGAGTTATGTACATCTCTAGGTCACTTTTATACCCCATGCCTTGAGCAGGAAGTATACATGTGACATACAATGTCTATATTTTCCTAAGGCTTCTGTATACTGGACAGACAATGGGCTGCCCTTATGTAAAGAATACTGCAAAAATGATATGGAAGGACATCTTCAACTACTAGTGTCTCACACTTCCAAAGTCAATATTTCCCTTGATTCACAGACACAAACATGTCCGTTATACTGTCTAATGCACAACATTTAACTTTGCAAGCAGTCCTAACTTTCAATGTATTTTTCATTATTTTTCTTCAGCCATATACAACTACGTTACCTTTTTTCCCTTTGCATCTAATAAATCAATCAATGAACTAATGAGTCCTACTTAACTTGTATTTTCCTTAAAGAATTTGAGAATTACTAACAACACATTATTAAATTCATGCAGGAAAAATCTGAACATGTAAACCACCTTTAGAATGCTATACTATCTAGTTCCCTGTAATTTCAGGGAGATGACTTTCATGTGAAAATGTACAAGAGCTTTTGGCACCTTGCCTGCTTCCTTAACTTTAGGATCTGCTATAGCTACTGGCTCCTGAATAAAAATAGACGAAAATGCTGCAGAGACGCCTCCGCTGTATCTCTCTTTCAGTATTCACTGCAAGTTTAATAGTGGTGGACACCAGCATCTGGCTAAGAAAGACACATAAGTTTCCATACCACTGCTGGCCTTCAAATGGGTTTCTCAACAATTGAGGGCACTATGAAAGCAGATGTTACAGCCAGGGTCTTACAAGGCATCCATAAAACCAGCATGGTTAGGCCTCTGCAAGACTGATGGTGTTCTCCAAAGCTTACTGTACTCTGCCTACTTCCTTAAGTACTGGTCTATTGGGATTCTCTGTTTTTCTTTAGCTTTCTTTGAATCACTGGGAGAGGGTGTTCCATACATGAAAATGAAATGCCTGGGGTCCTATGGTTGAGAAAAAGGCATTTTTCCTAAAATACAAACATTAGGCTACCAGCTCAAAAATATAGCAAGTGAAGAAGGTGAAAACCATTCAGTGGGATCTGTCAGGAACTAATATACATTGCAATATTTTCTGTGGAAAATAAACATAGGTTCATATGATGATACTAGGCTATTGGCCCAGAGGCCCTTATAAGCTTAGACAAGAATTTTGCCCATGTTCCCTCAAAGTCAGCACCTGTTTCCCCTGTCCAGCAGGGAAACAGGTGGGATCCCAGGGGTGTATTTCCTGTTTCCCATCCAGTCATCCAGGTTCCTCTTAAAGAGGGCTAGAGAGGTACTCTGCTTGATATGGAGAGGGAGTCTATTCCACAAATGGGGGAGTCTTTGGGACACAAATCTATCCTGCCAACAAGTTCTATTAATGTCACAGACCAGGCTAAGCCCTTGCAAGTGGTTGCTCAAGTGGAGCTTGTCTTACTGAAATGCAGTAACTCGATCAAGGCTGCATCTGAGATGGCCTTGTATGCCAGATACAGGTCACCTCTGAGCAGTCTGTATGAGATTGAGTAGAGGGACAGTGCTTTTAGCCTAGCTGTATAGGATAGGTGTTTCAGACCCTGGATTTTCCTGGAGCGGAACCTCTGCGGTCTCTCCAAATGCTGCATGTGCTTGGCAAGGTACATGCTGAAGGGGGTACTGTGCTCAATAATGGGTCTGATAAGGGAGGAGTACAAGGATGCTATGACTTCCTTGTTCCTGAATGAAATACCCTTGCTTATGAGGTGGGCCAAGTAGAAAGCCTTCCGTACAATGGAGGCAATGTGGTGGTTAAAAGTGAGATTGCCATCTACCTGGGTGACCAAGTGCCTCACGACTGACGGCATGCTTAGTACATTGTTATTAATGTAATAATTAGTGGAGATGCTATTTTCCTCAAAGGGGATAATGATGCATTTCTTGGCATTCAGTTTAAGGCCATGCTTCTGGCACCAGTCATCAGTTTGGGTAAGGCCCTCTTGGAGGATGTTACTCAAACAGCTCATACTAAATAAGTATTTCCAAAAAGAGTGTTCCTCGCTCTACAAGATGAACAGATGACACCATAGGGAAGTCGCAAAAAAAAAAAAAAAAAAACTAAAGACAACATGAGCTGTTCTTCCTTCTCAATATAACAACCTATGGAAATCCTCAGCATGGAGGAGAAAACAGCCAATTCCACAGATATCAAAACTCTAAGACAGATCAGATAACACCTTCTACCTAGGAGCTAATAGACTAATTTCTAACTGATTCCACTGTGATGAATACCTGGGCTTTCAGTTATTTCGTGTAACAAAAGTGCTGGGATACATGTCATGAGGCCTATGCTTCCCAACGGTGCAACCAAGAAAGTCTAAGGATGACCATCGGAGGTGCCTGGAAATTAGCACTTGGTCACAAGTCTTGCAGCTATTAAATGGATTTTGCTTATATGCCTCTAAGGGAGTTAAGTCACGCAAGGATACTTTTATCACAAGACTGGGGAGTGAATAAAGCACCTCAATGGGTCCAAAGTCTGCAATCTTCTGTGGGACTTGTAGGGTCACCAAGGCATTACAGTCTCTGTCCACTAACCTACCTATATGGGTATGACGTTTTTAGCTTCCCCATATTCATTTTTTTTTTCCAGCAATACGTTAGGATTATGATGTACAGAGGAGAGTTCTATTTTTATAAGGAGCAAGTCCCTTCCTTTATTTTTTTCTGACCTTCTCTCTCTTTTTTTTTTTTTTTTTTTTTGCAGTTTGCCAACTTTGTTGGAACAAGTATTGGGGTCAGACATTTCTGGCTTTAAACCCCTGATGCACCCCAATGAGCAATTCATCCAGGAGTCACTGCAGTTTGGACACATCCTAAAAGCACTCCTCACTAAGCTGGTAATCTTTTTTGAGAGAGGAAATCCTTGTGGCTACTTGGCAATAAATCAACTTGTGAATGGGGAGAACAACAAAGGAGAAATAGAAGAAAGGAGTACATCACCATTGGGGGTCACTCGATAAAACTCAATGGCTTTGCAATCCTGACTCTTTAGACATGCTGGGTAACAAGGTTGAGGTGGGCATACAGTGATGCTCCAACAGCCACTTCCACAACTGAGTTGATATACTCATCATGACCATTGCAAGCCTCAGTAAATCAATGACTGCTACTCATTCTGGTTCCTGGTCTGTACCTGCAGCTGACAATCAGCAAGCCATCAACGTGTCCCTCACATCCTTGATAGAGGAGATCAAATATTAACATTGAGTCCCATCCCACCCTGCGCACACTCCTCCACTGCAGAAACTGCTTTTCAAACATGGGTCAAACTTACAGCTTCTTTCCTCTATGCCACAGAGCCAGATGGGAGCACCTTATGATTTTGGGCTGAAGCAGAAGAGTTTTCTTACTAAAAGGAAACATGCTCACAGGAGAAATTATGGGCATCTCCTCTCAAGCAAAACAAACACTGTAAAGCTGTACTGTTTTGACAGAATTTTTCTTTCACATACACACCTACTTCTAAGACTTTCTGAAGACATCCTGGATCTCAGAATTACCAACAAACAAGCAATCTAAAATTTAAAACTAAGCAAATTGTCAATAATAGTAATGTCAAATAACATGAAAATTATTCTCATCATGCTGATACTTGCCACATCTGGAAGGGACTGAGACAAACTTTTGAACCATCGCTTGTTATGGCAAAAAAAAAAATACGGAACTTAAGTTGCTCCCATGTTCAGGCATACCTCAGGCGAACAATGTGAGAGTCATTCAACAATGCCAGGGGACTGTCTGAAGAGCCCTAGAACTCAAATTGGAAGGCAGATGTCTGCCCAGGTTTACTTTCCAAGGATAAGGATACTGGTGTTGCAGAGATCTCTATAAATAGCCCACTTAGAGCACAATATTTAAAGAGAACAGCTACATGAACATATCACTGTGGTTCTTCCCAGGAAGTTGTCTCCTTCCAGTTTGTAAAAAAAATCACCACATGCCAAGGCAACAGTGTGATTAATCTATGTAGTGACTTATGCTTCAGAAGAAAGAGAAAAAGGCACTTACCTCTGCAACACTCAGAACGCTAAATATTGATGGATGCTCTGGATCTACACCCTCCAGTCTCATTCCAACTTTAAATCCATTTCTGCTTTGAGGAAATGACTGGAACTAAAATGACACAACGGTTTTATTTTGCATTTAAGAAATGTATATAAACAACAACATAATTTGATAAGCACATTGACAGCTGGATTCATAATTCATATGCTATATTTCAAAAAATGACACTTCACTGATTTCCACTGCATTTTGAGGCATTGTCTGCCTGCCAAGGTAAATACAAATTGTTACTGGAATGCAGTTCCATTACTTTTTCTTTTCACCTGTTCCATTGAAACAGTGCAGTTGTGTACACTTACCATAAATGTAGATGTTCGAGTGTATTCACTGTTGCAGTCATTACATTTGGGTAATCTGCTGGAAGGTTGCCCTCAATCGGCCTGAATAACAAAGTCTTGGGTCCTGTGTCAGTTGCGGTCTCTTTTTCCAAGACGTCAGGTCGTCAGGGGTATAAAACATGCAGCCGATGCCATTTTAATCAGTATTTCTTGCCCCAGATGTCAAGTGCCCCCCAAATGGGGAGCAATATATATATATATATATATATATATATATATATATATATATATATACATATATATATATATATATATATATATATATATATATATATATATATATAAATGCATGTAATTTAGAACACAAAAAATATACCTCCAACTAAAAGCAAATACACCAAAAAGGCTTTTGAGCATAGTAAAAGAAAGAAGAGGTACAATGAGAGAGAAATAGGGGGCTGGTGGGTGGGTAACCAGGACTGCAACAGTGAATACACTTGAACATCTACATTTATGGAAAGTGTACACAACTGTACTATGTTCTTCATGTTTCACTGTTGCAGTCATTACATTTGGGTAGAATCCCAAAGCTATGGTTGGGAGGATGGAATTATACAGCATTAAGAGCAGCTATAAGGCCCTGCAGGACAGCAATGGCAAAACCTGCTCTGGATTTAGAAAAGAGAGGTAAATGGTAATGTTTGGTGAACGTATGAACTGAGCTCCAAGTAGCAGCTTCTAGAATGTTTCTGGTAGGAACCCCTCTGAGAAAAACTGCAGAAGTAGATGCAGCCCTGTTGGAATGGGATCTGATCCCCTTGGTGACAGGTTTACCATGGTACATGTAGCAGAAAAGAATACAATGGCTTATCCATTTTAAAATAGTCTGCTTTGAAATAGCCTTTCCCTCTGCCCCTGCAAGCAAATGCCACCAGTAATTGCTCAGATTTTCTTAGAGATTCTGTCCTGTTTAAGTAGAATCTTAGCTGTCTGTGTACATCCAGTGAATGCAGAATCCGCTCCCCCTTGTTCTGCGGATTTGGGAAAAAAGTTGGCAGATGAATGGTCTGGTTAAGAGCCACACTGGATACCACCTTAGGCATAAAGGATGGATTGGTCCAGAGGGCCACGCTGTCCGGATAAAAGATAATGAAAGGCTCCACTGCCATGAGAGCCTGTAGTTCTGAAATCCTTCTAGCTGAAGTGACTACTAAAAGAAAAGCTGTCTTCCAAGAGATAAATTGTATGTCTGCAGTAGCAGCTGGTTCAAAAGGAGGTAGGGGTGAATTTTTCCAGCACAGAATTAAGGTCCCATGCAGGAGTTGGTGCTCTCCTGGGAGGTCTCAAATTTTTGGCCCCTCTGAGGTACTGCTTTAGCAGGGGATGAGAAAAGAGAGAAGGCTCTGTGTTGTAATGAGCCAAAATGGCAGAGGCATGGATTTTTATAGAAGAAAAAGATAGGCTCTTATGAAGCATCTCAGTTAAATATTGCAGAATCTGCGGAATATTGGGCATTGCTGTGTTTATTCCTTATGCTTGGTTCCAGGCACAGAATCTTTTCCATTTATCAGTATAAGATTTTCTAGTACTATGCCTTCTAGCCTCCAAAATGACATCCATCACAGGTTTACTGAGAGATGTGACTGGTGAAATTAGCTGATTAGCCATGCTGCAAGATTCAGAGTTTGGAGCGGAGTGTGCAGAATTTGATAGTTCTGCTGAGACAGTGTCTGAGGCAGGTACCACGGAGGAAGGTGCGACATATTGCGTAGGCGCGGGTACCAGTGTTGGCGAGGCCAGTCTGGAGCAATCAGAATCATTTTCGGTTTTTCCTGTCTGACTTTTAATAAAACCTTGGAGAGCAGAGGCAGAGGGGGAAAGGCATAGACTGGTTTTTCCAGCTGAAGGATAGAGCATCCACTTTCCAAGCTTTTTTGTGATGAATTCTTGTGCAGAATTTGCCCAACTGGTCGTTTTGGGGAGAGGCAAAAAGATCTATGTCTGGGCTCCCCCCATCTTTGTGCCAACATGCTAAAGATTTGTGGATCCAGTTTCCATTTGTGCGGGTCCATAAGATTTCTGCTTAGTTCGTCTACCAGAGTATTTTGCTTTCCTGGCAGGAATCGAGTTTGTAGATGTATTTGGTAAGTCAAGGCTGTGTTCCACAAGGCCATGGCTAGTCTGCAGAGGGGGTAGGAGTGGGTATCTCCTTGCTTGTTTATGTACCACATAATTGTGGTGTTGTCCGTCTTTATCAGTAGTTGTCCTGGATGAAGAAAGTCCTTGAAGGCTATCAGAGCATTCTGTACAGCTAGCATTTCTTTCTGGTTGATATGTAGGTGCATTTGATTTGGGCTCCATTCGCCCTCAATGCATCTCCTTGCCAGATGCCCCCCCCCCCCCAAGCATAATCTGATGCGTCTGTAGTCAGGAGTTGGGTGGCAGGGGGTGGAATGAATGACAGTCCCTTGTTTTGGTAACAGGCCTCTGCCCACCATAGGAACTCCTGTTGCAGACAAGGAATGATAGGAATCATTGTTTCCAGGCTGTGACAATGTTGACTCCATAAGCTTTTTAGATACCAGTGAAGTTTCCTCATATGTAGTCTTGCATATGGAATTAGTAGAATGCAGGAAGCCATGAACCCCAAGCAGGCGTGGCCTAAGGTCAACTGGTGCTCTAGGCAAAAGGGTTCCACAGCGCCCCACCACCACACCACTCAATGACCCCATCCTGGTCTACTTATAGCAAATAAATACTGGAAAAGCGCCCCTGCTACAGCGGCACCCAAGGCAGCCGTCTAGTTTCCCTATGCCTAAGGCCAGCTATGACCCCAAGGCCTGCAGAATTTGTCTTGCAGACAGCTGGGTTTTTGTGGCCACTTGTTTGAAGTACGTCATCAATTGAATTTGTTTGTCTGGCATGAGGTAAGCCATCTGGGCAGTTGTATTCAAGCTTGCACCCAGGAATGTAATTATTTGAGAGGGTACCAGTTGTGATTTCTTTTCATTTATGGTGTATCCTAGGCATGTTAGAAGCCTTTTTACAAACGCCAGATGTTGTAGAAGAGTGTCCTTGTTTTCTTCCTGAATTAGACAATCATCCAGATAAGGATAAATCTGAATGCTTCTTTGTCTGCAGAATGCAATTACTGGTGCCAGGCACTTTGTAAAGACCCTGGGCGCAGTAGATAAGCCAAAGAGCAGTGCATAGAACTGGTAATGCAATTAGCCTGCTTTGAAGCGGAGGTATCTTCTATAAGATTCCCTGATTGGGATATGCAGGTAAGCCTCTTTTTAGCCTAGAGTTACCAACCAGGCATCCTTGCCCAGTATAGGCAGTAACTGTCATAAGAGTCAGCATCTTGAATTTGGAATGTCCAGGAAAGTATTTAGAATGGATAAGTCCAGAATTGGGTGCCATGATTTGTCTTTTCTGGGTACCAGGAAAAGTCTTGAATAAAAACCTTGTCCTTTTTCCTTTTCTGGTACTGGCTGAATAGCCCCCATATCCATGAGGGACATAACTTGTTTCTGGGCCTCTGCCCACTGATTTGGAGGCAGATCTGGCCATCAGTTTGGAATTGGCAATGTGTGGAAATGAAATCTGCATCCCTGGGATACTATATTTAAGACCCACTTGTCCTGGATAATTAGATGCCAATTTTGAGCATGAAGTGTTAGTTTTCCCCCAAAAGAGGCTGCCAAAATATAAGTGCTTAGAAATGGCAGAGGAAAGTCATTCAGACTGTTTACCATAGGATGGGGGGCCTTGCTACTTCCAGATTTGGAGGTGGAGGCACCCCATTGTTTTGTTCTGTGAGTTCCTTGTGACTAAAACCTGGAGCCTTTGGAGTGTCTGGGTTTGACCTGAGCGGCTCTGTTGGGTACTGGAAAGGACCAATTCTTAGTAGGCCAGTGCCTACTGAACCTGGGTGGCTGCACTTGTAGGAAATCTTTTACAGTTTTCATAGATTTAGCTTTGTCTTCCATCTTTTTCAAAACTTCTGCCTTATTACCAAATAGACTGCCCTGTTGTAAAGGAGCATCCAACAATTTTGCTTTAACATGATCAGGCAGATTTTGCTCCTTGAGCCAAGCATGCCTTCTTATACAGATCCAGTTACGGTGGCCCTGCAAGAGGCCTCCAAGGAATCCAAACCACATTGCAAAGTATGCTTTCCAACTTGTTCAGCTGAATGCAATAAATCGTGTAACTCTATTTTCCACACAGTCAGAAATTATTTATTTATTTGCAGTTTGTTTACCAGGGTGGTCCATTGGGCCTTGAGGAGCCCATTTTCAATGGAGTCCTGGGGAGAAAAGCTCCAAAGATACAACTAGTTATAATAACAGTATTACAAAAAAAAAAATACAACTAGTTCAACATCATTTTCTGTTTCAGTAAGCCCACAACATGCTGCTGATATTTAAACATATGAAATTGACAGTTTAAAGCCCTGACTGCCAGGGTTGCAGACGTGTAGACCTTCTCTATCAGAAGGGGAAGGATTTTTAGCAGTAGAAGCCTCAACACCCTTGGGATCCTGAGAAATTGTTTCAGGGTCAGCAGTAGGGTTTTTAAAAAGAAACTTGTGGGAGTCAGGAACCCTGTAATATCTGTCTGGCTTAATAGGAGCCGGAGGCAGGGAATCAGGAGCCATGCTGGATTCTGAAAAAACATCATCAACAATGTCTAAAACAGAAGGTATAGCCAAAGGCCTATGCTGAGGAAGAAGAAGGAAATTCCTAAGCCTCTTTTTGGATTCTAAAAAATCCTGACTCTCCCAATGAAAAATTTCCCTTAAGGTATGCAAAGTTTCTCCAAAAGAAAAATCCTCAGGAAGAGAAGCAGAGTCCTCATATGGTGGAATAGAAAATTCCTGATCAGAAGAGGAATCAGAAGAAATGGAAACCTGATCTGAAGATTTATAATCCATGCCTTGCCTAGGCCTCTTAGCAGGAGGGGGTTGGGATCCCCTGATCAAAGTAATTAAATCTTCAGCCATTTTGATCATTTGTTTTTTAGGCATGGGGGCCTGAACACGTGGCCCATGCGTCTTTTTTTTTAGACACAGAAGTTGGTTTTGGCCTTATTTTTGATGATGGCGTCTATTTAATATACGAAGCTGGTGCCTGCTCAGTGGCACCGGACTCATCTAAGGGAGAGACATCCGCGAGTTCAATACTTGAAGCGTCTCGTGGCATACCGGACTCCAAATGGGTCTCGGTAGAGGCCTGCGAACCAAAAGTACCGGGCATCAGGGGCTGCAAAAGCACCTGAGTACCAGCGAACTGGCGACTGGCTTAGGAGAAGCTTCGTCGTCGGTTTTGGAACTCAATGGTCTGTCTCTGTCTTTTTCTTTGCGTTTTTTGTGAATTCCAGTAGTTGGATTGCTAACTGACAACATTTCTGGATAGTTAAGTCTTGAGCCAAAATATTTAGAAGCAAAAATATACAGACGGTTAATAGTGCGTTGGTTAATTTTATCACAAAACTGACAGCAAGGCACGTTGTGGTCAGGGCCTAGGCAAGGAATACATTACAAATGAAAATCCTTATGCGGTATTTGCTTCCCACAAGTAATACAATTATTAATTTTTACTGACATCGGTAAGGAGCAAGAAAAAGTTTCCCCAACTCGGGACTTACTGTTAGGTTGAAGACTTCAGTTTTGTTTTGAAACTCGAAAACAAAAATTTCAGGAGTCGGCCGACCGGCACTTGCGAACTGTTTCTGCTTCAGGCACCGCGCGGCAAGAAAGACGGATTAAAATGGCATCGGCTGCATGTTTTATACCCCTGACGACCTGACATCATGGAAGAAGAGACAGTAACCGACGCAGGACCCAAGACTTTGTTATTCTGGCCGACTGAGTGCAACCTACCAGCAGATTACCCAAATGTAATGACTGCAACAGTGAAACACGAAAAACATCATTATTTTACTCTGTAAAACAATCTGAAAATTCTGTTATGAAAGTGTTCACTCTGCCTGCTGCCACATTCATTCTGACAGTACAACAGCATTTTTAAGTCTTGCCTATTTTGAATATATTTGCACATTACTTCCAAATATTATCCTAGAGATAAAACAGCCTAAATGATGCCTGTTGTAAGGATTCAGAAACTGCTGAAAAAGTAATTCACAAATGTAAACTACTTAAGCAATACTTACATTATATCATCTTCCAGATCTAAAGTAACTAAAATAAGTATCTCTCCTTTCTTTTCTCTTACCCCATAAGGTCATTAACCTAGTATACCATATGTGTCCTTCAAACACAAAAGGCATGAAGTACAGTACAGATATTTGAATGATCACTACTGCAGTAGTCTTAGCTATGCGGGTTATATTCTGCCAATGATATAACAGCCAGCCAGCTTCCAAATCTTCCAAGACACCTTCCATAGGTTCATAGGTTTGTACTAAGCTATTGGCCCCAGGACCTATACAAGCCTAGCCATAACAATTCCCTGGCTATTTCTTCCCACAGTATTTACTTCCTTGGACCCCTCTTCATCATACTGATCACTGCTATACAGGTAGATTGCCTTAGCCAGCTACATTTAAAAAGTGGAAGAGGAACAGTCCAATAGCCGCTACAAAATGGCCCTAGCAAAGCTTGATCTGGACCTAGAGAAGGAATCAAGCTTGCAGTGCTTTGTAAAAGTATGCACACAGGACCAAGTACCAACTTCTAGAATACTTCTAGAAGCCAACCGTTTCCAAAAAGCCATAGATGAATCTAAGGCCTTGGTAGTGGGCCTTGACTGTATATAGGTTCATAGGTTGGTAGTAGGCTATCGGGCCTATACAAGCCTAGCCATAACAATTCCCTGGATATTTCTTCCCACAATATTTACTTCCCTTGACCCCTGTCTAGCAGGGCGACTGACATGATCCCTGGATTGAATTTCCAATCTCCCATCCAATCGTCAAGGTTCCTTTTGCAGAGGGCCAAGGAGGTGCTCTGCTTGACATGTATGGGCAGTCTATTCCAGAGTATGGGGAGTCTCTGGGTCAGGAACCTATACCTCCAGCATGTTTTGTTCATTGTGATGACAAGGTTTAGATCCCTGCAGCGTGTGGCTCTGAGGGATTGGGATTTCTTTATGTGGAGCATGTCCAACAGCTCAGGGTTTGACATGGCCTTGTATGTTAAGCAGAGATCACCTCTGAGTAGAGGATATGCCACAGAGTATAGCTGGAGTTTTTTTTAGACGGTGAGCATAGGGCATCTGCTTTAGGCCTGTGATTCTTTTAGTGAGGTATTTCTGTGGCCTTTCCAGCTGTTGCAGATGTCTTGTGAGGTACATACCAAACGAGGCGTTGTACTCTATAATGGGTCTAATGAGGGATGAGTACAGTGGGACAATGACCTCCGGTTTTCTGGATGAAAAGCCCTTAGTGATGAGGTGTGCCACATAGAAGGATTTCCTGACTGTTGTGGCGATGTGGTTATCGAAGGTGAGACCACTGTCCACCTGTGTCCCTAAGTCTCTCATCACACTTTTGGTGTTTAGTGTACTGCCATCTATGTGGTAATTCATGGGTACACGTTTTTTCCCAAAGGGGATAACTATACATTTCTTGAGATTAAGCTTGAGCCCATGGCTCTGGCACCAAGCATCTGTTTCTGTAAGGCCCTTTTGTAGAATATCTACATCATTTGGGGATTCAATAATGGCTCACAGTTTGCAGTCATCTGCAAACTTTGTTAGCCAGAGTCCCTTAGTGTTGGCCTGTACTTCAGAGAAGCAGATGCCAAACAAAAGTGGTCCCAGGACTGAACCCTGAGGTACACCACTTGTCTGGAGCTGGATTTGGAGTTGACTACTTTTACAGTCTGGGTTCTGTTAGTAAGCCAGTTGGCAACCCAGAGTGATGTAGGGATTTGTGCCCAGCTTAGTAAGTTTATCTATGATTCCAGAGTGGGGGATGGTGTTGAAGGCCTTGGCGAGGTCCAGATAGGCTGTGTGGACTGCCTTACCCTAGTCCACAGCTCTGCAGACTGATCTGAAGAAGTCAATCAGGTTCAGAAGGCAAGATCAGCCCTTCACGAACCCAAACTGGGTGGGGTCCAGTGTTTGAAGGTTGCCAATGTCTTTGTTTATAAGTTCCATGATAATGCGTTCCATGCTCTTGCAGATCAGACTCGTCAGACTGATGGGATGGTAGTTCCCGGGATCCAAGGTGGATCCCCCCTTGTGGAGTGGGATAACTGTAGCTGTGCGCCACTCAGTGGGCACGAAGTCTGAGGTGAGGCTATGATTAAACATGACACTTAGGTGAGGTGTCAGTTCATTTTGCAGTTCATGTAGTATACAGCCCGGGATGTCATCTGGTCCCATGGATGCTGTATTCTTAGTTTTGGAGAGTGCGGTTTCTACCTGTGTGGCCGTGATTACCAGAATTTGGGAATCTTGTGGCTGTGATTACCGGAATTTGGCAATCTTTTGGTATTGAGATGGGCCCTTTAGAGGGTGAGAGGGGGGTGAAGTTGGCACTAAATCGATCTGCCAGGATATTGGCAATATCCTTGGGATCAGTATACTTAATGCCATTCTGTTGTAGCTCGGAGCAGATCTGAGCATTGCCATTTAGATTCTTGACATAGCTATAGAATGCCTTGGAATCTTTGGCAATTTTATTTTCGTAACTATCTTTGGAGGATTTTATGAGGGATCTCAGATTCTTACTGAGGCTGGTACGGGAGTTTTTTGCATCCTGGGATTTTCCTCTTTTCTGCAACAGTTTCTTCATTCTGTTGGACAGTTTGTTTATGACGGGACCATCAGATTGGCTTCCTTTTTTTTTTTTGGAGAAGAGCATCTTGGTTCTATTTGGGATGGCACAATTCATGCACAAGTGGATGTGCTCGTACAGTGCCTTAGTGTAGGATTCAGCAGTCGAACTTTCAGATCCCATCTGTATGAGTGTCATGAAGTTTGTCACTTCTGACTTGAGTAGCATGAAGTTGGCTTTGGAGAAGTTTTTTACGGAGGTTTCCTTACTGGGGGGTGGGGGTGGGATGTGGATGTCATGGGTGATTTGCTTATGGTCAGACCTGACCAATGAGGGGGTGACCACTGGTGTGGAGCATCTATCTCCCATGTTGGTAATGACCAGGTCTAGGATATTGGAGCCCCTGGTGGGATAATGGATTAGTTGATCCAGGGCATTGGAATTTATGAATTCAAAGAACCGTTTGGGGAAAGGTGTTGGTACCCGAGTAGTTTTCCCATTTAATGGCAGGGTAGTTGAAATCACCCAGTATTAGGGTGTCTGGTTGTATCTTAATATTTTCCAGTATGTTTAGAAAGGTGCAGTGAGAATCTTGGGGCATGGTGGGGGATCTGTAGCAAGCTACAATTTGGATTGCAGTTTTACCTAGTGTTAGTTGCACCTGGAGAATTTCGGATGCATTGTGTTGGGCAACTATCCTGGAGGTGTGAATATCCTTGGCAAATATGGACACTCCTCCTTTAGTGTTTCGGTCTTTGTTTGGTGGCCGAAAAGTGTGGTAACAGTTGTAGCCTGGTATTTCAGGGGTGCTCTATGGAGCTTTGAACCAGGTCTCAGTTACTGCACAGATATCGATGTCCTCCATTTTTAGGAGTGCCTCAAGAGAGTGTATTTTGAGGTTTAGACTTCTAGCACTGAGTAGCATTACCTTCAGATTTTGCATGCTTTTATCTGTTACAGTGGTGGTTTTGTCCTTTGAACCATGCCTAAAAAAAGGCATTATAGGGGTGGCAAGAGCTTTAGCCAGTAACCTGAATCCCAGGAGTGACAGGTGCAGACCATATCTGGCAAAGCATCATGGTTTGTCAATCATGTCTTCCCAGGCAGACAGATACTGGATTCCCTTTGAATGACACCAGACGCTTAGCAATTGTTGACATCAATCATTTTGTCCTTATACTGTGGTATCATTCTGGGCGAAGGCAGGATGCTACTCAGGGCTAGGGTCATACCTGCCTGGAGCAAACCAAAATAATTCTTTTCTCTGCACTGATGAAGGCTATTGTTTAGGCCGAAACCGGTTTGCTATGTTCTGTTTTTATATGCCACAATAAAAGAAGGTTTCTGCCTGCCTTTAACCTTGTGCTGGCTCGCTTTGTGTATTTTGACTCATACCTGCCTGGACCACATAATCCGAGAGCTCTTCCATG